>NW_028230440.1:4450950-4800964 GCF_043228905.1 Azolla caroliniana | reverse complement strand
TCAATTGTAAATATAAAAATAAGACTAAAGCCTAGAAACATTTAAGTGTATACATAAGGGTGGAAGCAAGGCTTGGAACTTGCACCTCCAAGATAAGAGACAAATTAACTTACCACTAAAGTCACTACTGAGTGCTTTAGAATTTGTATATTTTCTTTTCATATTAAGTATTTTGTAGGAAGCAAACATATAGAAACCGTGGGCACAAAACCATGGTTTTAGCTCGTGGTTTTAGCATAGAGAGACCTAGAAAAGGCTATAGTGGGGCTTGTGTAAGGAGGCAAGTGATGTAAGTAAAAAAGAAACTTTTAATCAAAGATCTGAGTTATCCTAATGGTACAAGATGTATCTTGTCTCATAAAACTAAAGTCAAGGGTTCAATCTCTATCTCAATCTCTTTCTATCTCTTCATCCATCTATCTATCTTCAATACTTTCTCGCTTACGTTGTTAAAAACATTGAATCCTTCCGGTCCAGGACCCCGGTGGTCCCGCTTCATTTTGCGAACATGCGAGGATTTCCTTGACAACGTGAATAAAAATGAGGTTCCAATGAACACGCATAATAAAAAGAACAAGATATAAAACATGAGTTCACACCTTTAATGACATCCATGATCACTAGTTCACTCAAAAACTATAATACAAAGAACGAGACATAAAAATGAGTTCACACCTTTAATGTGTTGGGATTACGGTCCCTTCGGATGGGATGGTCGGATATCGGAGATGAATGCCGACAAGCCCGGTTTCGGTTTCGGATCCGGATGACGAAGACCCCGGCTTCGGTGCCGGATGACGAATGTACCCGAAGAGCGATCCGGATGCAGGGACATATCCGTGAATATGTTCGCTACGAGCCCCCTGAGGCTATAGTTGTAAATAGCCCAAAGTCATATAAGTATAAATATGACTTAGGGCAAACAGTTTTTCTGTTGCTCATTATTTTTCTGTTTTTCCACTCAAGAGGAGTGAAGAGGGAGCAGCCGTGAGAGAGAGAGAGAGATAGAGCGCGAGAGAGGAAGAGGTAGACGCCTCTGTGTATTTCCGCCGCCTGTGGCGAGGACAGCGAGCTCAAGGTCGTTGCCTTGCAGCTCGCCATTGTATATTTCTCTGTGCATAGTTTGGTTCGGAGTCTCGCACTCCCGTGGTTTTTCCCGTATAGGGTTTTCCACGTTAATCCCTGTGTATCGCGTCTTTCTCTGTATTTCCTATTTTCTGCTACATTGATCCGCGATTAATCGGTTGTGGCCGAGCGGTGAAGGTGAATCCAAGCGTTGATTCCCAACAAACTGGTATCAGAGCGACTGTTGCAGAAAATGGAAGGCGGCGGCAGCGGGCAGCCGATGATGATGGTGCTGAATGCACAGAATTACGCCGACTGGAAGATCAAGATGGAGGATCTTCTGATTGTTCGGGACCTGTACGAACCGATTGACAGGTCGGAAATACCGAAAGGGGTACTTGAGTCGGAGTGGAAGCTCCTGAACCGGAAAGCCGTAGCGACGATCCGACAATACGTCGATGTAAGCGTCCTACAACATGTGGCGAACGACACCAACGCATACGAGATGTGGAAGAAGCTGTCGGGCCTCTATGAGAGGAAGAATGCGTTGAACCGGACCTCCCTGATGAGGAAGATAGTGAATCTCAAGTACCGGGACGGCGAGAGTATGGTGGAACACGTAAGCACGTTCATGGGATTCGTGAATCAGCTTGCGGCGATCAAGTTCCCGTTGGAGGATGCAATGCAAGCCATCATCCTGATGTGTACATTGCCGGAAAGCTGGGAGAACTTGGTGGTGACTCTCAGCACCTCGTGCACCGAAGATAACTTGTCCTTACAAACGGTAAAGACAAGTATTCTGAATGAAGAAGCGCGTCGGAGAGATAAGGAACCGGCCTCCGACCCGAAGATGCTGTTTACCGAATCGGATCGGGGAAGACAATGGAACCGGAGTCCGCAAAGACGGGAGAAGTCGGGGACCCGGTCGCAGTCAAGAGGAAGACCCACATGCTTCCACTGTGGGAAGCCGGGGCACTTCCGAAAGAATTGTCGGCATTACCGAAAAGACAACGGAGCCGACGACACCGACTCGAAGAAGTCACCGGAGAGAAACGGTGCATACCGGGGAGCCACGGACCGGAGAGGTTCGGATCGGCGAGGGCAGGACCGGAAAGGAACAACGGCACTCGCGGCAAGTGAGGAAGAAATCATGCTCATCACCGAAGAAGGTGAGCTAAACGTTGCCGGCGATGAGACGACCTGGGTGGTCGATTCCGGAGCATCGTTCCACCTGACCCCGGAGAGAAGATACTTCTCATCCTACACAGCCGGTGAGCATGGCTGTGTTCGGATGGGAAATGAAGGTACGTGCCGGATTGCCGGCATAGGAGACGTGTGGTTGACAACCCCGACCGGATGCAAAATGCTGCTGAAGGATGTCCGACATGTTCCGGAGGTTCGACTGAACCTGATTTCGGCCGGGAGGCTAGACGATGAAGGCTACACAGGTAGCATCCGGAACGGTGTCATGAAGTTCAGCAAAGGGAGCTTGATAGTGGCTCGGGCCCGGAAGGTCAACACACTGTACCTGATGAATGCCCGGTTATGTCCGGAAGAGCTGAATGTGGCAGCCGACACTGCCGGTGAGCTGTGGCACAAAAGACTGTGCCACATGAGTGAGAAGGGGATGAAGAGGCTTGCAGAAGACAACCTCATCCCAGTGAAGCACGTGCACCTGGAGAAGTGCACCGATTGCCTGGCCGGTAAGCAAAACCGAACCTCCTTCCACTCAAGGCCACCGACGAGACGTAGCGCACCATTGGAGTTGGTGCACACTGACGTGTGTCAGGTAGAGACGAAGTCACATGGCGGAGCCCAGTACTTCGTAACATTCATCGATGATCATAGCCGAAAACTGTGGACGGCACCGATGAAGACAAAGGACCAAGTGTTGTCCGTCTTCAAAGAACTCCACGCGAGAGTGGAAAGGGAATCCGGCAAGAAGCTGAAAGCGATACGAGCGGATAACGGAGGGGAATACCGGGGGCAGTTCCAGGAGTACTGTCGCTCGAAGGGAATCCGGCTCGAGTTTACTGTGCCGAAGACGCCGGAACTGAACGGGCTGGCCGAGAGGATGAACCGGACCATAATGGAGAGGGTCCGGAGTATGCTGGCGCATGCGAAATTACCCAAGGGGTTTTGGGCTGAGGCAATGTCGACGGCGACATATGTGATAAACAGATCACCCTCAGTTCCTTTGGACGGAGACACGCCGCAGAGAGTGTGGACCGGTAAGGAAGTGTCCTACCGGCATCTGAAGGTGTTCGGGTGTCTCGCATACGTGCATGTGGCAAAGGACCGGAGAGGAAAGCTAGATCCTAAGACCCGGCCATGCATATTCCTCGGTTACGGCGACGACGAGTTCGGCTACCGAGTATGGGACCCGGTCGACAAGAAGATATTCAGGAGTCGTGATATCATCTTCATGGAGAACAAGACGCTCGCCGACTGGGAGTCGGAGAAGAAGATGAAGAGCTCCAAGTCGATCGGTGAGGATCAACTCTACGAGGAGCAGTCCCGACCGGCAAGGGACCGGTTAGCACTCGAGGATCCGGCCGAAGACGGTGAAGAAACAGAACCGGCCGAAGAAGATGAAAATGATACCGGAACCGGCCCCGATCCCGAAATGGATTCGGATGAAGAAGAAGAATCGGAAGAACCGGTTACCGAAGCTCCGGAACGGAGATACCCTCTAAGAGAGAGAAGGGCCCCCCGGAGATTTCCAGAACCAGAGCACGTGTTGCTAACCGACGAGGGGGAGCCGGAGAGCTTTGAAGAAGCAAAGCATGACACCCAGAGCCGCAGGTGGTTGAGTGCCATGCAGGACGAGATGGATTCCCTGCATGAGAACCACACATATGAACTTGTGGAGTTGCCGAAAGGAAAGCGGGCACTGCGAAACAAGTGGGTGTTCAAGCTGAAACCGGGAGATGCCGGAAACCCCCCGAGATACAAAGCCAGGATCGTGGTGAAGGGGTTTCAGCAGAAGAAGGGCGTCGACTTCGACGAGATATTTGCCCCGGTAGTGAAGATGACCTCCATCCGGACGGTGCTGAGCATAGCGGCAAGCATGGACCTCGAGGTAGAACAGATGGACGTGAAGACGGCATTCCTTCACGGTGACCTCGAAGAAGAGATCTACATGCAGCAACCGGAAGGATTCGAGAAGAAAGGGAAGGAGCACCTGGTATGCCGGTTGAAGAAGAGCCTTTACGGACTGAAGCAGGCTCCCCGGCAATGGTACCGGAAGTTCGACTCCTTCATGACCGACGAAGGGTACCTCAAAACGCAGTCCGACCACTGCGTGTTTGTGAAGAAGTTCGAAGGAGGAGACTCCCTAATACTCCTCCTGTACGTGGACGACATGTTGATCGTCGGACGGGACCAGGTCAAGATACGGATGCTGAAGAAGGCTCTTCACCGAACCTTCTCAATGAAGGACCTGGGTCCGGCGAGGCAAATACTAGGGATGCACATCATCCGGGACCGGAAGAAGAAGCAGTTGTGGCTATCACAAGAGAAGTACGTGACAAAGGTGCTTCAACGGTTCAACATGTCGGAAGCAAGACCGGTCGGATCAACCCTACCGGCAAACTGCAAGTTGTCCAGCAAGCAAAGTCCCAAGACAAAGGCTGAAAAGGAGGATATGATGAAAGTGCCGTATGCCTCAGCTGTCGGGAGCTTGATGTACGCCATGGTGTGTACGAGACCGGACATCGGATATGCAGTCGGAGTGGTGAGCCGGTACATGAGCAATCCCGGCAAAGAGCATTGGAACGCGGCCAAGTGGATACTCCGATACCTGAAGGGCACGGCAAACGTGTGCCTCCGATTCGGCTCCGGTAAGCCCGAACTCGAAGGCTTTACTGATTCTGATATGTCGGCTGATGCAGATACCAGCCGGTCCACATCAGGGTATGTGATGACGTATGCAGGGGGAGCTGTTTCGTGGCAGTCGAGGCTGCAGAAGACGGTTGCGTTGTCAACCACGGAGGCGGAGTACATGGCGGCTGTTGAAGCCGGCAAGGAAATAATATGGATGAAGGACTTCATTAGAGAGCTC
This sequence comes from Azolla caroliniana, assembly GCF_043228905.1. NCBI lineage: Eukaryota > Viridiplantae > Streptophyta > Polypodiopsida > Salviniales > Salviniaceae > Azolla > Azolla caroliniana. The sequence continues at coordinate 4,795,836 of NW_028230440.1, read as the reverse complement.
GGTATCCGGCAAGAGGAGTACCGACTCTACTGCGATAGTCAGAGTGCCATCCACCTTGCGAAGAACGCGGCCTACCATTCCCGGACGAAACACATCCAGCGTAGATACCACTGGATCCGGGAAAGGATAGAGGACAAGGAGTTCGTGCTGACGAAGATCCACACGGACGAGAACGGGTCGGATATGCTGACCAAGGTCCTCACACCCGACAAGCTGGAAGCATGCCGGAAGAGGGTCGGATTGGAGAGACATCCCATGCCGAAGTGAAGGGGGAGTTTGTTGGGATTACGGTCCCTTCGGATGGGATGGTCGGATATCGGAGATGAATGCCGACAAGCCCGGTTTCGGTTTCGGATCCGGATGACGAAGACCCCGGCTTCGGTGCCGGATGACGAATGTACCCGAAGAGCGATCCGGATGCAGGGACATATCCGTGAATATGTTCGCTACGAGCCCCCTGAGGCTATAGTTGTAAATAGCCCAAAGTCATATAAGTATAAATATGACTTAGGGCAAACAGTTTTTCTGTTGCTCATTATTTTTCTGTTTTTCCACTCAAGAGGAGTGAAGAGGGAGCAGCCGTGAGAGAGAGAGAGAGATAGAGCGCGAGAGAGGAAGAGGTAGACGCCTCTGTGTATTTCCGCCGCCTGTGGCGAGGACAGCGAGCTCAAGGTCGTTGCCTTGCAGCTCGCCATTGTATATTTCTCTGTGCATAGTTTGGTTCGGAGTCTCGCACTCCCGTGGTTTTTCCCGTATAGGGTTTTCCACGTTAATCCCTGTGTATCGCGTCTTTCTCTGTATTTCCTATTTTCTGCTACATTGATCCGCGATTAATCGGTTGTGGCCGAGCGGTGAAGGTGAATCCAAGCGTTGATTCCCAACATAATGACATCGAGGATCATGAGTTCACACACTCATGATTTGATCTACTCATTTTGGGGTAGTGGAATCTAAATTTAACTTTATGAATATGAAGGTTACATTTTCATACATACATTGTTTGGGTAGGAAAATGGATACATCTATCAGAGCACAATATGATTTATGTGAGATCAAATTTAGGACTTCTAATAAGATAACACATATTCGCATCTCATGGTTCAAAGGGCATTTGGCATTATTTATGCCATGATTGGACTATATATATGATATAACCATTGGGGCTTGTATCGACTACCCATTCGCAATTGGTATCATTCACCACTAGTCCGCTAACCCTCGCCCACATTCAAAGTAAAAAGTCTTGTCCAATTTTGATCTTTATGACACTTGTAATGTGGTTTGCATCAAGCTCAATAATGATTGGATGATGACATGTTGTATTCATTACTATGGATTTTTTGAGTATACAATGATGCTATTTAACGATCGACAACGGTTCGGTTCGGTTTGAGAGGGTCAAAATCAAACCGTTTAAAAAAATTGAAACTTGAATGGAACGGAACCAAACCACGAAACCGTTAAACCAAATTGTTGAATAAATTTTGAACCGTTAAACCATTAAAACCACAGTTTCGTGGTTCGGTTTCAGTTTACAAGTTAGCTCCATAAAACGTGATAGAAAACTTGTGGAGAATAATAGATTAGGGTGGGTGCAACTTACTAAGTACCGCAAACTACCAAGAATTTGGCGATATGGTATATTTTTCATAAAAGCAACTTCTTCAGGAGTAGAGGGGCAGTCAGAGCTAGATAGATGGCAAGGAATATTGACTGGAGTAGCAATGGAAGAGCAATCCATCATATCAAACTTTTGAAGAATACCATCAACTAATTTATTTTGGGAGATGGAGAGGATTCCTGTATTGGGATTGCACTTGACTTCTAGACCAAGAAAGTATTCAAGTTCTTCAAGGTGCTTGGTGGGAAAGGAAGTTTGTAACTCATGTCGGGAGGTGCCAGCAATTGGTAGGTCATCCACATAAACTCCTAATAATAGGAAATTGGAATCTTGCTTGCAGATGTACAATGTTGGTTTTGGTTGTAGTTGCATAAAACCCTTGTGAAGGAGAAAGTTATGGAGTTTGGCATACCATTGACGCAGTGATTGCTTCAAGCCATAGAGAGGTTTATGCAATTTGCATACATAATCAGGATGTGCACTATCTTCAAGTATTGGGGGCTGCTCCATATAGATATCCTCCTTCAAATCAACATGATGGAGTTCTGTAAAAACAAATAGCGTGCGGAAGCAATAAAGAACAGAAAACAGAGAACAAGTTTAATGGAGAGCTTAACAGTACGCGGGAGACACAGAGAGAGAGAACAAGAAACTCTATTCAAAAAATTATATCAACGCTCTGTACATCGTATGTGTTCAGCGAACACTATTGTACAGGTCCATACGGACTGACACAAGTACGGTGTACTTCAATGCTCACTCGAGCGTCTGACACTAACTACGAGAGTAATAACTCCCTAGTAGTCTAGCTGCTACTAGGCTTTCGGTTATTGATGGATCCGGCTAACCGGCTCCCCAACTCACTAGCTCTTTTGGTCACCGGGTGCTCACCGGCTCACCAATTTGTCTCGCTCACCGGCTCAGGCTTATCCAACCGATCCGGCTCCAATTGAGCTGGCCGCTCAACAAGTTCTAAATTTAAATATGTAGTAATGGCAAATATGAGATGGAGAGAAGTGAGTTTAAATGTGGGAGAGAAACTCTCATGATAGTCAACCCCCGAAATTTGAGTAAATCCTCTACCTACCAATCGAGCTTTGAAGCGAATAGAATTGCCTTCAGCATCAATTTTTTTTGTAAATAACCACTTACAGCTAATGATGTTCGATTTTGATGGTTTTGGAACAAGGCTCCATGTCTTGTTTTTGTAGACTACATCTGCCTCGATTTGTACCACTTGTAGCCATATTTCCGTTTCATTGCTTCGGAGAACCTGTTTCAGAGTTAGAATAGGAGCAAAATCAATGCTTGCATCTTCGACAAACGTGGCAAAGGCTGAAATGTCAGAGTCGATGACAGACTCAAAATACTCGTCGATGGTAGTTGTAGTTTCGTAGAGTTCTTGCATAGGTTTAGTTTTCCCCTTTTTTGCTCTACTCTCTAATTCTGTGATTCTATCATTTTTTGTGTGTGTTTTCCTTCGAGCACCTAGGCACTGGTGCCATTGCGATGGCTATAGAAAGCAACGGTCAACATCGGCCGTAGCGGTAAGTATTTATACTCTCAACTGTTCTGTGGTACCTGTGAGACCGTCTCTCCGCCATTAATGGCGATGATGAGGTTATTATATTTAGCACGTCAGGCTGAGAGCATGCAACAGGGTTGTTGTGACATGAAAGATGAGGGCTTGAGTTCTCGATGGTTGTCATTTGACGCTGGGATTCTGTGTGCATCTGTGATAGAGAATCTTTTGATGCATCATCAGGAGATGTAATACGAGACGAGTCATTCGGGTAAATATTGTTGTGCTCAATTTCCACCAAGTGTGGTAGACATATGGGATATTCTCCATCTTCACTAGTTATAATATCTGCATTTCTCTGTAAAATGAACTCATCCAATTTTACTGACCTACTGCAAACTGTTTTACCTGTTTGCGGGTTGAATATTTTGTATGCTTTGAGACCATTTTGCTCCCCATACCCAATGAACCGTCCTCTGAAGGATCTATCATCCAACTTTAATCTGTGGTGTGGATTTACATATACATAGGCTACTGCTGCACCAAAAGTTTTGAGATGGGAAACATTAGGTAGGTCACCATACCATAATATAAATGAAATTTGGCCTTGTAATGCAGTGTGAGGAGTCTTATTTTGCAGATAGCAGGATGTGTAGTTACATCTTCACAAAACTGTTGTTTCATTTGTCCCATTTTGAGGAGACTACGAGTAGCATTTAACAACGTTATGTTCTTTCTTTCAGTAATGCCATTCTACTGTGGAGTGTAGGGTACTGTTTTTTGATGAATTATTCCATTGTTGTCGTAAAAATTCTCCCATCCTTGGGATACATATTCTCCACCATTATCACTTCTCACCTTTTTAATTGTTCTTGATGTTTGATTTTTGCAAGCTATTTGTATTTCCAGAATGCTACAAATGCCATTTCCTGTTTGTATTTCCAGTTGACATGGTACAGGAAATGGCCTACACACTTCTATATGAACAAGTTGAAGTAGGAATTCTGTAACAATCTTGCTTTTGGCAAATGGCTGATGGGACATCTTTCCAAACAAGCAACTTTCACATATAGAAATAACTTTGAAGCCTTTTTCTTGTAATCCTTTCATTCTTTTTAGTTGTTGACATTGTTGAAGTGCTGAAATATTCATGTGACCAAAACAACAATACCATAAATATGTAGCTGAGTGCACAGATTGTTTCTTTGTTTGCACAGGTACAACTCATGCGTATGGTGATTGATTATGGATTGTATACAGATGTTGTTCTTTAGGACAGACCATCTGAATGAATGAGCTACCATCCTGAAATTGTATAATTGCTTTATCTTTGCAAAACTGAATTGCAAAACTGATAACAGATGTTTTGACAATCCAGGCACATAATACACATTATGAACAATAATTTGGTGATCTTTTGAAAGTTTGAACAATCCAGGCACATAATACACATTATTGTACCTTTACCGATTGCAGATTTCTTTCCTTTATCACCAAAGATTACCTGCAACTGATAGGAGAGAACTTGATAATCTTCTAGCCAGTCTCTTCGGTATGTGAGATGGTGTGTGGCACCAGTATCCAGGTACCACGTGTCATAATCTATTTTCAATTCTTCTATAGTGACGTGGTATGCTTGAATAATGTTTCCTTCTTCTGGCATGTCATCATAATCACCTCCTGATTCTGAATAGCATTCTGACTTATCCTCTAAAATGACATTGTTGGCTTGTGGTTGTTTCTTATTTTCCGCAAATGGCTTGAATCGACATACCCTCTCGGTGTGCCTTTCTCTTTTGCAATATCTGCAAACTAGTTTTGTGTGATTGATTTCCCTTTCTCCAATTAGAGACTTCAGTGTATTTGTAATTGTCAGATTTAGGTTTGTCGCGATTGTTATATGACATTTTTTGTGGTTTGTTGACTGCAGTAGTTATTGCTATTGATGGAGTAGAATTTTTAAGTTGTCATCGTAGATTTTCATGATGAACTTTTGTAATCATATCAGATAAGGAGTTACCCTGGCTATTCATAGTGATAAAAAGTATTCCAAGATTCTGGAAGTTTACTCAATAAGAGCCCAATCTTCATTTCTTCTGAGATTTCATTTCCGGTAGTGGTGCTTCTTCGAGAAGGTAAGGAGGTATCCAAGAAGGTAAGAACATCTACTTCTTCCTGCAGAACACACATGTGAAACAGGGTAGCAAGAGTATGGATTCTAGTTGTAACATCTTGTGGTTCAAACATCTATTTTAGTTTGGACCACATTTCCACTGCAGTTGTGAGTTTTAGAATGGCATCAGCCTGCATGTCTTCTACGTGTAGTAGTATTTCAACTTTTGCACGTTTATCTTTGTTTTTCCATTCTTCCCATGCTTCTGATTGTGTGCCTTTTGGTGCTCGACAGGTTCCTGTGGTGACTTCAAGTAGCTTCTCCAAGTCAAGTAGTAGCTCCATCCTTGGTTTCCAAATTTTGTAGTTCTTTGCGTTAAGTTTATCTACCAAGTATTTTCTTGCTTGAGTGGAGCTTGCCATAATGCTAAGGTTGTTGTCTCGTTTTCTCTTTCTTTCTTTCTTTCCTTTTTTTTTTCTTAGACATAGAGTATGGAGCGGGAAGTATATTTTCAGGGTTTGTACTACTAATGCTCTGATACCATGTAAGGAAATGAGAGATACATGAACAGAAATGAGGAGAATTGAAACTGCTATGTAATAGATAATAAGATGGGATTACAAGCTGGAATACAACTACAACGGTAAATTGCTACAGCAGCTAGAGCATAAAATACCACACTCTAACATTCCTGGTTTCCTCTTTATATAATAGAGAAAGTGGAGGGAACATTGGATGTGTTTAAAAAATACAGTTACTAATATAAGGAAATAATAATAGTAACTAATCTAGATGTGGTGTAGAGTTAATGTGGCAACTAAAAGTAGTTGCTTTGAAACTGTTTTGTTGTTTCTAACATTTGGGAGGCTCAATATGCATCTAAGATCTTTAATCAAGGTTTCACCAAGGTTTGTATCTTGATTTGATCAAGACTTTTTACATGCCAATTGATACGTCAAATTTCATTGACACACGATCTACTCTCAATATGATGATCACAATGTCTGTTCTTGATGTATGAGTGTCTTTATGATCAATAATTTGCTTATAATGTTGGAACTAAACATTGCAAATGATGGAGCAGGAAATGTATCAAACATCCTTAACAATAAAGGTTTATAATAAAGAAGATCAGGGGAGATAGTCATCGTGATGGAAAGGATTGATTACTTCAAAAAGGTAGAGCGTGAATTTGGTGGTAAAGAATGTAAAGGGGGGTTGATCAACATTTGGACAAAGGTGGCACTTATGGAAGGCATAAATAATGGTTCAAATTCCCATATGTATATCTCATTGAAACCCGAGATTCTGATTTCTTGAGCCTAGTCACAAACATAGGCATACAAACATGCACATGAATATTTTCGTTCAATGTGCATATATATGAATACAAACGAATACAACCAATCACAGATACAACGCACACACAATGTGCATGTTCCTGGGAATGCTGTCTATACAAATACGAACAGTTCAAGTATTGAATCACGTTAACCAGTGAAGCATCTTAAATACACAGTACTCTTCAAACATGGTTTTAAAGAACCATATCTAGGATAATAACTGCAACATAAAAGTCACCAATAAAATGAGTATGAAACGTAATGGGGGAGTAAGCATGTAGCTAGGACCAGAAATACATTTGTCTGAACCAACATTTACTTACGCTCAAAATATATATATGTGAAAATGATGAGATCTCCAAAACAACAAAATATATATATAAGAAGGAAAGATACATACGTGTGCACCCACACCAGGGACACAAGACAACGAGTCAATAACATCATATCCATTCTCACACCATCCATATTCTGAGATAACCCCAAAACAAAAAATGGAAAATCTTAGGATATACTTCTTTGTCGGAAACATATTAACTAGCAAGGAAAAACATGGGGAGGTCACACTCCGAAATTGACACACAAATTCCTCACTCCCATGAACGGCGCATAAAAAACACAACACATGGGCATGGGCATGGTCATCCAGATCCGTCTCTTCTTCTCCAACTGCGTGACCTCCTCTCAAATGTCCACCTCACACCTCCCTTCCTCCACCACTCCTTCATCCCCTTCCGTGAACTATACGGAACTATCTTCATACTCCTCTTTCCATGTCCATTCGGCCAAAAGCACTGCTCAACAGCGTCACCTAATTCCACTTTACACACTTCCCTGACAAAACCATGGAATGTGTCCTTGCACATCAATTCTCCACCATCATCCGTCTCCAACACCTCTGCTGGATCTCCTACTACAGCAATCCTCCGCTCCGCTGTGCCCTTCCCTATGACAAGACGCACAGCTCCATCGCGTATCGCACTCCCAGGATCCTCCGGCCACGGCACGTCAATCTCTTCCACCATTCCTCTACCATCATCCGTATCCAGCACCTCTGCTGAATCTCCTGCGGTAGCAACCCTCGACTGTGCTATACCCTTCCCCATGACGAGACGCACGGCTCCATCACATATCGCACTCCCAGGGTCCTCGGGCACCATGATCTCATCCACCATTCCTCTGAACTTCTCTCTTATGCACTTCATCAGATATGGCGAAGCTGCAAAGCCACCAACCACCATCAATACCCTCACTCCTCGTACCTGCTTCCCAATAAGCCTCACCACCTTCTCCACCTCTGGTCTGAATATCTTCATGAAATCATAGTCTTCCAATCGCACTTCATCATAATCTTCTGCGTCGGCTCCCCCAGGTCCACATTCATTGTCATACACTTCCCACGCTTCGCTGAGCTTCCGAGGGAGAGGCAAAACCGCGCTGTAACCTTCACCATCGAAACCAGCTTTGATGTCCTGCCACCACCGATAGATTCGCGTGGCCATGGCTGGATTTCTGTTACAAAACTTCTTAAAGCATCCGATCTTATCGCACAGGAAGCTGAAGAAACGGGCGTCCACATAAGTCCCACCTCCGAGCTCTCCATAGCTCCCCACCACTTCCTGCACCCTCAGGCTTTGGGGATCATCATCCGCTTTCTCGTGAACGACGAGATCAATGGTGCCGCCACCCACATCTGCAACGAGGAGCTTGTCACCCTTTCTCAGGTTGAGCCTACTTTTAACCTTCTCCTGGCAATACACGGCCGCCGCCTCAGGCTCAAGAATGATGTCTAGCGGGAAGGGACTGGCAGATGCGGATATATCACATGCAGGGCCTTCCACCATGCCGGCCTTCTCAGCGCAGGCCTTCATGGTCTGCTTCGCCTTCTCATCCCATATAGCCGGCACCGTGAGGCACCACTGCACATCTTCCATACCCAAATGGTCTCCGTATCGCAGTTGGAGCTGAGAAAGGATGAATCCTGAAATACATCCAAGGTAGTCAGCTACGATGCTCTCCACAGACAAGCCTGCTGGGATACAGTTCCGATCGCCCGGATGCTGATCGGCGAGATAGAGCTTGAATTTGGTAGCGAAGAAACCTTTACCTCTTGAGTTGCGTGTTTTGGCTTCCCATGGCTTCCGTCCTTCAGAATCCATCACAGATAATCCTTTCATTCTAGAGGCAATTGCGATTGTACTGGAGAGATTAGGGTTATCAAAACCACCGTCGGATGGTCTTGAGGCCGAGCGATCAGAGTCAATGTAGTCGCCGAGAGCAGACCAGCCCCATGACTTGAGCTTGAAAGCTGGGCCAGGGGGTGCAACGTGACTAGGGACAGCATCTTGTGAGTCATGCTTGGTGATGGGCTCATAATAGACACTGGTCTGCGTCTTGCAGTAGGGCTTGGCACCCACCTTGTCCACACATGGCCAATCATAGAACTTGTAAACCTTGTCAGGCTCAGCGATGCGTGCATACGCAAATCCTGAGAATGTCGTGCCGAAGTCGAGTGCCACCACAACGCGAGCTCCTCCTCCTGACGATGATGATGAGCATTGGGATGAGGTAGACATTGACCACGATTTTCGGCTATCTGAATCCAGATCCTGGCTATGGAATCAAAGAAAGCTCCTCTCTCTCTCTCTCTCTCTCTCTCTCTCTCTCTCTCTCTCTCTCTCTCTCTCTCTCTCTCTCTCTCTCTCTAACTCTGATATTTCATCTGCTTATCAGGTATTTTTATAGCTGTTGGTGTGTATATCCATTGTTGGATGGCCACCAAACATTGAGGCGTGATAAGTGGGAGTGGTGATGTGACCAAATCATTGTTGCAGTTGTAATAAAAGTAAGGGTGTGATACTTCGTTCGCCCCAGTAGATTAAGCTAAGGAGGAAGCCAAGACTCAGGAGTCAGGAGTACTGGTTCGCACTTCTTAGCATATGTTTTTTTAGTCAGTATCAAGTTACATAACTATCTCTATCTCTATGGGGGTATTAGTTAAATGTTGTACATTGTATTTAGTAATGAGTATGAGCACCTTCCTTACATAATTTAAACCTTAAGAATTTATATATTTACTGCATATGAGTGTATACTTTAACGTATTGCAGTACGTATATATGATGATATTTACCAATATATAACGAGAAATTAGAATTAACAATGAGGTTCAAATGAACAAGATCTCAAATAATCCTAAATTTAATTAACAATAAAGGAGGCAAAAAAGACAGGAGTTCAGACTTTTATGGATGCTCCATCCACAAAGAACTTAGGATTCCCCCTACTGATTTTGAGGGTTTGGATTAACTTTATCAATACAAAGGTTAAATGTAATCTACATTGTTCCAACTTTGAATAGACAGATAGGGTCGGAGCATGAGTGGAGACATGAGTAGACAATATGATTAAACCTCTTTTGATACGATGACAATTATATTGAGTATCACCATTATCATGGCTGGGAAAGGAATGTGGCTTTAAATCTACCTTAAATGCACTATACATCCTCTATAACCACTAGATACTAGCAATTGCTCACTGCATCGTTGTTCATGTTTACCACTTTCTTCATTGTTGACACTACTTATAGTGCTGTAACTCAGCTTTCTCCCTTTCTCTATAACCATAATCTTGACCCATAATCCCTTTCTCACTTCAGATGTGTCTTCAAAATGTTGTGTAAATACATGTTTATCAATATAATACTTATCTTCTCATCATTCTAATCATTATCTTCTCATCCTTCGTACTACTTGTGTTGTGCATTGATTGAAGATAGGACACCTTGATGTAGATTGTCATCAAGAAGTATAACTTATAAGCAAGGTGATTGACAATTACCACTTGCAACAGGCCAAAAGTGTGAAATATCAACTCAAAAGGGTAATCTCGTGTATTCTATGTGTAGCCACATGTCCTTGAGCAGAGAGAACACACAAGGTCAGACTTGGTAGAGAGAATATATATGTACTTTCTAGCACCCAACAATCAATCCATTGTCACCCCAACTTCGTTAGCTACTAAAATTTTGTAAGAATCCTTTCTACCATTATTGACTTGATAATCAAATTGGTTGATTCCCTACCAATAAATCATCCCCTTTAGGATCACTATTCTCGACATTCGTTACAAAATAGTTCCATAAAATAAAACACATACTAGTGTATTCTTTAACAAGTGCAGAATCACTCATAAATCCCCAAAAAGGTTCACCATTCAGGTGAAGAGTCAAGACTATGGGGATGTTCATGGGCATGCTTCTATACAAATGCATCAAATAGTTCAAGTATTCAATCAAGTAAATATGTGAAGCAACTTAAATAGTTCAAGTATTCAAACAAACAATTAACATGTGCATTAAGTATTTTTTAATACAAGGTTATCTAGGACACAAATAATTACAGCATAAAAAACATCAATGAAATGAGTATGAAACATATATTCGGAGTTCATAGCCAGGATCAGATATACGTTTCTCTAAAACAATATATGTTTATGCTCAGAAAATATATTTCTAAAAACAATGAGATCACCAAAACGACCAAAAATATATCAGAAAGTAAAAAGATAAATATGTGGGTGTATAACTTGAAAACATAATGTGTGCACCCACCATGAACACAAACCAACTAGTTAATCGCATTGGTTGTATAACTTGAGAAACATAATGTGTGCACCCACCATGCCAACCATATTGTGAAATACCCCCAAAACAAACATGGAAATCATAGGAGATATTTTCATTTCACAAAATTAACGAGTGTGGAAGACTACGGACAGCCCATGACCCTCGAAGCCTTCACTCCAATGAGCGACGCACCAAAGCACATGGTCACCAAGATTTCTCTCTTCTTGTCCATCTCAATGGCCTCTTAAATGTCCACCGTAAAACTCCCTTCCTTCATAACTCTATCCTCTCCCTCCATGAACTTGGGGTTTCGTTTCGTAGAGCTATACAAAACGATGTCAATGCTCCTCTGCCCATGCACTGATGGAGAAACAGAATTCTTTACCGAGTGACCCAAAGGAACCGTAGCCTTTTTCCTAACAAAAATCAAGAAAGTATTATAGCACTTCAATACTCCATCATCATTCACAAACACGAACTCTGCTGGATCTCCTCTAACCGCCCGTCTACGTATCCTAATTCCGTACGTCTTCTTCACGATCCTCGACTGTATTATGTCGTTTGCTATGTGAAGCCGCACAGCCCCGTGGCATATCGCACTCCCTGGGTCCTCCGGCACCATGATCTCATCCACCATTCCTTTAAACTTCTCTCTTACGCTCTTCATCAGGTATGGCGAAGCTGCAAAGCCACCAACCACTATCAACACCCTCACTCCACGTGCCTGCTTCTCGATTAGCCTCAACACCTTCTCTACCTCTGCAGACCATCCCCAGGACTTGAGCTGCAAGGCCGCGGGTAAAGACTGACTACGGCCAACATATTGTGGGCCATGCTTGAGAATGGGCTCATAGTAGAGACTGGTTTGGGTCTTGCAATAGGGCTTTGCACCAACCTTGCCCATACACGGCCATTCATAGAACTTTAAGACCTGGTCAGGCTCAGCAGTGTGTGCGTGTGCAAAGCCGGAGAATGTGGTACCGAAGTCAAGGGCCATCACAACACGAGCTCTTTCACCTCCCGATGAAGAGTGGTGGGATGCGGTAGACATTGGCAACGATTTTCCGGTCTGTGAATACAACAGTTTCAAACTCCTCGCGTTGGAGTAACATACAAGGAGTTCATAGTTTTTATGGATGCTCCATTTATGGGCATGAGTTCATAACATACTTATGATTCCCCCTACTCAGTTTGAGGGTTTGGATTAACTTTATTGACATTAACGTTAAATTTTACTATGTACATTATTTAGATAGACAAAGACAGCAGGGTTATCAGTGGACAATATAAATAAACCACTTTTGCTAGGATGACAAAATATTGAGTATCTCCATTCTCATCAGAATAAAAATTAGATGGGTGGCATGCCCTTCAAAGACCATTTGCCCGTCAATGTTCGTTGTGAGTCGTGACATACAAATAGTTTAAATTTTTATTTATCTATGAAAGGCCCTTAAATTTTATACTTTTTAAATGACGTGTTAGAATTCTATTTTCTATGTCATATATGTCACATATAAATATATATACTATGATATGTGTATATTAATGTATTATATGTTTTTGTACAACACACTCACAATATGTAGTATCATGGAGTGATGGTATATATATTCTCAAATCTTTATTTGGATTATATTATTCATTTTACAACTTTATATAACAATGTAGCTTTATATAGACTCTAGAGCTTTTTATTTTTTATTTTTATTTTCAAAATGAAGCTACTTTCCCATTAGTTAGGAAGGATTATTACATAGAGAGTCTACAAGGAGACTTATACACACATAGGGGAGTCTTCCTCCTATCAAGTAAAAGAAGATGAGCCTACTTACAACGCCTTGCAACCTAATTTAATGTAAAAAGCTACCTATATCCAAGGCGATGCCCTTCAATGTTGCCTAGTACGAGTCGGCTCTTGGAGCCTACAACGAAGAGAGGGTGGCAGGTGAGTAGGAAACAACCAACGTGGGGGCTGGTAGTTCCACCTTGGGCCACTCCCGCCTTGCATCACCATAGGTGTGTTCTGCCATTTCTGCCAAAAGCGAAAACGAGTAGTGACCACGTTGTTGGAGTGGTTGCAAACCTCTTCCAGTTTCCCTCGTAGGCAGCTGATAAGCGTGAACCATATGTCCATGATCACTTCCTCCGGGGGTCGTACCGTACCTTGGAAAACCTTGAGGCAACACGCTTTCCATATATACCACAAGGTGAAACCTGCGATCAACGTCCAGATTTCCGGAAACCTAGGGGATGCGAACTGCAAGCCTCTTTCAAAATGAATCTTGACGGTTTTGCCTCTCGTGCATACATAGCACCAACTATCCACATTGACGGCATCCGTCCACCCTTCGATCGAGTGATCAATCCATGCCGCAACGCTCCACGAGGTTGTTCCTTTAACTTCACATGCCGCAAGGAGGCGAGTCACTCTATCCCATACCTTTTGAGCTTGAGGGCAATCCCACAGACAATGTCTTAGACTCTCAATAGGTCGAGAGCACAATGGGCAGCCTAACGGGCCGCCATGTTTATCTAGCCATTCGCCAACGGGCACCACATTATGACCGATCTGCCACCAAAAGAACTTGATCTTTTCAGGCATGTGGAGACGCCAGAGACCCTTCCAAAAGGTAATGAGCGCCTCATCGGGAATGCCCAATGTTCGCCAGCCATTGCGAACGAGGGCCGCCTAGCTGCAGCCGCAAAGTTCGACCCAATTTAGTGGTGTAATCGAAGAAGTGGTGGAGTCTATCGTCATGTTTCCATCTGAACTCCCCTGGGTCCCTTAACCTCCAATGCGGTTCCACCTTAGCAACATCTGGGTCTGTCTTCCAGATGTTATCAACCTGTGCCACCACTCGGATTGGGTGCCAAGAGCCCTTGCTCTGACTGTCCCCAAAAACTGTATCTCTCCCCGATCCGCTCACACCCTTTAGCGACTTGACCATTCCAGCCTCGTCAAAGAGACCGAACAATGCTTGTACTCTCGCCTCCCACATTGGAACCCTGTCAACTGCCTCAGCTATCAGTCTCCGCATTTTCGTAGCTCCCTTGAGGGGAGGGAAAAGGTCCTCTTGGGCTCTTCCTGAAACAACCATGCGTCTCCAATCGTCTATAGATAGGAGGCATGTTTGTGCCAGCTTTCCCCATGCTAGGCCCTTAAGTTGCCCTAGCATCGTGTCGTCACTTGTTCGCACGTGAGGATTCTAGAATAGTGGCTGTCTAGTCCATTCGGTCAATGTCTCTGGGGTGTGTTTGACCAAATGTTGTCGTAGATGGCACCATGCCCGCAAGATGGAGTTCACGACCCTGTCCTCCGGATGGCAAGCCAACTTAGGTGGGACTCCGCTCGTGCAGCACCAATTCAAGGAGTCAGGCCAAGGCTTACCATACTTGGGAGTCCCTGCTTGCAGCCTGTTGCGAAGTAATACCTTCCAACACCCCTTATCTAGCAGAAGGCAGCGAACCACCATTTTAGCCAACAATGCATGACTTTGCATTAAGGGTTCTATGAGGCCAAGCCCCCCTTTGGCCCGCAGTTGTGTTAACCAACACCATGACACTCTGGTGGCAGCCCTTGGGTTATCCTTACCTGACCATATAAACCCCCTGATGGTAGCCTTAATCGCGTGCAAACCTGCAGGGTCCATAATCCAGCATGAGACTTAGTGCCACATGGTAACGAGCAGCACTTGGTTCGCAACAAGGACCCTACCAGCGAAGGATAATTTAGTAGTGTTGGGAATATGGAGCGAAATCGGGATAATTTAAACTTTCAAACACAATTCACACTTAATAAACAATGGATGAAGCCACAAGACGAAATGAGAGAGTACACCAAGATTTAACGTGGAAAACCCAAAATTGGAAAAAACCACGGGAACTTTAGGTTCCGAAACAAATTCACTATTTTCTGAGTATACAAGGTGTTGACAACCTCTAAAGCTTACTCTAGAGATATGCATGTATATATTTTAAGGCTACTGCCTTAGATACAATATTCACCTTACCAGATAGGATAAACAACAGAAAAATAACCAAAAACACAGAACAAATAAACCTGTTACAAGTGGTCAGAAGAGTTGTTGTGACTCTTTTGGGTAGTCCAAACATTACCTCGCTAAATCTCCGTCTTTACACTTGCAATGAGTTCTCGCTCTCGATCACCTTGTTCTGGAGCTCTCACACTTGTTTCTGTTTTCTTGCAGAAGCTTTGTTGTGTTTTTCTCATACACCTCTTCTTCTCGAATCTCTGTTTTTCAGCCTTAGTTCTGTTCACTCCGCGCTCTATTTTTCACTCTCTATTTTCTCTCAGAAAATCTGTTTTTTTGCTCTCTGTTTTTCTCTCTAAAAATCCTGTCACGCTGTCTCTCCTTTTTCCTTTTCTTCTTTTCTTTGTCCAACGTCCACAAACCTATGTTCACACTCACACACACAAAAGACACATGCCCAAAAAAACATACAAAAAGGAAAAAGGGAGACATACATACATACATACATACATACATACATACATACATACATATATATATATTTAAATACAACTAATTAGTATTAAGTCTATTCGGCATTCAGCCAACTTAATGTTGTGGGCTCCACTGGAGTGGACAAGCCCCAACAATTCTCCCCCCTCCATCTCAAGTGGGGGACACAACTAGGTTTGCCTTTTGTTTGCAAACTTCAAGCTTCTCCCTTGACAAACATTTTGTCATCATGTCGGAACCATTCTCATTTGTGTGAATCTTTTCAATGTGCATTTGCTTTTCTTCAAGCACATCTCTAATCCAATGGTATCTAACATCTATGTGTTTTGACTTGGAATGAAAGGAAGAATTCTTACTTAAGTGGATAGCACTTTGGCTATCACAATACAAAATGTACTGTTCTTGGGTCAGCCCCAACTCTTGTAGGAATTTCTTTAGCCATAACAATTCCTTACTAGCTTCTGTGGCAGCAATATACTCACCCTCCGTTGTGGATAATGCCACACATTTTTGCAATCTTGATTGCCAAGAGACCGCTCCCCCTGCAAAGATCATTGGGTAACCAGATGTAGACTTTCTAGAGTCAACATCACCAGCCATATCGACATCTGTATATCCATCTAATATAGTTTGGTTCTCACCAAATTTTATACAGACTCTTGAGGTACCCCTCAGATATCGCAGGATCCATTTCACTGCTTTCCAATGATCTTTTCCAGGGTTCGAGAGAAAACGGCTCACTACACCAACTGCGTGAGCAATGTTTAGCCTCGTGCATACCATAGCATACATTAAACTACTGACTACAGAGGCCTATGGTATTTGTTTCATTCCTTCTTGCTCTTCATCACTCGTAGGGCATTGAGTTGAACTAAGTTTAAAGCGGCCTGCGAGTGGAGTGTTGACCGGCCTACTCTTAGCCATGTTGAATCTCTCAAGTACCTTCACAATGTACTTTTCTTGAGACAACCAAAGTCTTTTGCTTGCCTTGTCCCTAGTTATCTTCATCCCAAGGATTTGCTTGGCTGGTCCCAAGTCTTTCATGGCAAAAGATTTGTTGAGTTCCTTTTTCAGCTTCTCAATCTTATTGGTGTCTTCACCAACGATCAACATATCATCAACATACAAGAGCAAAATGACAAAATCCCCATCTGGGAATTTCTTAACAAACACACAATGGTCTGTGTTTGTTCTATTATACCCATGGTTCAACATAAAGGAGTCAAACTTTTTGTACCAAAGTCTAGGAGCTTGCTTTAGGCCATACAAGCTCTTCTTTACCTTTGACTCCAAACCCTTTGGGTTGATCCATGTAAATCTCTTCTTCCAAATCGCCATGGAGGAAGGTGGTTTTTACATCAAGTTGCTCGATTTCTAGATCGAGAGTGGCTACAATCCCAAGTACAACTCTGATCAAGGACATCTTCACCACTGGTTAGAAAATCTCCTCTAAATCAATTCCCTTTTTCTGGTTGAACCCCTTCACAACCAATCTTGCCTTGTATCTTGGCTGTGATCAATGTTCCTCAGTCTTGAGCCTGTAAACCCATTTGTTTTTCAGCGCTCTCTTGCCCTTAGGCAGCTTTACAAGATCATAAGTGTGATTGTCTTGCAAAGACTTCATCTCATCATTCATGGCGTCAAGCCATTCCTCCTTATGATCATTTGCCATAGCTTCTCTAAAGAAATCTAGCTCTCCTCCATTTGAAAGCATCACATATTCATGTGGGTTGTATCTCGTAGAAGGTCTTCTTTGTCTCATAGACCTTCTAACCTCTTCCTCTTCCGGAGGAGCTGCTGAAATGTCACCTAGAGTATGATGGTCATGATTCTGCCCATCATCATCGTCGGCTGCATCATCAGTCATATCATCATACTCCTCGGTATCTCCCCCATGATCTTGTGTGTCTGGGGCAAGCATTGGGTGTTCGGTGACTGAAAAATCAGGGGTGAGATCCGGCATTTCATTCGGCTCCGGATCTTGTAAGGTCTGATCCTCAAGGAATACCACATCCCTGCTTCTAATGACCTTCTTCTCTACTAGGTCATAAAGTCTATAGCTGAATTTCTCATGGCCGTATCCCAAAAATATGCATGGTTGGCATTTGTCATCAAGCTTGGATCTTTCATCTTTCATCATCAAGCCTTGCAACCAAACACTCTTAAGTGTTTGTATGACACCTCCTTACCTGTCCAAACCCTCTCGGGTACATCACCATCCAACGGGATTGATGGGGACAAGTTTATGAGGTCAACGGTAGTCCTCATTGCTTCACCCCAAAAAGATTTCTGTAATTTTGAGTGGGATAGCATGCATCTTATCCGCTCCCAAATCGTCCTATTCATCCTCTCAGCCACGCCATTGTGCTGAGGTGTTTTCGGGACACTTCTCTCTAGTCTAATACCATGCTCACGACAATATTCTTCAAATCGTCCCTGATACTCACCGTCGTTATCGGAACGGATACATTTAAGCTTTCTTCCTGTTTCTCTTTCCACACTTATATGAAAGTTCCTAAAGATTTCAAACACTTGATCTTTAGTCTTTAATGCAAAACACCACAACTTCCTCAAGAAGTCATCGATAAACATGGCAAAGTACAATGCTCCCCCAAGAGTTCTATCTTTCATATAGCACAAGTCCATTGTCGTGTTGCTACGCGCGTGCGTGGAGAACGAGGTGGGACCACCGGGGTCTTGGACCGAGAAATATCTGAGAAGGAAGGGAACGGAAGGGCAACGGACACACTCGCACACGCACAAACACGGGAGCACACAGGAATCACAGTCCAACAACACAGCAAAACGAGACGACGTGAAGTCCGAGTAAATGAACGGTTACAACTAACAGGTCGGCAAGGCGAACACCGACGTCTGTTCACTCACACACAAAAGAGCGAGATAGAGACTCAGCCGGAAGCACACGGGCATTCCACGGAGCAGAGCCAGTCTCCCGAAAACCTGCGCAAAAATGGTTACGGAGAGTGGCAGAGGAGAAGGGCTTGGTCCCTGTTCGGCATAACTCTTTCCTCTCTAACGCGCAATACATTTTCATTCCTCTCCCTCTCTTTTATAGCCCAAGGAGGGAGGCCGTTATCATCCTATTGAATGCGTGCTACCTAGGATTTCACCTCAGCCGACTTGTACCTACCTACTTACTATACAACGAAAAGTGTGCTCGCGTGTAAGGGCCGTTTTACACATGCTAAACTCAGTTTCTGCCTAGGGACGGTTTTCTTCACGACACCGTGTGCACCAATTCCAATGGCTGAAATTTTCTTTTGGGAGGAAGGTGCTGAAAGGCAACTCTGTGTTGTTTGCCGGCCAAGCAATCAACACAACTTTCTAAGTGCATACCTCTTTTCTCAGGTAGGATGTTTGTTTCTAGCTCGCACCTCGAGTCCTTTTTGACTCATGTGCCCAAGTCTCTTGTGCCACAGTTCAATAGGAACTTCCTTATTGGCAACATTCACCTCTCCATTGGACACCATATCTTTTAGGCATCTTGCTAATACTAGCGATCCTTTGATGAGCTTCCATTTTCCTTCACTGAAGGAATTTGTGTAACCCTCATCATCAAGCTTACCGGCTGAAATAATATTTAGCCGAATGTCCGGTACATGCCTAACATCATTTAATACTAGTCTCCAACCCGTTGTCGCGTTGTTACGCGCGTGCGTGTAGAAGGGGCGGGACCGCGGGGGTCTTGGACTAGGGAGTGGAGGAGAAAGAGTAGGACACGATATGGAGGCTTAGCCCAAGAGGAGAAGAGGAAAAGAATAAGACCACGACATTGAAGGAGAGATCGGCGGAGGCAAGATGCTCAACAAGTTATGTTAAAACAACGAACGGTTACAACAGTGGTGGCCGCCATGGCCGCCCCAAAATGACTATCCGGAAACCCTAAAGGGAAACCCAAGAAGAAAACCCTAACCGAAACCCTAACCCTAAACGAAATGGGAAGAGGGAGAACCCTAGACTAAGTGGTATACCTTACTCGCACAAAATAGGCAACCCCCCATAAGTGACCCCTCCCTTCCTTTTATAGCCCAAGGAGGGAGGGACCTTACAATGTGGGACAAAAATTTCCCCTCTCTTTCTATACACCATATCCTAGTATACATGTGCACATGTTGCACACCACCGACTTGCCCCTTCCACCCCAGTTTCCGCCTATGGACGAAAATCTTCACGACACCGTGTTTGTGGTTAGAATTATATTTCCTATGCCAACAACCTTTGTTATGCCGTGGTTAGCCATTTCTACTTTGCCAAAGTCACCACCGGCATGTGACGAGAACATCTCTCGGTATGGAGTGATGTGATACGAGGCTCCCGAGTCAATAATCCAATCAGTTTGTTGGCATGCTAAGCTAACACACGCGTCATCACAAGCAATGACAATGTCGCCATCACAAGTGGCTGTAGTGAGGTCATTGCTCTTATTATCGGTGGTTCCTTTCTTTTGGTCTTTCTTTTTCTTCCAATAATCTCTCTCATAATGGTTTGGACCACTACAATAACAACATGAAAAATCTTTCTTGAAGTCTTTTCTACTTCTAGACTTTGACCTCCCCTTAGAATTGTTTCTATGATTTTGTGGACCCCTAACATGGTTTCTTCCTCTAGAGGAGTTGTTTTCTATGACTAAGGCTTTATGGTCAAAGTTGGAGTCCTGCTCCTTTCGTCGTGCTTCTTCATGTAGAAGATTCGACTTAAGCATGTCCAATGTTAGGTCCTTTTGTTGCGTTGCATTCCCAAGCGTCACAACAAGGGTTTCCCAACTATTTGGGAGAGAGCCTAACAATAACAAGGTCAACACCTCATTTGCTAGAGGTATATCTGGAGAGACAGTTTTACTTATAAGTCCTTGAAACGTATTAAGATGCTCTGCCATACTGGAGCCATGTTGATACCTAAGTCTTACAAGTTTCCTAAACACGGAGACTAGATATTCAAAGCATTTTTTGGCTGAAACATACTCTCGATTTTTCTCCATAACTCGTGTGCTTTGGTTTCATCACAGAAATTGTTATATAGACTCCTGTCTATAAAACATCGGATGTATGCAGATGTCTTTAGATGCATGGCATCCCAGGTTAGTGTATCTATGTTCTTGGGTTTGCTCGTACCATGTAGTACGAGCAACCACATGTCCTTACATACCAACATGTCCCTCATTTTGGACTTCCAAATGGGGTAGTTGGATCCCATCAGTTTAATCATCCCACCTAATGATTCATCCATATTCCAAGTCTTTGCGGAGGTATGAACCTCTGCTCTGATACCACTTATTGGGAATATGGAGCGGAATCGGGATAATTTAAACTTTCAAACACAATTCACACTTAATAAACAATGGATGAAACCACAAGAAGAAATGAGAGAGTACACCGAGATTTAACGTGGAAAACCCAAAATTGGGAAAAACCACGGGAACTTTAGGTTCTGAAAGAAATTCACTACTTTCTAAGTATACAAGGTGTTGATAACCTCTAAAGCTTACTGTAGAGATATGCGCATATATTTCTAGGCTACCGCCTTGGATACAATATTCACCCTACTAGATAGGATAAACAACAGAAACATAACCAAAAACACATAGCAAATAAACCTGTTACAAGTGGACAGAAGAGTTGTTGTGACTCTTTTGGGTAGTCCAGACAGCACCTCGCTAGATCTCCGTCTTTACACTTGCAACGAGTTCTCGCTCACTTGTTTCTGTTTTCTTGCAGAAGCTTTGTTGTGTTTTTCTCATACGCCTCTTCTTCTCGAAACTCTGTTTTTCAGCCTTAGTTCCGTTCACTCCGCGCTCTGTTTTTCACTCTCTGTTTTTTTGCTCTCTATTTTTCTCTCTGAAAACCTGTTTTTCGCTCTCTGTTTTTCTCTCTAAAAAACTTGTCACGCTGTCCCTCCTTTTTCCTTTTCTTCTTTTCTTTGTCCAACGTCTACAAACCTGTGTTCACACTCTCACACACAAAAGACACATGCCCAAAAAAACATACAAAAAGGAAAAAGGGAGACATACATACATACATACATATATATATATATATATATATATATATATATATATACATACAACTAATTAGTACTAAGTCTATTCAGCGTTCAACCCACTTAATGTTGTGGGCTCCACTTGAGTGGACAAGCCCCAACAAGTAGTGCATTCTCATCATCATTATTATACTCCTTATATATCCGTAGCAATTTCTTCCTACATGTCCTCGACATTTTTTGACATTTCATTATCACAAACCATAACATGTCCTCGACTTTTCATTTTTAATAGCCCACCACAAGTCTACTCTCTACTGTTTGTGGACCTGCCAAACCCGCATTCATTCTATGTCTTCACAGGTGTATATGTTTGTCCTCCAACCAAAGCAATGTACTCTTAGCTCAAGATGGGCATCACTAACTCCAAAGGCTTTATATATCCTTTTGCTTCAGCGGCATTGGCAATTTGGCCACACAATTTGCCCCGAAGCAACCTGCATTGCTATTTGGGAGGAGTCCACAATATGTAACTATTTGATCAGATCTGCTATTAGAAAACAATTACGCAGTGAATATTTGAATTCATTAAAGAGAATAAAGACAAGAAAGTGAGCTAAAAAAAACGAAAAGTAAATAAAAAACATTAATATGTTCTCATAATACACACATTTGACGTATGGAAAACGAATTTTTGAACTGACTAATGTGAATATTACATTCTATGGAAGAAGACACAATTATTAGGCAGCAAAAATATAAGACACAATGAGACCCAGAAACATCAAACTAGATAAGTTGATCACAATAATTACTGTAATCCAAGAAGACACAATTATTGGGCAAAAACATGCACAATGAGACCCAAAAACATCAAACTAGACAAGTTGTTAACAATACTTCATAATAGTGTACATAGATATATGGTTGTCTTAACAAGAATGTTTCCAATCTAGTTTCTTATGTTACTTTATCATTGTTCTCATTATTCTACTAATCTTCTACAACCTCCATTTTCACTTCTAAGATAATAACCTTGATTGAAGACTGAATGATTCCTGTTCTCTTGTGAAATTGGATTGAAGTAAGGTCGATTGCACTTGCATCAACAAGTTTGGTTTAGGAAAATGTCACAACACTACACTCAATCAAGACTCGTTGAAAATCCAACAGTAAAAGTCTTCCATCAAACAATTAAATTCGAATAATCTTAGTTACACTGAACTCCTCAATCAAACAATTGAGAAATATTTGAAGCATGCTTTTAGGTACCTCATCTAGCACCCTAATAATTACAACATGACTGATTACAGGATGAAGTACATTAACAACATGAGTATAAGGAACTACAAGTGAGGAGTATGAAGACCAAAGAAAGTGCTAATCACCAGAAACATGTTTCTCTATGACAAACAATATATTAATTATGCTCAGAAAAATATATTTCCATAATGTTCGGTGGCCAATATTTACATAACAAAGTCAGCTCATTCGACTTGGTAGATTGAGGTGATGAGAAAGCCAACTCTAAGGACTCAGGAGTACTGGTTTCTACTTCTTAACAATATGGCTTTTAGTCAGCATCAAGTTACACAACTCTCTGTACCTGGTCACTATTTGATACAGAAATAATAAATAGTGAGAGCCCGTGAATCTAGGCCTTGGACGGCTCTAAACTCGTCTCGGGAATCCTAGATGATCGGGGCCGTCCAATTATTTTAGATCTAAAAAAAGGAAAAGAAAATAAATAAGAAAATAAAAATAAAACAAAAAAGTGAATAATAGGAGAGAGAAAACATTTGGGGGGGGGAATTTTTGAACGTGTATGCTTTGTCTCTGTGTTTCTCTGTCTCTGTGTTTCTCTACGTGCTCCATCTCTGTCTCTGTGTGCTGCGTGCTCTCTCTCTCTCTCTCTCTCTCTCTCTCTGCATCTTTCCATTGCGGGCTTCCTCTACGTGCTTCCTCAGCCTCCAATTTCAACATCTTGGTGGAACAACAGGCGGAGTTCACGAACGACCAGTAAGAAATTAGGTATATTTCTGTTTATTCTTTCCATTTTAATTAGTGAGTGCTATTTCTACAAGAGATAAATCATTATCACTAGGATTAAGGTGATTATATATGTTGAAAGTCTGAGTGTTGATGTATAGTGAGTGTTATTTCTACAAGAGATTAATTACATCATTATCACTAGGATTATGGCTGAAATGTTTCAGTGTGCAACAAAATGCCAAATCTGATGTTGGCTAATTAGCTCACAACATCTAGCAGGCCAACATATGTGTATACATACCGTGAGACATTTTTTCTCTCTTATAAGCTGCTTCATACAACAGAGGATACACACATTCACAAGCCCTGGCATGTGCCAGACATTTGACGCTAACATACGTGGATACATAAATTTGGTATGGACGACCGTAGATACATACATTGAGGCCCTGCCATAGCTTATTGCAGAGTCATCTACTATTAGATATGTACATTAAGATACATATATATAGCTAAAAGTTATGAAATTATATACAATGTATGCCCCCAGATGCAGACATTTCGATACATGCATAAATCCCATTTAAATAAGATATTTTTCTCATTTACACTCTAAATTCCAGAGGGCTCGAATGTGAGCACACATACATAGAATGAACCTAAGTGATAACAAAATATTGTTTTTGATGTTTTTCTCCCCCTCTTTGTAATTGTAGGATCAAATGAACCAAGGTATTTGGGGTTTAGGACATTGACTCTTCATCATATCTATCAAATCCACCTTTAAAGACCAAGTAAGTTTCCCACCCAACCTTAAATTGCTATCAACATGCAAGGTTTTACAAATGAATGAAGAATATCAAGAAGTTTGTTTTGTGGTTTTAGGGGTAAACAAGATGTTTGACTTTGACTTAAACTTGAGGAGGAGGAGGAGGAGGAGGTGTGGGTAGGGAAGCAGCGGTGGAGGCAGCAACTGATGGCGAAGTGAAGAGCGAGGATAGTGAGGAGAAGAAAGAGGAGAGCTGCCATGATGAAGATGACGTGGAGGTCGAGGCTACTTCGGGAAGGGGAGGAAGAGGAGGAGCGGGCCCCGCCCGGGTGCTGGAGCTCGGGGAAGGAAGGAATTCCTCATCATGATTCTTATGATTATTGGTCTTATTGATCACTATATGGGTTTCTGCCATGGATCCACCAAAACAGGCAACAAATGAGGGAAGAGGAAGAAGAAGAACACATCAAGATCAAAGGAGAGTCTTAGAGATGTCTTAGAGAAGAGAAGATGATAGATAGATCTTAAACCAGTGGTTAAGTTTTGATGTGAAGCATGTTTTTAGAAATCAAGGAAAAGAGGGCATCTCAGCCCCATAGAACCTCAATTGGTTACATGATGTTTTGATCGATCTTGAATATCTCATTTTGTGGCCATCTTAAGGTCTCCATTGGTTAAATGAATTTCTAGGAATCTGTAATATCTCAAACATGATGGCTTGTGTTTCGCATGAATCTCTTATTGTAAACCATATTCTAATTTTCCCCTTACAATAATGTGATGTTAATAATATGCCAATGCAAATTCATGTCTTCTGTATCATTTGATAACATGTTCATCATTCACCATCTTTTGTCACTTATATTTCAGTTTTGTTTAGCAATATTCACTGTGAGAAGAAAGAGGAGAGCTATCAAAATGTTTTTTTTTTGGTGAGGGAGAGAGAGCTATCAAAATGTTTTTTTTTGGGTGAGGGAGGGGGAGGAGCCAAGCTATATCAAAGAATGTTTTTCTGTTGGGGGAGGGGAACGAAAATGGGTTTGGGGGGGCCAAAATGGGTTTGTGGGGGGAAGGGGGGGGGGGGGGGTGGTTTAACCAAATAGAGGGGCCAAAAAGTTATTTTTTTAGGGGGCCAAAAAAGGTTTCTTTTTTTTGGGGGGGGGGGGAGGGGCAAATAGCCCATTCCTATATATACACTTAGGGCAAGTAGTTAGATATGTGGTTGAATAATTGTTGTAACAAGTTACAGTGAGTAGTTGCCTCAGTAACTGTGTGAGAGAGTGAGTGAGAGTGAGTAACTCTACAACCGTCTATCTGATGAAGGACAACTCAAGGTTGTTGCCTAAGAGCATCTTGTTGTACTCCTCCCCATATAGTGATCTAGTTCGGAGTTCGAGGACTCCCGTGGTTTTTCCCTTTCTCGGGTTTTCCATGTAAAAGATCTTTGTACTTGTTTTTCTGTCTGTGCTCTGTCTTTGTTGTTCTTGGCACCTGAACGTTCGAAGTGAAACCAATTGTGGCCGATCACGATCCTAACATAGATTTACTCCAAACTAACAAAATTTTCCTAATTGTCAATAAGAAAGGAGCAGCCTGAATTTCAAATGAAATATTGAAACCTACTTGGCATCCCAAATATCTAACTTCGATGTGGAAACCATTGTGGACAAGATTCAAATGCCACTAAAAAAACTCATTCATTTCACATTTTCAAGTAATTGATGCACTTGAAGCCGTACAAAAGATTTGCAATGATGTGTACATTTGTTTCAAAATAGTAAGTTGGACCATCTAGACACAATCTTGTATCATCGGTGAATTCCACATCCACAACATTTTTCCCATCAAGGGGCATAGTTTTTTCTTTGAAGCCAACATCCTCGGCAACCAAATATGCCCTTAATTATCTTGACCATCATGTTTAATTTGGTTTGGAATTAGCAATTAGTATCTTAAAACTTGCCTCACTACATTATCATGCTTATGTATTTAAAATAAATCATTGAAAGTTTCCTTTGTAATGTCGAAAGGAAATGCTTTTGCATTGCACATTCACACTCAGTCTCTAGTGGTATTTCAAAATCATATTGTGAAATGCACATGTACCACAATATCATGTTAAATGTTTTTGGTATCTATCATTGTCAAATCCATTTTGAGATACATCAGGGGGATTTTTCTTCCCTAAATGAATGAAATGAGCCCGAAAGGTGGTAAGTAGTCAATAAATATAAAGGCTCCAATGCTATCTGGCTTTATCAATCCCCTTTGTTGACAACATTATGCTATTTTTCAATAAAGTGTAACTTCACTCAGCGCAACTTTCATCTTCAATGCTATGTGTTTAGTTTACCTCTTTTCCAACATTCGTAGCATGGAATACTAATTGGTGTGATCCTCGTCAGAACCAAAAGAAATGTGGATTGCTTCTAGCCTTGAATAAGTGCATAGAACTACATTGACAAAGTAGAAAGTGTATGTGTGTCATCTTCTTTCACATTATAGTTCATACACTTTGTAAGTATTTGATGCAAACTTCAATTCTCCCCTTAGGCCCCGCTAACTTTGTCTTGTTGTGTTTGTCTATGTTAGGGTATAAATGTTTTGCTTGTAAAACATGACCAATGACATAATAATGTTCATATTATGTTCCTACACCATCTCTCTCCTAGGTTGTAAAGTTTGTATTCACAAAGTGACAATGACGTAAGTACAAGATATATGACCGCATTCATGACAATGAACATAAACTTTTCATCTAATAGAAATATGCGTAGGGTGATTGGTGATCATGGTGTTTTCACACACATGCGGCTTTTTTATCGTTATCATTAATTTCAAATGTTAATCATCAACGATTCATTGAAGGAAATGGATTTGATGTTAACTAAAACTTCAAGACAAATGAAGGAGACTCCCAACACGTAATTCATGATTGGCATTCATATCTCACAATGCACTACTCCATTGATGTCCTAATGATGTTGTTTTGAAACCATCCATGCTTCACATTTTAGTACAATCTACACAATTTTTATATTGATTGAAATAGTTAATATCGAAACATTTTAGTACAATCCCTTTGTGTTCTTGTTTCATTAGATTGAATGAAGTTAAACCACTTAATTTGAAATAAAATGGAAATAAGATTAATCACTTAACTCTCGATAGACAAGACTTTTGTTATAAATCTCCATCTATACACATAAATTAGTTGGCAGAGGAGAATGTAGGGGTATAGAATAAACCTTATAGTCTCGAATGGACAATTGTACCAATACAAAAGCACCACATCAAAATTCCCTTTAACTTTCGTAGATATGGTCTAACTTCATGCCTACCATCAAATACAACAACATTTTGTAGATCCCTATTATTACACAAACCCTAATGTCTCAGCAATAGGAAAATAATCTCCATCTTTGGTTTTGGATCGACCTGTGTGAATTTTGCAAATACCCACTATCTCGGCACCAAATAACAACATAATAAAACTTGCCCAATCTAAGAAATGTAACTCCAAATTCAACAAGCAATTGGACATTGTATGCAATGATGAGTACTATCTTCCACCTTGCAAAAGAAGCCATTGCTTGTTGTTAGTCTGTGTCTATGTAGAGCTAATCCCAAAGGAAAACCTCCAATTGAAAGACTTGCTAGAAGTGGCAATTTACAATGCCAACTATGTTTCAAGATCTACCATTATACTTAATCACGATTACTTACCTTCCAACCTAGGTGTGTCTCTTATTTAGGACATGTCTTGGTGATAAGCCATGTTTTATATACATCGACATTCATATTCAAATGACATTATAAAATGTACGAGACAACCCATAACCATTAGGTCTCCATCGAACAACATTCTCTCTCTCTCTCTCTCTCTCTCTGCCTCGGATGAAGCAAAAATGCAAAGAACAACCAAACACCCTCGGATGTTGGGCTTCAAAGCAACTTGACGCGGAGTAGAAATGATTAAGAAGATAAGGGAACGTGAGTTACGCCGTCTAGAAGCTATGGTTGGGGCACCTCTTACATTGGGACCACATGCCACATACACATCGAAACCCTTTGACCTCCCGCTTCTTCTCAAGAGACTTGGATGGAAATGAAACTAGGCCTAGTATAAAGCCATTTCCTTATAGAACATGTTTTTTTACTAGAACCATTTAGCTTAAGCTCTATTTTTTATAAAAATTTTATAAAATTTTTCTTTCAATGAATGGGTAAATACCCCATTTTTGTTGTAAACCAATTGTGTCATGGGCCAATTTTGGCCTTAGAAGACGTTAATATTTCTTTCTTTCTTTCTTTCTTTCTCTCTCTCTCTCTCTCTCTCTCTCTCTCTATGATGTTGCAAAAATGATTGCAAGACCTTTGAACTTAGAAAATAAATTACTTTGTGAAAAACATCACATTATTGATGTTCCCATCAACATTTCACAAAGGATTGAATTTAGTGCAAGGATACATACTACTCAAGAATGAGTAGGTTAATTGCAAGGTCATGTAAAGATTGCTTGAATAAATAACAATGGATGTTCTCATTCGATTATAAATTCTACTCTTTTGATTGAGACTTGACTTCATGTCAAACAAGTCTCTTTGAATCGAGCATAAAAAATGGTTTGAAGAATGATTATAGTGCATAAATGGTGGGTACGCAAGGCCAATTATTTAATTCAATGACCTCCAAGGCAAAATCTAGATTTTGATAGGGATGACGTTTAACAACCTCTAAGGTAGCATACAAATGTTGAATTTCACATTATTGAGTACAATAACATTTACCGGGAACAAAAAGGACATTGGACATATTTTGCATGATTCAAAGGCTCCAATGCACGATATGGGTTCTAGGTGAGATATCTCCTAAGAACATTTTCATAGCAAAAATGCACGTACAAATGTTGATTCTAGGATATGATAACCCAAACCACAAATGAGTATGAAAAGTGAAAGGCCCACTAGACATAAATCACAAAGTAGGAGAATATTGATATGGGATGGAGTAAGGAGATGAGAATCTTATCCTAATTTATCTTTTTGAATGACATTCAAGTTCCTCCTAGGGTACCAAACATAGAGGTAGGTGCTGAATTGTGAAGAGATTGGAGGGTGTCTTTGCTGAATGTGGGTTGTGTGAGGTTCATGTTGAGGGGAGTCTGTCAAGTAATTCTGTGACGAAGCTTTGTTGCGTCATTTATACATGATGTTTTCTTGTAGCCATTGCAAAGTGGTTTGTAACATATGAGTTATATATTATCCTATGTACTTTTTCTTAACTAGTGGAAGTAGATTTGTTTTGGAAAAATAAAAAATAAACTGAATGCTTCACAAAAGGCCAATATAGTGTCACGCCTATATAATTAGCTATAAATTGGCCATACTATTATCATTCACGAATCAAGACTTGGACATGGATTATCATTACAATGATTTGTTAAAAACCACATTAACCCACATAATTGATTCTAACATTTCGTTCAAAAAATGCAATATACAAGAATGAGAAACATATTAAGTATTAATCATGATGGCACAAATAAGGAAAAGAAGAAAAGTGGCGAAGTAATCGGATCTAATGTTTTGTGTAGGGAGTTGGCATCTTTGGTTACTAATGTAGAGAAATGAGATGGAAAGTGCAAGATGATAAAGGAAGGTGAGAGATTATCAAGGAGAGTTCCAAAATGCCTATTGCATGTGCAACTAGCATAAGAACATTACATGATTAATTAACTATGGTTGTCTATGAGCTTCCATTTGATGTGTTAATGTTTCACTTTCCTCCCACTCGCCAAACATTATGAAAGCCAATGATTGGAAGACTAGCTTGGTGACAAACTAGCTTGTTATCAACATCCTATGGCGAGCAAGAGTCCTCCCACGTGACCTCCTCCTAATCAACACATTCATTGAACGGAAATTGTAGGCCCCACCCGCCACACACCTGATAAGAAAATGAGGCCCTCATCAAATGGATGAAAATCATGTTGAAGGGAAATCTACTTTCCATCTAAAGAATTGGTCCACAAGCAAATATATTATAGGAAACGACAAATATCATGTTGGGGGAGCTACCGCAATCTTAGGAGCCAAAGATTTGCTTTAAATCAAGAATGGTCGATTGCCACGATACGATTCCCTTGCCCCAGTCCGAGCAAGGTGAAGAAGTGAGTCATGGTCGGGAACCCAACCTACTATAGAGAGAGGTCGATCGAGCGTGGCTTGTCCGGAAGAAGATGTGGTGGTAATCAATCGTGTACCTCTCATGGACAAAACAAACACGAAAAAGAGAAGAACGAGAGAGAGAGAGAGAGAGAGAGAGAGAGAGAGAGAGAGAGAGAGAGAGAGGTAAGGTATGTAAGGAATATTCTTTTATGACAAGCAACCGAACCCATGGGATGCGGAAAAGCCCTGTTTTTGGGAGAAAGGTAAGGGCGGTTTTTTGAGGCTGTTTTGCTAAACCATGGTTTAGGTCGTTTTTGCTAAAACCATGGTTTGGGTCTCCAAATTTAGGGTAAATCCTGAATAACCAAGAGATTATCACCATACACTTGTCCTTGTTTTTTTGCATGCCACTCTGTCTCTTTATTTTGCCCCTTCTAAGTTCTCCTCTCATCACCATCTGCCTCAACTCTTCTCTGTCTGTAGATCCTCTGTTCTTTCTTTCTTTCTTCCTTCCTTCCTTCCTTCCTTCCTTCATTCATGGCTCTTTCATCATGCCACTCCCATGGCCTTGTGTCATCATCACACAACCTCATGATGACCACTGCCTCATCTGGCCATGGCCTAACCCACAGTTTGCCTTCTTCTTCTTCTTCTTCCTCCTCCTCCTCCCCTTCTTCCAAAGCTCTGTTGTTCCCTGTAGCCTCTCCTCTGAAGAATCCATGGAATATTAATAATACTAATAGTACGAAGAAAAAGAGCACTTTTTTCCGGATCTCACATCCTAGCAGGAGTCGAGTGGTCATGACAGCCACGACTATGCCTTTGTAAGTCTTGGATTCTCTCAAATTCTTTCCGTTTCATGACATTGTTATGAACTTAAAGCCTTGACTTTGATTTCTACCTGGAATCCTTTTACTGTAATCTGAAGCGTTTTGATGGGCATCAGACTTCAGCTCCGTGCTCTTTGATGAAAAATTCTCACTGTATCAGAAAGTTAAGAGGAGCATCACCTCGGTCATCCATTATTTCCATCAAAATTCTTATCCTGTCCTCATACATTCCAAATTAAGGGCTCAAGAGTCCAGTGTTTTGGGTCACCTATTATTTCCATTGAAGTTCTTATCTTGTCCTCCTCATACATTCCAAATTAAGGGCTCATGAGTACAGGGTGTAGGGATTTCTTTTTGTCTGAACGTTGACCTCCTTGTGATCAAAGAAAATTAGTAAGGGTTTTGTGTTTTTTGCAATGCATTTTCCTGAAATTTGATTTTGATTATAGTTTTACATTTTTCCAGAATTCATTTGGGTTCTGAATTTTTTCTGATATTGATCCTAGTTTTTGCAAACAAAAAACTGGTAGGGCATATATATTTCTGGCAAAGAAATTTGATGCAGATTATGGGCATCGCAATTATTTTCCTGAAAATATATTTAGCTAGGTTTTGGGTAGAGATTTGATTTGAAAGCTGAAAATTTTGATACCAGACTGGGTTTTCTGGAAGTTTCGCAATGATGAATCTGAGTTCTGGATCGTGCCAACACTTAAATGTATCTATGTTTATGGAAACTGTTTGCAAAATGTTTAAGAAAATTTACCTGTGTCCGTTTGATCTGGATTTTGAAAAATGTTTTGGTAGTGGAAATCTTTTGATTGGTGTCTCTTGTTCTACAGAGAAATAGGGGTCACTAAAGATGGTCTTCAGTCTGAGAATTCTACATTATATGCACCCCAAGAGCTACACAAGCAAGTGACACACACCATGCCACAAGAGAAGATCGAGATCTTCAAATCTCTCGAGGGTTGGGCAGAGACCGAGATCCTACCATTCTTAAAGACGGTTGAGAAGTCTTGGCAACCTCAAGACTTCCTTCCAGAGCCGTCTTCAGATGGCTTCTATGATGAAATACGAGAGATTCGGGCAAGAGCCAATGAGCTACCAGATGACTATCTGGTATGCCTTGTAGGTGATATGATCACTGAAGAAGCCTTACCTACCTATCAAACCATGTTGAACACGTTGGATGGGGTGAGAGATGAGACTGGGGCGAGCCTTACATCGTGGGCCCGGTGGACTCGCGCATGGACAGCCGAAGAGAATCGACATGGGGATCTGCTCAATAAGTATCTCTATCTTACTGGGAGGGTTAACATGAGGGCCATTGAGCAAACTATTCAGTATCTGATTGGATCAGGCATGGTGAGTGCATATATAATGCCTCCTATTATCATATGCTTTCATGATTTTGATTCAATGTAGAACCATGCTTACATGCATTATTGTACACGTAAATGTTTTTCTCATCATATGCATGATACGTATACATCCTTGGGCATATGTATTATCATATGCTTGTTAAACAATGTATATGTGCATTAATGTAGGCCATAGAAATTCTTGAGACTATCTGCATGATTTTATTTACAACCCATAGCACAAGTTTTTGACTCTAGTTAAATGGACCAGGTTTTTAAGAGCAATTTCTTGAGTGCTTTGGCCATAATTGTATGAGCTTTTAATATAGTTTCAGTCTCTAATTTCTTGAGTGCTTTGGTGGTGATGGTGCAGGATCCGAAGACAGAGAACAATCCTTACTTGGGTTTTATATACACATCCTTCCAAGAGAGAGCTACATTCATCTCTCATGGAAACACCGCCAGACATGCCAAGGACTTTGGTGATGTGAAGCTTGCACAAATATGTGGCACAATTGCTGCCGATGAGAGAAGGCACGAGAATGCATATACAAAGATAGTAGAGAAGCTCTTTGAGATCGATCCTGATTGCACCATGTTGGCATTGGAAGACATGATGAGGAAGAAGATATCAATGCCCGCCCATCTAATGTATGATGGGCATGATAAGGACATATACGAAAAGTTTGCATTAGTTGCTCAGAGGACCGGTGTCTACACGGCGCGAGATTATGCTGATATCCTAGAGCATTTGGTGAAGAGATGGAACTTAGAGAAGCTTGAAGGGTTGTCAAGCCGAGGTCACAAGGCGCAAGACTATGTTTGTGGTCTGCCCAATCGGTTTCGTAAGTTGGAAGAACGAGCTTCAAAAGTAAAGAAAAGCAGTGTGAGGAAAGGAGCATTCAGTTGGATATTTAACCGAGAAGTTGATCTTTAGTGGTATTTTTCTTTTGTTTGCAAAGCTTGTGATTTACATACATATGGCTACTACGTCTTTTGTTAGTAAATATATACATAATATAGTACCAAATGGAGATGATGGTGTGTAGTAATTGTCATAATCGAAATTGATTTGATTGGATGGCATCATCAAATCTCCAAATTTTTTTGAGGTAATGAAAATATACTTAGATTTGCAAGGTAGATCTCTTTTAAAACATCTGATATAATCCCTGTCCTAGTTGTGATACGTTGTTACAAGTGAGTGTTCCACACATGAAATTTTGTGTCTCTGAAATTGTGTATGTGCAATGTCTTGGATGTAGATCTATCTAAGTCATCTGATGTAATCAGTGTGCTAGCTGCAATATGTGGGTGTTTGGTTATAAATGACATTTAACGTCAAGTGTCAGTGGGACAATGACATGTTTCATTGAGATGGTATTCGCTATAATAATTGATTATAAATGACATTCAATGTCAAGTGTCAGTTGGACAACGACATGATATTCACAATAATGATGAAACGCATTGTGTGCTATATCTGATGATACATGTGAAATGCTATGGCTTCTTCCATGATCGCTTTATCTGATTACCTATACATCTGAAATACCATGCAGTGTCATTGATAATTTTGCATTGTGATTGTGGTTTACCATCAGTAATATAGAAATGATACATGTAAAATGCCATGCCTTCTTTCCATGATTGCCAAATCATTTGGACTTTGTGCATTGTGGTTGTGGTTTACCATCAATAAGTGAGCATGGGTTTAAATACCATATCATCTGACATGTAAAACATAGAAATCATCTGCTCATCCCCCCTATTTCATTTTGAATCTGATGTAATGAATAGCAATTAATAGCAATTGATGTTCTCACTTGCCTATCCATATGGGACTCCACACATTTGAAAATGTAGGCCATCATATTGAAAATGAATTCACAAGCTGGTATTTAAATGGAATAGAAAAATACATCCATAGTAATTACTCCATACACAAATGGAAAGAAGGGATCAAGTATCATGTTTCTTCAATTGTTTCTCTTGCAAAGCTAGAATCACACTTATCCAGGGTGGACATAGGCATTCACGTTTTATAGGAGTTTGTAAAACCTATAAAAGGGTCTTACATTCCCATAATGTGAAAGAAAGGGGACCAAAAGGATGGAGTCAGATAGCAAAGAGTTATAATGGTTTTCCTCATATAACTTTGGTGGACTTCCGCACTCTATTAAATGCTTTACTCTAAGCTTCCACCTTACCAGTTGCAATAGCAACTTAAATTAATATATAACAACAATGTGGGTAGACAGAAACTGAAATTTAGATTTTTGAGCTAGCACACATGCATGGAGTTTCAATATTATTATTATTATATTGAGTTTCATTTTGATTATACGCGAATCTAAAGCCTACCTCAATATATCATTACAATCACCAATCCAACTAATCTATGTTGAAAATTTGTGACATAATTACATAAGATAATCCAATTAGTTTCAGACATGGAAGTGCCATAAGCCATCATAAGTTATCATGAAATTTACATATATTGAAGATTATATCATAAGGAATAAAATCTGAAAATATGTGATGATGCACTTCAGTAAGGAGCTCGACCAATCTCACTACCCACAAAACTCTTGATCATCTTCGACTCACATTGTCTTGTGCAAAAGAATGTGGGTAATTCAAAAGGCTCCCTTTAGAGGCAATCATTCCTGTTTTCTCTTTAACTCACTCATGTGACCTAGCCGACATGGACAAAATTGTCAAATTTCCAACAAAAAGAGAACATTTT
Organism: Azolla caroliniana; assembly: GCF_043228905.1. NCBI lineage: Eukaryota > Viridiplantae > Streptophyta > Polypodiopsida > Salviniales > Salviniaceae > Azolla > Azolla caroliniana. Next base: position 4,760,248 of record NW_028230440.1, on the reverse strand, counting down.
TAATTAAGGATCAGATTTGTTTATCTACTTCTATACTTATGAGCTTTTTATATGGACTAAATAAACATATGGTTAACAATACACATTCCTGTTTTCTCTTTAACTCACTCATGTGACCTAGCCGACATGAACGAAATTGTCAAATTTCCACCAAAATTAATTAAGCATCAGATTGGTTTATCTATTTCTATACTTATGTTATATGGACTAAATTACCATATGGTTAACAATTTATTATATAAAATAATATTTAATTATCAATAACAAATGAATCCCAAATATTCTGATTAACTTAATATATATCATGTAGATGTTGATAGGGGGATAACTCATATTGTGCTATAATTTGTGAGAAACCATTTAATATTTCAGGTTCTCCTTCAGTTTTTCTTCTATTTGTATGCAACAAAATTGGGGAGTGGGCAAAAGAAAAGGAGTTAGGATGGTTTATCAACAAAATATTGACAGATGTTCACTAGGCTAAAATCTTACTAGCTATTGATGCCATCATTATTGCTAACATTTAGCATATTCTCTTCAGTTGTGGCGGTTCTTGCATCTAGCATTCCCATTCTTTCATCAATACATTGTAGGGTATCCTACACTAAAATATTCTCATGAAAAATAGCCACTAATGCTTGCATTCATTAGTGAAGGTACTCCCACCCGGATTTAAGATCATGTCAACTATTGTACTATCCTGCAAATGAGAAATTATCCAATTTAGGCAATGTCTTTGGCATGATGTGTTGGTTTCTGTGCCAGCCAGCAACTTTATAACATACCTGTATCTTAGGTTTATTATATGAATAACCTCTGGAATGTTCACATGTGTCATATTTAAGATAGACAGCTTTGTTGATCATGTATGTGGCCCACATCCTCCAATTCGTGCTCACACAGCTATGTACAAAAGTTATATTGGTGTGTGTCTCCTTCCTAAGGAGGGACGGGATATTCATACTTTGAAACACTAAGTCTCGATGTGTAAATAAGGCATACACATATAAACTCAACCTTCTACGTGTTCTCTTTAGTGTGACACTAAGTCATCAGCCCCTCTTAATATATCTTCATAGCTTTCACGAATTGCACTATATGCAAAGCACGTGAAAAGTTAGCGATACTCATCCTCTACTAGCCCTTCCTTGCATACCTTACATGCCTTTAAATTTGGCTGATTTTGATTTCATAATGCAACTTCGATACCTAGGTTATGTGATCGAGTGTGAAGGAGTGTTAGGACTCTACGAGAGTTAATACTCATGTTAGTAATGAGGTAAGGTTGAATATGATCAATAAATAGGCCTTTTTGCCTTCTATAGAGCCCACATTCAGGATTGATGTTTGCAATGTAATATTTTAATTTTTTTTCCTTTTAGCATCTTTCCACTTCATCCTTAGTGGTTCCATTAATCTTTCCTCAATAACTACATATTTCATAGCATCACTTGAAAGGTCTATGAGTTTTATTTCAACTACCCAACCGGATGAGAGAGTTTTGCTCTTATGAATATTTGTAGTTTACATCCAACATTCCAAGCAAGATGTGGTAATCTATGAGTTGTTGCATAAAGTTTTGGGGCATCTAATCCTTCTTCTCTTGCAACCCTATTCACCACTTCTTCCAATTTATCAATACATAAACCAAAGTGTAAGTGATAATGGACATTGTTGCTTAACCCCCATGTTAATTAAAAAGTATTCTAAGAAATCATTCTCAATTTTTAGTTGGCATCTAACATGCTCATATAATCATGCAATCGCAACTCGATACTCTAATGGTATGCCAATTTCCACCATTCTATTCCAAATCTCACTTCGTGGTACTGTACCAAATGTTTTTTTAAAATAAAAAAAGTAGTAATAAAGTGTCTTTCCAATAGCTGACTTTCTTCCATAATTACTCTTAATGTAACAAGATGACCTACCGTGGAGTGTTTTGGTTTAAAACATGCCTGCCAAGTGCTTGTTTGTTTTGACTTTCCACTCATGTACTTATTTTTTGTTCCATGATAGTGCTATACAACTTAGCAATAGTCAAGCTCACCATGATTGTACAATAATTTGATACTTGATTCTTATATGCTTTTTATATTGGTGCCATGCCATGACCAATTCTCCTTTTGCAAACTCATATAGTTGGAGATATACCTTACATTCCTCATCAAACCAAGAATTACATGGGGAACTAGATCTTTTATGTCCACCAACACACATTTGAAAGTGTTGATATCCTACCTCAAAGATGACATCTTTGAAATGTTTCCAATTTTCTTATAACATCATTACCTAAAGAGAGTTTTGACAAATGGTTCTCAACTTCTTTTGCATATATCATAGCTTTATTGTAACAAGGTTGATTGATGTATCTTCTTTCCTCTTTTCACTTTACCACATTTGTTGATCGAGTGTGAGAGTGTAAGGTCCAAGTACAAGGCTAATGGATTGACCATGGATAGATCACATGCCTTCCTAAATAAATAACCTACTTAACTTCCTCCACCTGAGGTTGGTAAACATGTGAGTACATTTGTCAAAGGAAAAACATTTATACCATTTAAGACAATCATGTCAGTGCAATCTAGCATGTGTATAAGAATTCTTCCATAATCCATCATAATACAATCCTTTGAGTCGTGTAATAGACCAGGATCCACTATATTTTCTTCCAATATTTCCGTATTTTGATATTTTCTAACTCTAGCATTAAAGTCGCCCATATGAAACACTTTAACCAGCTTCTCAAAAACAAGCATGCCTTGAGATAAATTTGTGATAGGATCATCATGTTCCAACCCAAATCTACTATAGTAGTTTGACACTTTATGAGGAATGTAGCATGCGGCTATGTATAGATTCTCTTTGCCCAAATTAACCTCATAGCCAAAGGTATCGCTTATGATCATCATACTTACATAATCTTATATAATTATCTAATCTCTCATGGTAAATACATGTTATCTTTGCACATCTAATATTCCCTTTAGAGTGAGGCCATATTGATTTTATAAGGTAGCCATCTATCTTAGGTATGCATTTTGTATAATGCTCCCAAATTTCAACCAAAAATATAACATCAATACCTTGTGTTACATCACTTAGTCCTAACCCCTTATCCCATGGATATCCTCTACAATTTTAAAACATGGTTTCAAATTTGAGGTATCTGTAGTCCCAAGGTCATCACTTGCTAGGCATTTAGAATTCCTTTCCTACATGCATATGCTTGCCTTCTATGTTCTTGCTATTTTTGGAGTTCAATCCTCCATTATAAAGAAACTAGTACCTTTGAAATACACCTTACTACTATCTAAGATAATAGCTCTTTGCATTCATCTAGGATTGTACAAACAATAGCTCAGCTAAATGTTCCTTCTAACCGTTTCTTACCAACCCTATGAAATTAGGTTTGAGGAGTTTATGGTGTCACCCTCAAACTCAGCCATGAGGGTATTGGCATTTGGCTAGCGATAGTGGGCTCGGAGGTTGCCTTAAAGTTGTCAATGCTGAAATTATCGTTCTCTACACCAGTTTTGAAGTTCAGGTCAACCCCATTGGAACTTATTATGTTAGTCTTATGAAGCATCATATTCATGGTTACATTGTAAAAGTGCCAATCTTGGAGAGGTCGATGCGACCATGCCACCCTACGGACGGATAATCTATAGCCTGAACTTAAAGAACGAATCTTACCTTGACCCCAAGTGTGCTTACTTTATATGTGATGCGAAACCCTACAATCCTTAGCCTAATACTCACATGGCTGGGGGCAGGAAAAGTTACGATAATAGCCCTGAGGCCTAGATTCATGGCCATGGAAAAGTAGCAAAAGAATCTACAATGATCAAGCACAAGAGGAAGGTGACAAGGGAGACCAATGTGATTGACACAGCAGTGAGAACCACAGAGATTATAAGTGGGTTTAAGAAAAGGAATAGTATCTCCAAGCTACGGCCATGGGACTGTGGACAATATGTGATCCCATTGGCAGATTGAGACTGAGACAGCAGCACACCTAAGATTAAAAGAGACCACAGCTTATGCATTAGGAGCATGATGGATCCCAGGATCTGTTCAATGAAGAGTAATGATTTCTCTCTTGCTTTTGAGAGACATGATCATCACCATATTATGATGATAAATGCAAATATAACATAGAATACAATGAATACAGATCCCAGCAATAAAACTCTCTCATTGACCTGAAACCCAAATACTAGAATGCCGAAGAGAACCAAACCCATGTAAAGCAAGACCTTCCAATTCTCTGGCAAAAATGCAAGAAAAGATAACTTATATCTAAAAGACACCAAATCTCACATAAACAACAACCTCCATTTTTCTAACAAAGATGCCACCAAAATGATGATATGCAATAAGAATCATAAAAAGAGAAAGAAAAGGTGCACTTGATCAGATGAAGACCCATAACACTACTATAATGGGTCCATGTGTAATCAAAGAAGAACGCGGTAAGAAGTGATTTTCATCATCCAGCGGGAGTGAACAAAAAGTTATTTAGGGAGGTAGTGCACGCTTGGTGGACAAATTTTTTTGGTCTCCCTTCTACATTTAGACAAGCGTTATTTCTAGCAACCCAAATGCATTATTTCTTCCAGTCATCTTAGAGATCATTCCTTGGGCTTCCCTCAATGTATGGTGAAAACACCAAAAAGTGCACACATCTAGCACAATGTAAGGTGAAAACAACAAAAATATACATACCTAACACACCAACACACATACACAAAAGTGAGCACGTGTCACATACACATATGCACATATAAAGTCACACATAATCATGCATACATACATACATCTGCACATACATGCATAAATCCTCCTCATCATATGCTTGAATGCAGAAATGGAGAGCTACATGGAGTCAATCCTAAACAGTGCCATAATTCTGTCTTTAGTTCTTTAAATTTGTGCCAAAATGAGATCTCTTTCAAAAACTAAGGAAGAAGTGAGCTGATTGAGACCAGGAGAGTGGACAAAGACAAAGGCATATATAGATAGATTGAAAAGTGTTCCTAACAGTAGCTCTATCTCCTTTTCCTCCATTTTCTTCCATTGTAAATTTATGTGCACATTTGTAAGTTTGTATGCATGTATGTATAATGCTGGCATTGATGTGTAGGTGTTTTTCCAAGGTTCTGTTTGTACATATGTATATTTTTCCCTTTGCACATACTAAATATAATATATGCGTTTCCAATTGTAGCTTTATCTTCTTTTTCTCCACTTCTTCAATTGTAAGTTATGTACCCATTCATACGTTTGTGTGTATGTATGTACATATAATGTTTCAATGTGTGGATATGTTTATTAAGTTCTATTTGTAACTGTATATGTTTTTCCCTATTCTAATTGCATGTATGCTCCGTATGTGCAGACAAACAAAAGAAATCTATGCTTTTCTTATATGTATTATAATACAGACAGAATGTACATGTACTAATTTTGTTAGTTCATATGGACGTGTGTATGTTGCTATATATGCTACGTTAGTTTGTATTGATGTGTATATTTTGCATGTATGCTACATAGATACGCCAGAACATTCAAATAAGTATGTGTGTGATATGTGTAATAGGAAAGGAGGATGACATACCTCAAATATTTGCAAGTAGTTTGATCACATAGACAAGCAGGGAAATTGATTCTCGAAAAAAGATATAAGTTCGTTCTCAAGTCAAATATCCACAAAAAAGAGTCTTTGTTCAATTTAATTGACTCTCCTGCAAATTTAAGATTGGAAACGGGTTCAAAGGTGGCATATCAATGGAATAGCTCTTCTATACCATGCTAAATATAATTAATTCACCATTATAAGACTCTTACAATTGCAGTTTATAGGGTTTTTAGGGAAACATTTTCTGAGAGAACCCATAGTGTGTAGACCAAGTTGGGAAAAAAAAAAGACTAGATGAGGTCGACTTCTCGGTTGAATATCCAGCTAAATGCCCCCATCTTTGCACTATTTCTCTTCACTTTCGAAGCTCGTTCCTCCAACTTACGAAACCGGTTGGGCAAACTACAAACATAGTCTTGTGCTTCCTGGGCTCGGTTTGATAACCCTTCAAGATTCTCTAAGTTCCATCTTCTCACCAAATGCTCTAAGATATCAGCATAATCCCGTGCTGTGTACACACCCGTCCTCTGAGCAACTGATGCAAATTTCTCATATATGTCCTTATCATGCCCATCATACATTAGATGGGCAGGCATCGATATTTTCTTCCTCATCATGTCTTCCAATCCCAACATGGTGCAATCAGGATCAATCTCAAAGAGCTTCTCTACTATCTTTGTATATGCATTCTCATGCCTTCGCTCATCAGCAGCAATTGTGCCACATATTTGTGCAAGCTTCACGTCGCCAAATTCCTTGGCGTGCCTCGCGGTGTTTCCGTGAGAGATGAATGTGGCTCTTTCTTGAAAGGATGTGTAAATAAAACCCAGGTAGGGATTGTTCTCTGTCTTCGGATCCTGCACACCATAACAATCAAAGCAAGAAAATTAAAAACTATAGCAGAAGTGTAGGTCGCTTAATCCTACACATCATCATAGCCACCAAAGTACTCAAGAAAATTAGAAACTACAACAGAAGTGTAGGTCACTTGATTAATTAGAATCAGAAGCTCGACATCCAAGGGCACCCCTAAAATCTATGTGGCCTAAGTTACGGCACATAACCATGGTTCAACAAAGAATCAATACAAAAGAATATGATAATACATGTTCTCAAAAGAATGTATATATATCATACATATTCAAACAATCAGCAGAAATCAGAGCATGATATCATTGATATTACATACCCAAAAAGTTGATGACATCATGCATATAAGCATGGTCTTAACACAAAATCAAAATAGAGGAAGCATACAATCATACATATAAGAATGGCCTTGACATAAAATCATTCAAGTAAATATATGTCAATCATGGACATATGCATAGACATTTAAATGGAATAACATAGAAAGAATGGGACAATGCATATAAGTAGCAATACATTATTTACACACTCACCATGCCCGATCCAATCAGATACTGAATAGTTTGCTCAATTGCCCTCATGTTAACCCTACCAGAGAGGTAGAGATACTTATTGAGCAGATCCCCATGCCGATTCTCTTCAGCTGTCCATGCACGCGTCCACCTTGCCCACGATGTAAGGCTCGCCCCAGTCTCATCTCTCACCCCATCCAATGTGTTCAACATGGTTTGATAGGTGGGTAGAGCTTCTTCAGTGATCATATCACCCACAAGGCATATCAGATAGTCGTCAGGTAGCTCGTTCGCTCTTGCCCGAATCTCTTGTATTTCATCATAGAAGCTGTCTGAAGATGGCTCTGGGAGGAAGTCCTGCGGTTGCCAAGACTTCTCGACTGTCTTTAGAAATGGCAGGATCTCTTTCTCTGCCCAACCCTCAAGAGACTTGAAGATCTCAATCTTCTCCCGTGGCATGGAGTGTGTCACTTGCTTGTGCAGCTCTTGGGGTGCATATGAAGAACCCTCGGACTGGAAATCAATGGTGGCCATCCCTGTTCCTCTGTAGAAAAAGAAATGCATATTATAAATTTTCCATAGAAAACATTTTGCAATATTCAGATCAATTTTCACAAAAATACTTCCTATAAAGGTAGAACAATTTCCAGACAAATTCTTTGTACAATCCCAATACCAGATTGGTGTGGAGACAAGATTTCCCAAAAACCCATAAGCCACATCAATTTGCAGATACACATGGAAAAGCCCAAACCCTGATCAATATCCATGCAATTGCTTTACAAAACCCAAAATCACTATCAATTTCCAATTTTCGGATAAGCTCATTACAAAAACCCAAATACGACATCAATTCACATGAAAAAACATCAAAGAACCCATAACCCACGTCAAATTTCTTTATCAAAAACCCATAATCCAAATGAAAATTCAAGAAAATTCAAACCCATAATCAATTTTCGGGAAAATGGGATGTTGGTTTGCAGAGGTTCTATAACTTTCATAGAAAATCCACTTGGAATAACGGAATGAAAGAGTGAGAAATTCAAGAGTCCAAATAACTGAGAAACAAGACCAAAAACTTACAATGGCATTGTCGTCACCGCCATGACCACTTGGTGGTGGTTTGAATGGGAGTTCCAAAGAGATGTGTTCTTCTTCTTCTTCAAGAGCATACTGTGCGCATCATTTTTCTTCAAAGTATTCCATGGATACTTGGGAGAAGAAGCCATGGGGAACAACAGAACTTTGGAAGAAGAGCAGGAAGATGGGGATGTGATCATAGTGTTCAGTGATGATGACACAAGGCCACTGGAGTGGCATGATGGAAGAGCCATGAATGAAGAAATTGAAGAAGGAAGGGAGGGAGGGAGAGGAGAGATGAAACACTGAGGTGAAGTGTGGAGATTGTGTGGGAAAAGCAAAGATATAAAAACAGAGAGGAGGGGGGGGAAGGCATGCACAAAGAACACAAGTGTATGGTCAATGATGAGTTAAGTTTGATTGATTGGTTTTGCATTAACCCTAAATTTGGAGATGCACAAAAAACAGCCTGCCACCTTTGGCCTCTTCCTAAACCTCTTCCTCCTGGTACCAATTCACATACATAAACCAATAGACTTCATTGCCTCGTCGCCATCATGTGTTCGGGCCACTCGTCGGGGGACTCATTGCCGAGAGAACTCGACTAGGACCTTGCTTGTCCTCGACTCAGGTTCGTCGGGTTCATTGGCCCTCTCTTATGGGGGTCAAGATCCCAATAAGAGGGAAGTCATGTGTGAGGTTGAGGTAGAATGGAAAGCTCTTCTCCACATGAATGTGTCAAGAGTTTGTTTCCATGGGAGTAAGAGATTGTTAGATAAGAAGCCCGCTAAATATCAATGTCTATATGATAGCATGAAGGAAAGTTACATATAAGTTATTATAATGGAAGAAGCTTCTTAATAGTCATGACTCATAGCCATACTCACAAATGTTAGGGCACCCCATCATCGATGATATACTTCTCATGCATATTGCACTTGCAAAACGCAAGGAGAATAATGTCGGTTCGATAACCATGACAATGGGAAGTGTTCAACACCAAAGGATGTGGTGTGCATCACATAGAGAGTGTTGCCCTCTCACACTTTCTCTTTATTGTCTTGCTGCTCTTTCATCTCCATCAAACATCACATTTAACTTTCTCTATCATCTCTCTATGCAAGTAGTAAACACCCACATGAAATATTTAATTTATCATACTCACCATATTTATTGTCATTACCTACAATGTATTCGTTTTTACTCTTTGTATAGTGGAAAATAGTATGACAATTTTGGCGTCGTCATGTCATTACTTTAGGACTCGTACAATATTTGTGTGCATGAACTTCAAACTAAATTTATAAAGAATTGTTATGACTAGCATGACATCAAAATCCCATCTATTAAGATTCAAATACACAATTTTCAAAGCACTTCTCATCTTTGTAAATTGCGACTATTGAAACTTATGCACTACGATAAAGAATGTCCCTTGTTGGAACGAAGCTTATGTACTTTCTCATAAGTGATAAATTATAGGGAAAAGTACCAGGGGTATCCCATGGAAGTTCATCTATTTACCAGAATGCCCCTGGAAGTTCCAAATTTACCAAACTACCCCTATTTACCAAATATTTGAGTGTATAATTACTTTATAAAGTGTAATTTTTGGACATAGGGGTAGTTTGGTAAATTTGGAACTTCTATGGGCATTCTGGTAAATAGATGAACTTCCAGGGGTATCCTGGTACTTTTCCCTAAATTATAACCATCTTACAAGCCTACAATTATAGACATTTGATGTTATACATTAATTCTAACTTAAGAATTACATTGAAAAGCACGACAATTAAATGTTATCTATGGAGTTAAACAAGAACATGGTCATTTGCTTATCCATACACCAGAGTTTGTTACAATTGTTCTCTAATTCAATATTTACATGAATGCTCCTTTAGTCTTTCCCCACTTCGACTTCAAACAATATTTCGTCGTCCATTGTTATCAATGTTAATGCTTGCCCTTGTCACCATGTCTCATATCTTACCCACCATTTACTCAGCCCATCATCATTGTTTGTTTCACTAGACTTGATACTCTATTTGCCCAAATTCTTCATATGCATCATCGTAATCCATTAATTGGAACATTAATATCATCACTCGATGCACATTGACCATAACTCGTATTCATGGTGACAATAATTAGATGACAAAGGTTAGAAAAATGCACCCAATTTGTTTTGCATATGCATTGAACAACACATATGGGCTAGCGGAAGTTATGGTGTGTTTGGCATTTTGGTAAGGACTATGGGGGGATTTCTCACTCTCATTCAAATGTGATGTTACAACTAATGATTGTCATGGATACTTATCAAAGGCATTCATTGGCCACCTTAAACTATAGCGTTGTTGTTGTATTTGCACATTTATATTAATATATGGTATTCTTGCCTAAATTATATGGTTTATCTTGCAATAACTTCCTTCTTAATACTGAATCAAATCATAATTGGATGGCATATAATCAATTGCATGTCATGGTTCACTAGAATGGAATCTGAAATGCCTCTAAATAGGCCCTTCGCTTGCCATGGCCATCAATTCCTCTCTATCTTAAAATGTAATAGACTTCATATTTGCACTCGCAAGTGTTGCTCCACACCTTGTGGTAGGATACATCACCATTCTATAGGAATCATAAGGATTGTGTTCCTATCTTTGAGATTTCAATGTGAACAAAATCCTTATTGGATTGCATGAGATCATTTGAATACAATGCTAAGGCAATAGTGAAGGTCATGCTAAAGTTGAAGCATCTTGATGACTTCTGAAAGTACATCAATTCATGATATCTAGATTGGATCAAAGTTATTAATCGAGATCCACGTTAACATAGGAGGACACAATAGGGTTGCCATCTGTTTGATGACGCAATATGAAACGAGTCAACTTATCCTAGAAGACAAATGTTATCTTGGGTGGTAGCAAACATCATTCGACGGTGAGATTAAATAAATGAGGCAAGAAATCAAAGTTGGCCACAATTTAGACATTCTCGATTTGGAAGAAAAGAATGTCAATGCATGTGAGCTAATGAAAATTATGAACACAATGTAGGTATGCCTATAACAATTATTATCTCAAGTTTCCTGTTACCCGTTCCTTTGGGTGAACACCTTCGATAGATCTGTGTCTATCGGTCTTCAAGGGCGTGGTACGTGAAGGCTCGTAACAGAGGCGTCGAGAGAGATACAGGGCTCAAAGAGAAAACACTAGCGAGGTCTTGATAGACGTGGCGGCGTGAAACTCATAGGTATGGATCAAAGCACAGACTCATGCAGCAAAAATAGGCACAAATAAGATATATTACTATGGCAGAAAAGATTCCAGAACACGGCCTATGGCCGGTGACCTTACGAGTTTATCTAATTACGAACAACTAAGCTAGTGCTTCCGCCTATAGTTTTCTTCTCTCTCCTCTCTGAGGTACTGGTCCTCGTTTAAATAACTTTTCCCCTAATACACAGCCGAGCCGTCGGTGGCCCGTGATACTCGGACTCGGCGTTTGCTAATTTCCTAATTTTACATTTCTATCCTCTGGACAACACCTAGCACGCCCGTGGGACAGGACCTTGTCTGTCGGACCCACGACTTACAAAATACTAACAATATTACAAAAATTGCCTTTTAGGCGTGATCCTCGTTTCATTCCTCCTTTAAGATGTCGAGGATGCTTTCGGGGTCCGGGGTGGTGGCAGGGTGGTCTGGTTGGACTGTCGGTGCGGGGAGTTGAGTTTGGTCCGGGGGTGGTATATCTTCTCGGACGTCCGCCTCAGGTGCGACCGATTCTTCTGGTGGGGGTGGGGGTTCGTGGGCGTTGACCTCTACTTCGACAGGCCTGGTACCGTGTGGGTGTCCATGGGATGTCTGTTGGCCGGGGCAAGTTCCTCCTGTGCCGTGTCCGTGATCTCCTTGTTGGGAGGTTCTTCCTTCTGCTCTGTGGCCGTTGGAGGGCTTGTGGGGATGGCTGCGAGTCGTTCTCGTTCGAAGGCTTCTGCTTCCAGGCGAAACAACATTTGACCGTCATTGAAGTCCTCCATTATTTGCTCGATTGCCGCGGTGTGAGATTTTGCCAAGGACTGGTAATCCTCGGGTAAATCTGCACGCAGGTTTTGAATGTTGGCTTCGTCCATTTTGTAGAAGCCGCGGCCCTCCTTCCGTCGGTTCTCAGCGTCGGCGCGTAAAATATGCAATTCGGCAGCTTGGGCTGCCCATTCGTCTCCTGCGCGACTTAATGTTTCCTCGACCTTTTTGGTAAGGTGTTGGCGCCGTTTCTCGATCAGTATTCGGATGCGTGTCTAATCCATGCCGGGCTGCGCTCGGATGGCTGCTAATTCCTGTTTTAAGCCGTCGACCTTGGCCTGAATCTTCTGTGTCCTTAGCTCATAGATGGCCTGACTGTTCTTTGCATCCGCGGTTACGAGCTGGAGAGCCTGCTCGTAACGCTTGGTGAGTTCTTCGGTGGCCTGCTCCCGTTCTTTCTGACATGTGGCCCGGATTTGTTCCCGTTCGACGATTCTCTCTTCTTGTAGGGCGAAGTAGGAATCCGATAAGGCGTCTTTTTGCTCCGAAAGTAGCTTGCATTTGATGAAAAACTCGTCAACAATCTCTTTAAGGGTCGTACGCTGACTCTACAGCTCGACATTCTCCGCGTTCATCCTCTCCTCCCGTTGGCGATTTCTTTCCTCCTGCCGATGGTTCCAGTCTTTTGCATTCTCGAGCGTAGCCTGTAGGTCTAGAACCTCCTTCTCTTTCTTCACCACTGTAGTTGCGTATTCCTCCAGCTTGCTTTTGAGTTCGGCTTCCTTGCTCGCGGCTTGCGCTTGTACCCGGCCCAGTGCTTCGTTCTGCTCGTGTATCCTTTGGTCGGCCTGGGCTCTTATCTCGGCCATCTGCTTGGAAGCTTCTTCTTTTATGCGAGCCATAGCCTCTTGATGCCGTTGTTCGTGTCTCTCGGTTCGCCGTTCTTCTTCTTTAAGCTCCGCACGGTAATCCCGGAGCGGGGGTTCTGTCTGGGTTGCCACCTCCTTGGGTGCACAAGGTGGGGGTATCTCGGTCTTCTCCATGGGCGTGGGTGCCTCATTGTTGTGCAGGCATCGACCATTTGTAACGAGTTCGTTTGTGTACTGGCCTGCACCTTCAGGATTGAGTCGGTGATGGTGCTTTCATCCATCATTGTTATGCGTGGAGGCGTTGGGAGGGCCTCGGTGGTCGTTACCGGAAGGCTTGGGAGTTGTTGTTCCGGCCGGTTTTGTTCCCAGGCTGCCACCTTCTAGTTCGCAGCGTGCCATAGTTCTGTAGCCATCTTAGCCTATTTTTGGGCTATTTTTATCTTTCGGGCCATGTCTTTGGCTGCCCGCGTTGTGCGATCCAGGTCCCGATATGCCTCTATAAGGGCCGTGTTCAACTCGGGGACCTCCATGAGGAGAGCGCCCTGTTTTGCCTGCTTCTTCGTCCCGATTTTTTGTAAAGCCCTGTCCTCCTGGGGCTCAATTTCACCTATTAGCGCGCCTTGAATCATTTTTGTTTCGGCGTGCTCTTCCACCATTCGAGCGGCTGCCACGACTTGGGGTCTGGCGAGGAAGTCGACCAGCTCGAATGACGTACCGAGGCGTAGGAGCGCACTAAATTCGTAAGCCTCCGCGGGGAGGTCCTTATACCTGAGGACTTCGTCCTTTGAGATCTGTGTTGTTTGCCCATGCTCGATCGTTCCCTGGTTCAGCGATGCCTCCGCAGGGGTGATGGCCAGGTTGCTCTGTCTGACCACTAAGGCTTGCTCCTGTTGTGGCTCCTTCTGTTCTTCCGAGGACTCGCGGTTGAGTCGTCTTCTCTTGCTTGGCTGTGTTTGGGTTTTCGGGGCCGGTAGTGTCGTTTCCTCCGCCTGCTTCCTTTTCTGGGGTCGTGGTGGTGCAGCCTGCTGTGTGTTGGGGCATGGGCTAGGTCTTGGGGACGTTACCGAGGGGCGCGACGTTGGCTGTCGAATGGTGACGTCATCGGCTGTGTTGTCTTCCGCGGCTACCTCCTCCCCCCATTCTTGGTAGGTCTCGGAAACTACCCTTTTTTGTTGGGGTTGGGCGGGTGGTGGTGCAGATGCGGTTTTTTGGTCGGCGGCAGGGGGTGAAGGCGATGTGGGCTCCTCCCATGCTTCGTGGCTGATGGCCACAAATTTCTCTCTTTGCCTTCGTGGTGATGGTGGGGACGTGAGTGTGCGAGGGGAAGGAAGCGAAGAGGGTGGGTATAAAACCATCAAAAAGTGGGTAAGAACAGACAACATCTTCTTACCGGACTGAAATGAAGCTAAGGCGGCGCAAAGTCCTTCGCCTGTGATGATTCCCCAATCGATTCTGTTTCCTTCATACGCGCTGATGATGATGGCTGCCTTGTTCTACGGCATGCTCGTTGGGTTCGTATGCACGAACGCATACTCCATTAATATACGAGCAATCTCCCCGAAAGCTTTGTTGGGGCCGCCATACGTGCGATATGCCTTCCCTGTGGCTGAGTACTCACCGAAGTACGCCTTCATCTTTGATACTGGGGGTATGTCGACCTCATGGTCCCCTCCCCGTTGCAGGTCCAAAACAGCCCGAAGCACGTTGTTGGTGATGGCTTCGGGACTTATACGTTTAGCCACAGTTTGGGCATCTGGGTGCACGGGGGCATCGATGATCTTCAAGTAACCGCCCATTCCTCGTTCCTGGAGCTAGGCGCGGGTTTCTGTTGAGGCGGTAAGAGGCATGGTGGAGATGGAGGTTGGGTTCGGGTCCCCTCCCCGTTGCAGGTCCAAAACAGCCCGAAGCACGTTGTTGGTGATGGCTTTGGGACTTATACGTTTAGCCACAATTTGGGCATCTGGGTGCACGGGGGCATCGATGATCTTCAAGTAACCGCCCATTCCTCGTTCCTGGAGCCAGGCGCGGGTTTCTGTTGAGGCGGTAAGAGGCATGGTGGAGATGGAGGCTGGGTTCGACTGTGTGGAAGCGTGAAGCAAAGTGATGAGGTGAGGGCGAGCCACAGGAGGAACAACAGGAAGGGGAAGTCCAGCAGAGAGGTTATGAGAGCGAAAGAGGGCTTGAGAGCAAGAGCGCTTAGCGTGATGAGGGCGAGACGGGGTTTCTGATCTTGAGAGTGATGGAGATGGGGAGCGATAATGGTCTGTGCTGCGTTTTGGAAACGGTTTTAGTAACTTATTCCTAGGGTTTTGTGCCTGAAGCGAATCCTAAAGATTCTGAGTCGTGGGTGCCATAATAAGTGACTAGCACCACGTGTCCTGAAGGTGAGTGGGGTGCTTCTAGTGCTTTGCATGTGCTTTGCCTGTGTGAACAGCTTAAATAGGTACTAACTGAGTGGTGGCGAGGGGTGCTCCTAAAATTGTGGGTGCCTAGGTGGGTGGTGTAGGTGTAGCTAATCAGTGGCTAAACTATGGTTAATCCTACCTACTACTACTTTTATTAATTTCAAGAAGGTGGGTGAGTTCTTATTCAGGGGGACACGTGGCGTCCTCCGTGGTGATCTCCCGAGTCTTGTTTGTGCCGTGTTCCTTTGGGTGAACACCTTCGATAGATCTACGTCTATCGGTCTTCAAGGGCGTCGTACGTGAAGGCTCGTTAAATGCGTTGGGTGGTGTAGTCCCTCGATATGGTCGAAGTCGAAAACCATTGGCCCAGCTTTTGACCGTGTCGCCGGCGAGTGTGCCGAGCTGGAACGTCCCGTTGAACTCGTCGATAATCCAGAATGGACCGGTCCACCGAAATCTTAATTTTCCCGGCATTGACCCGAGTCATGTTTGGAAAAGAAGAACTGGTTTGCCGATGGTGAGCTCCTTCTCCAGCCCATGTCGATGTCGATCCACGAAAGCCTTGCGTTGCCGTTGTCGTTGTTCGAGCTGGGCCATACTCTCTATCCTATCTTCCCCGAGTTCGAGGAGTTGTTCCAGCCGGTATTGCTCGGATTCGGCCTCAGGGAGCTGTGCTTTGACTTGAACTCGGAGGCTCGGGACTTGGAACTCGACGAGCATTACGGCTTCTAACCCGAACGCCATTCGAAAGGGGATCGATTGGATGCTTGTTTTGAAAGTCGTAGGATACGCCCACAACGCACTCTGGAGTTTGTCATCCCAATCGGTCCTGTTTTCATTGACGATCTTCTTCAGTATGGTTTGGAGGATTTTATTGGTCGATTTTGCCAAGCCGTTCGCCTGCGGGTAGTATGGTGTGCTTTTCTTGTGCACCACCGCGTATGTGGTGTGTAAGCTCACGTATTATATGATTGATGAAGTGCCCACCTTGGTCACTAACGAGCTGGATTGGACATCCGTAACGGCATCAGAGGTGCTCGTACACAAATTTAGCCGTGGATGCCGCCGTGTTATCTCGGAGTGCCTTAGCCTCGACCCATTTGGTGCAGTAATCCGTGGCAACGATAATATACCTATTCCCTGTTCGGGCCGCGGGTGGTTTGAAAGGGCCTACAAAATCCAAACCCCATTTTTGAAATGGGTCCAACGGAAGAATCGGCTGGTGTGGCATCCGTGACTGTTCCATTGGTTGCCCCAGACGTTGGCACAAATCGCACTGCCAGCAAAACTCGTGAGCGTCTTTCTTTGTTGTCGGCCACCATAATCCACTTTGCCAAACTTTCCTTGCCGTGGAATCCCTGGCGTAGTGTCCCCCAGCTACTCCCTGGTGGGCTTCCTGAAGAACGGTGTTCTTCTCGAATTGCCGAATTGCTTGGCGCCATATGCCGTCCGAGCCTTTGTGGTAGAGAATGTCTGAGACGAGGCAAAAATTCCGGCTACGCACTGCTAGGCGTTTTCTCGTGTCAAGGGTCATGTGCTCGGGAGGTACACCGGTAGTGAGAAAATGAGTCATCTCCGTGATCCATTCATCTCCGTTATCGTCTGTACCGTGGTCAGGTTAAATAGGCTGGCGTCCGGTAGCTCGTCGTACCTTGTTTTCGCCGGTTCTCCTGACTCAAGACAGCTCAAGTAGTCGGCGACGGCATGTTGTACCCCGGGTCGATGCTGAATCTGAAAATCAAACTCTTGTAGTAGGAGCATCCACCGAGCCAACCGTCCGGTGAGGGCTTGTTTATTGACCAAATAAAGAAGGGCCGAGTGATCCACGTGAAAGGTAAATTTTCGGCCCAAGAGGTAATGCCGAAATTTATTGATGCTATAAATCATACCGAGGGCCTCCCGCTCGGTGGTGGAGTAATTCTTTTCCGCGGTCGAGAGCTGTCGGCTGGCGTAGTACACGGGTCGATACCAATTCAGGGGTGTGCATTGCATCAGAGCACTTCCGACGGCGATGTCCGAAGCATCTACGAAGACATGAAACGGTTCGGACCAAACCGGAGACTGGACCACCGGGGCATGTGACAGCATTCGTTTCAGGGTCTGATAGGCCGTGTCCTCGACTGACGTCCATTGGAAAGGAAGGCGATGGACTGCCGCGTGTAAGGGTGTCGCGAAATCGGCCAGGTGTCGTATCATTCGGCTGTGCCACCGGATCTGTCCCAAAAAACGGCTTAGTGCCTTAGCGTTCGAGGGTGCGGTGGCATTCAGGATTGCCTTTACTTTATCCGGGTCCATAGCGATGCCTTCTTGACTGACAATGTGGCCGAGAAGGTTGCCGCTGGTGACTAAGAACGCGCATTTCGCCGGGTTTTAACTCAATCGAGCTTGGCGACATCTGTCCAGGCAGAGTCGTAACTGGGTCATGTGTTCCCGTCGATGGCCATACACGGCGAAATCGTCGAGAAAGACTTGCATGAATGCCGGGATGTAGTCATGAAAGATTTCGGTGATGATGCGCTGGAACGTAGCCAGCGCCGTTTTTAGACCGAACATCATAACTTCTGCTACAAAAACACCCCATTCCGTGACGAAAGCGGTTTTCTCCTGATCCTCCGGGTGCATTCTTATCTGGTTATAGCCGCTGAACCCGTCGAGGAAACTGTAGCATTCGTGGCCGGCTACCGTGTCGAGGACGCTATCCGTGAATGGGAGAGGGAAACCGTCGGTGACTGTTGCCGCGTTAAGCTTCCGATAGTTGACGCAGACGCGATTTTTCCGTTCTTCTTTGGGACCACTACGATCGGGCTCAACCATGTAGCCCGTTTAACAGGGCGAATGAAGCCCACTCGGAGTAGTTTGTCAATTTCCTCTTTGACTTTAGCGGCGTAGTTGGGGTTCATCCTGTAGCGCCTCTACCGAACCGGCCGAGTGTGGGGTAAGATGTGAATTTGATGTTGGTAGTATTGAGGATCCAGCCCCTTCATATCGGTGTAAGACCAAGCGAAAACATCCTGGTAGTCGGTGAGTAATTTTACGAGGCATGCCCGTTCGCCGGTTGGTAGATTATTAGCAATTTGTACCGTACGGGGATTCTCATCCGAACCAAGGTTTATTGTTTCCAGGGTTGATGCTTTCACTCGTTGTGTGATAGCGAGTTCGCGTTCGAAAGCCTCCCGAGCATGACGTAGCTCGGCAACTGTGGTTGCATCGGGTTCATCCTGGGTGGTGACTCCTCCGTGACTTCCTCGTCTTTAGATGGCTCAATGGTTGGTAAGGCATTGATTTCGAAGAGAAGGATGATCGTGGGATGATCATCTAGGAAATCATCGACCTCCTCATCGGCCAACCCGTCGAGCATATGGACCCCTTCCGCGTATAACGGCGAAGTGTTGAGGGCGACGGGGACTTGTTCTTCAGTGATGATTCGGACTTTTGTCTTCCCTCTTCGGAACGAGATCATGTTGCGTTGCCAATGTTGCTTGATATTCGCTATACGCAACCATGGTCGACCTAGTAACATTGGGTAGGTGCCTTGTGTCTCCAGTCGTAGCACGACGGCCGAGATCGTGAACATGTGACCTCCGAGTGTGAAGTCGAGATGGCGGATTAAACCAATGGGGCGAACAGAGCGGGTGTCGGCCATCCGAAGCCAAAAGGGGCATGGTTCCCATTGATTTTAGGCCGAGGTTGAGACACGTTGACTCGCTAATAACGTTTATGCCGGATCCGTCGTCGATGATGCATCCGTGCAGGTCTTGTCCCTTAATGATGATTCGCACGACTGGGTTCTGAGAATCCATGAGTGGTGGACCGGTTCCTGCTTCGGTGAGCTGTACCGGTGGCGTCACGGGCTTAGTATTGGCCTGGAGTGCCGCCAGGGTGTCCCGAAATCTCGGCATGAGTGGTAGCAGTTTATGTAGGGGCAACAAGATGCAAGAGTTGGTAAGAACATCCCATAGTTGGTCGTCCTCCGACGACGTGGATGGTGCCAAGGTTTGTGGTACTTCATTGGGCCCGTCCCTCATGTCAGTTTGCATGCGTATGGCATTATTTTTATTGGCCGTGTCGACCCATTCTTTTGCTGCCTGTCGTACGTCATCCTGGATTTGCCACTGAGTAGTCTGCGCTTTACTCCGGGTAGTGACCTTTTGAACATCGGCCACGATATTGTTCACCGCGGGTGCCTTGCCACGGTTGGTTGTCGGATATTGCGTGGCGTAGTAGCCTGGTTGATTACATTTAAAACATGTCACATTAGCCGAGCTGCTGGTGTCCGGTCGGTCTGTGTGTGGAAGCTGTTGTTGTTGATCCTCGGTCTCGTTCAGTGGTGGGTTGTTCCGAGGTGCGTTGGAGTTGCGCTGGTCCTGTTGAGGAGCGTCTCGTCGGCGGTTGTGATTAGGTCTTCTATTGTTGCGTGTGTTGCGGTTGCCGTTTCGCCGATCAATGCGTGAGTTCCTTCAGTCATACCGATCATCGCGATCGTCATCGTATCGAGCATAATCGTCGTGCCGGTCATCGCGATAATAATCACGGCAGTTATCACGTTGGTAGTCGTCGTTTCGGCGCCATCGATCCGGGGATCGTGGTTGGTCGTTATCCTGGTTTCGGTAGATATATCGCTCATCCTGCCGAGAGTATGTATTTCGTGGCTCGATCTGGCGGACCGGTGCCGCCGTTGTGCGGTTTAGCATATTATATTCGCACTGCTCGACCGTGTGAGCTCGAGACTGACAGATCGGACACTGTGGTCGGTGGGGACATTCGAGGGCCAGGTGCCCTGATCCTGAACACGTAGTGCATTGGAGGGCTTGGCAAAAGCGATTGTCCTCCTGGGGAAGAGCGTTTTGTAAGGATGTCATCGAGAAAGCCGTGTCGTGTTGGTTCCGATCGAGGGCGAGAACGCGCGCTATGACTTGTTCGATAGTATGGTTGGCGAAATTTGTAAGTGCGAGAGTCGTTCGTAGAGGCTCTCTTAAACTGGATAGGAAAGTGTCTGGTATATGTTGTGCCGAGACATCATCGGCCACTTGTCTGTAGAGATCCGGGAACCGGATCGTGAACTGCGCGACCGTTTCGTGCGGTTCCTAGCATATAGAGAAGAATTGTCGGAGCAATTCCCGTTTAGGCACCTCGCGATGAAAAAGCTCAAGGAACTTTGTGCGCACGATTTGGAAAGTGGTGGCCTCTCCTATTTCGAGGCGAGAGTACCATCGTGCGGTCGGTCCATCGAGGGAGAGTGTGAACTCGGCAATCTTCGAGGCATCGATTTCGGCCGGCGTGAGGCGGTGCGTGGAGTGGTTAGCCTGCCACGTGGATATGAAGGCACGGACATGTGACTCCGCGTCTGGTCCGTCGGCATATCGTGGGTATGGGTACGGCATGATGTCGTACTGTGGGTCTTCTGGTAGCACCGGAAAAGGGTTTAGTTCCGGTTGATTGACCTTCGGAGGGCTCGACGGGGGTTCTGGTGGTGAATCAACTCGCGATCGAGTGTCCGGTGGCGAGGATTGCACTGGACAAGCCTCCGATTGATCGGGAAAGGATTGGTCAGTGACCGCCGAGTCGGAAGTTCCTTCGACTGGCTCAGGGCGTCGGGCAGGTGGCCGAGACCTCGTGGTGCGAGAGGGTGCCGTAACGGCGGTTGGTGGTTACCTTCAACGAAGTTCGCTGTGCACTCACAGCTGTAACCGGGCGTGCCAAATTGTGTTACCCGTTCCTTTGGGTGAACACCTTCGATAGATCTGCGTCTATCGGTCTTCAAGGGCGTGGTACGTGAAGGCTCGTAACAGAGGCGTCGAGAGAGATATAGGGCTCAAAGAGAAAACACTAGCGAGGTCTTGATAGACGTGGCGGCGTGAAACTCATAGGTATGGATCAAAGCACAGACTCATGCAGCAAAAATAGGCACAAATAAGATATATTACTATGGCAGAAAAGATTACAGAACACGGCCTATGGTCGGTGACCTTACGAGTTTATCTAATTACGAACGACTAAGCTAGTGCTTCCGCCTATAGTTTTCTTCTCTCTCCTCTCTGAGGTACTGGTCCTCGTTTAAATAACTTTTCCCCTAACACACAGCCGAGCCGTCGGTGGCCCGTGATACTCGAACTCGGCGTTTGCTAATTTCCTAATTTTACATTTCTGTCCTCTGGACAACATTTCCTACGTCATTATCGGCATGTATTTAACATCCTATTCTTTCATATGTGATGTTAGCACAACGACCCTAATACACTCTTTCATCCAAAAGTTTTTCCATGCAAGTGAAGTTCATAAATAAGGATATAGATAAAGGAATTGCTTATTAACATGATCATTCTCACTATGCGTGGAAGTTTTATTATTAGAATTTAGGCACTAGAAGATGCTCTCCATGACGACATGAATGGTGTAACTATTGACTATGAATGTGTAACATTGTTTTGCCATTCTTGTCAATGTGGTGCAAATAAATCATTATATTGTATAAACAAAGTGATAAATGAACTAATAGATACAATCTTTTATTTCCACGAGGGAGTTAATTAGCTTGCACCTAGGACCAAGGGATTCCTTTGACCAAACAAAGAAGAGGATTAGGGTATTGTAAAGTTGTCTAAAATGTGAGATCTCCGCAAATTGTTGTATTGAGATCTTTGACTAGTTTTAGAGGATTCTAATTGAAGTGCATAGTTGAAAGCTTATCCTTCTTTGTGAGAAACAAGGAAAAAATTCTTTCCAGGCAACCTATGTATTGAATCCAATATGTTTATGCATATATAAATTGTAAAGTTTTTAATGTAGCTCCAACTTCATGGGATTAACTTAATGAATGCCATGTAAGTAATGTGACCAAGCCTCGTGGTGCATCTTATCAAGGACATGCATATAATACTAGCATACTAACCTTGAAGGGCATTTTTCAAGTGGGTATGTGTCTTTGTGATGATTCATGAAGGGATGTATGCCAATGAAGGCATGAAAGATCCAAAGTTTCAGGACCATCTAAAATTTCCTAATTTGTTACAAGGATGAGGTACATTATATTTTTGGGTATTTAATTATATTGCAGTGTGCATGTGTTGTGCATCCCACAATATATACCAATATGTTGAGTTTTTATTTACTCTTTATTAAAAGAGTACTTTCACATTTTCTCCTATCAACCAAAGCTCATGTGTCTTATTGGTTCTATTTACACCTCTGTTTATAGGCTGATTTCAAGGAAGCTTTTTACGATAATATACATATTGTTCAGAATAACCAAGTCTTTAAATTATCATCACACATGAGGTCCAACCGACGGAAAGAATGATGTATATTCAAACAACACACTTGAGAGTACATTGTGAGGATAGTGTTTGATGTTTCATTACTAATTTTACCAAGTTTGCATGAATTAAAAGGCATGAATGGCAAGAAATATCGCTAGCCACTTGAACAAGAAAATTGATAAATTCGATCAAATATGTGTCCATGTTCATGTTCAGATGGAAGTCTTAATATATCAAACAAGAAAGTTGATAAATTCGATCAAATCCATGTCCACGTTCATATGGAAGTATGAATAACTAATTTTCTCGAACGTGAACGAGAGAATATGTGATATACCATATGCCTCATCCAACCTTAAATAAAAGGTATTGTATAGAGAAATGAGTCAAAGAGAAGGAACCACGTTACTAGAGAGAGACACGTGGCGCCATGTTCTAAATTGTGGATCGTGCATGCGATGATGAGTTTCCAAAAAGTAATACTCATCACAATATAGCTATTATATAAAAACATTGAATACTTACAAGACCAAAACATGAATAAAAATAATCTATCTCTGATACATTTTTGAAGAGCTTGAAAGAATGGCTTCTCGTAATGTTGTTGTAAGTCTTCTATCGCTCAATCTCATCATCATGACATTCATGGTGATTGTTAGAGGCACCACTCTTGACTTAGATGAGGAGCACAAGATTCAACTTGACTTGGGCAAGCCATTTGATGTGTTGGTGTCAGAGGGTGGGAGAATTCGTTCTTGGGAGGAAATGGGCACCACCCAATTGTCTGTGGGTTGCCTGGAGCTCGAGCCTGATGCCCTATTGTTGCCACAATATACGAACACAAATTCAATTGCGTTCGTAATGCAAGGTTAATCTATATTTCATAATCATGGTCTACATTGTGTAATCACATGTGGTCTGATGTTGTGTTGTTTATAACTTTTGGCATTAATAATAATTGTCTTTTAATCATTCAATTTGGATTTGACGTTTTTTATCAATATATAGGACGAGGTGTAATGGGTGCAATTGCACCAAAATATTCTTCAATCCATAGCAAACTTGAATCTTCCATCCAGTCTCGAGTTTGGCAAACCTACGTGCGAAGGGTCGAGAGAGGAGATGTGATTGCTATACCCAAGGGTGTGACCTTTTGGTGGTACAACGATGGAGATGATCAACATCGTGTATTATGCGTCGAGGACACTAACTTGGGAGTTGATCAACAGTACAGTGTACAGGTAAATCAATTTTGTAATTTGACTTAAATTGTACACTTTTATGTGTATCATAAGTTATATTGTAATACTCACTTTCTCCTCAAATGTGAGGAATAGCACTTTGGTTTGGTTGGTGGTCATGGCAAGGCTTCTTTTGATTCAAGCCACGAAGGTCATCATACGAAAGAAAATTATGGTTTTGGATCCTTTTTGCATGGCTTTAGTCGTGATGTGTTGGCATCAGTTTGGGGTGTGGAGGAAAGCTTCTTAGAATCTCTACTTCAACGACAAGGAGAAGCCGGAATTATTAAGGTGCGACAACGGGTCCAATTCCATGAACATCTCATGAAAAACCAAGTTACAGTACAAAAATCATCATTGTTACCCTCCAAAGTTATGATCCCTAACACAACAGAGGCTTGCATTAATGACATTGATTGTCCATGTCCATGCATACATACATCCTCCATGGAATTTACATACAACATTCATAGAGAACAATTTGACCACGTTGTTGAAGGTGGTGGTTGGTTTCATCTTATCAATAACCAGAAGTTTCCTATACTTCATCATGTGGGGTTTAGCGTGGGGCATGTATCCCTCATGGGGGTGAGTATTATTATTATTATCACCAACCATTTATTTGAAATGTTTATAATATCTTTCCAAAGACACATGCACCTTTTTAACATGTGGTATGCCAAACATTTTGATCTTCACTATTTTGTAGGATTCTATGTGGGCGCCATCATTTTCTCACAATGCTCATCATATCCTTTATGTGTTGAGGGGTAGTGGGTGTATCCAAGTTGCCTCTTATGATGGGCAGAATGTGCTTGACCAACACATCCAAGAAGGTGCATTGTTATTAATACCTCAATTCTACCCCTCCCTCATAGTTGCCGACATTGAAGGACTTGAGTGGGTTAGCATCCTTACTTCTGATATGTAAGTGATCACATATGTGCACATCTTTGTTTGACACTCTTTGAATCCCTTGTTTTAAGAGTTTCCTAATAATGGAATGTTTCAGGGCATCCTTCACTTTCTTAGCCGGCCGTAATTCTGTGTATTGCAATATTCCAATCGAAATTCTTATGGAAGCTTTTGATGTTGAGGAGGACATGCTCACCAAACTTGGTAGACATGAGGAGGTTATATTTCCTTCCCTTGATGTAGAGACTCAAGAGGTGATCTAGTGTGTTTGCAATCATAAGAGAGATGATGGTGTACCTTTTTTAAACAAATAATCTATTATATTGGTTTATCATATAGGATATTGTGTTATTGCAGATTTTGTTAGAATATTTGAGTTATTGTAGATATTGTGTTTTGTAATGCTAGACGTATCATATCTCAACATTTATTTCTGTTGTTATTTTTATGGAGTATCATATATATTTATTATGCACTATCATATCTTAACATTAATTTGTGCCGCTTTTATTTTATTATCTTGGTCTTTTTTATATTCTTTTAAAATGTTTGCTTTATTTCATATTCCATGAGTATACTAAAGAGCTTGAATGCTAATCTTGTCGTAGCATGAAAATATGATATTATTTAGCCATATTTCATGTTCCAGGAGTATATCAAAGAGCTTGAATGCTAATCTTGTCGTAGTCTCTTAGCCATATTTCAAGTTCCATGAATATATCAAAGAGCTTGAGTGTTAAATCTTGTTGTAGCCTCTTGGAGTGGTGATAACACCTTGAGTGGGGTACTCTTTGTGAATGAGATAATGTGGGAAGTACTTTCTACAACCTAAGAAAAATCTAGATTTTCAACCTCAAATGTGAGGTCTAAGTACTTTGTTACCGTTATGAGAAGTTGTCTACATCTACAAGGAATAACCACATTATTGCATGTTCCAAACTATACTATCATATTCCACTCTAGACTTGTTTAACTATCCTGGTTCCAACATGTAGCTTGGGGGTGAAAGAGAGAACAAAAAAACCTATCTTGGGTTCTTTCTAACCCTATCCAACATGTTGTTGGGGGTCAAATAAAGAACAAAAAAACCTATCTTGGTTCCACAATGGTCTTTCTAACTAACGCCCACGGGAGCGAAGGAGAAAAGTGGGAACAAGAGAACCTCATAAATTGATTATTTTATTCAAGCCACCTAGCTTCAAGAACAATAATTTACACATCCAAACAACATTTAATCAATATCTCATACCCCAAACCCGAGTTGAAACTTCAATATCAAGGTCATGAACTTTGGCTCAAATGATGACACACATCGAGTACCAAGCAAAACCCTCGTACCACACTACTCAACTATCCGGAAATCAAAGTTTGACTACCAAGCAAGAGACCCTCTACTACACCCCTAATCCCACCGGAGAAGGTGCATTGACTACCAAGTGAAATCCTCTACATTAGTCGGGGCCGCATTGACACTTGGAGACCTCACCACATAATGAAGCTACGAAGAAGAAGACATTTGTCAAAACAACTATCGAAAATTTGGAAACCTTTGAGAGAATGTTATAGAATGAACTAAAAAAAAATATGACAGAAAATTTGGTGTTTTTATAATGCCCATCGTCTAGTACCGGTCTCTATGTTTATTATGCAGGGAACGATTTTAACCTTTTACGAAAATTAAACAATTTAAGTTCAAATTTTGGTTTAAGAAATGGATAGTGAAGCTACCTAGATTCTCTATCTCTCCCAGCGATGGGAAAATTTAAAAAAATGAAAGGAATTAGAACCAACAGTACAAGTTCTCGAGGGAATGTTCTGCTTTGGGGAAGTCAGTAGAGAATTGAGATTTCCTCCAATCCGTTGTAGATATGGAAACGCGTGGATCAGAATTAGGAGGAACACTTTTCAGATTTGCTTAATGAGCAATCTTGCGAAAGTGAAACAGAATTTTCTATGGCCATGTTACCATCCGGAAGGACTAGCCTGTATATAGCTAGATTTTTGTCTCCATGTTAGTAACGAAAAGTTGTTTTTACCATGCTCAACTTTAGGGGATGTATCGAACCGCCTTTTCGAATCGACATGAACAGATGATCAGTAGATATATGTGTCTAATCCTAAATGACTTACCTAACTCGTGAGAATGTAAAAGAGTGGTGGTCCTTCCACAACAATGACATTTTCAAAAAGCTTTTTTGGCTTGAGAACTCAATTGTGATAATGTTATCACCAACACAACAAATGATGGTGAAGATTATGATGAGCAAGAACCAATAAAAATTCACTAGTGTCAACTTGACTCTCAGTCACAACTCCTCTCCAATTGTCATATTTACATGACTATATGATGATGATCGACACAAGGTTCCCGATTGTATACCACACCTATAGGTGTAACCCCGCCTAAATCTTCACACACTATGCCACGCTTCAACAATGGTATAATAACACACTACATGCAAGATATGTCATTACCTCTAGAAGGCATTCAATGTTTACAACAACCTTCCAACTAATCTTACCTCAGCCCATGACACCCCACCCCACCCCAACTCTAATCCCAATCCCAATCCCAACTATTGGCTTCCCTCAACTATCCGTAGTACCTTCCTAGGCCACCCTCGTCATTCCACCCCACCTCAGTTTCCACCAAGATTTGAACTAGACGATGATGAACCTCCATGCTCACATTCACTTATCTCCTCCGTGCAATTGAAAATCCCCATTCATAAGTCTACGACATTTCATATTTTCTTGAGAGCTCTAAAAGGGATACAATGCACATATCCTCCCTTGGGGTTGTAGACATACCTTCTTTGTGGGTAGCGTGTTGTTCCTCTATGTGGCCAACAAACAACATCGTGATTGGTGGTCAAGGTCAGCAATATTGTGGAACAACCATCAACCCCTCAATTTCAAAGAATGGGATTATTTGATGATGTTCAAGCAAGAAAGCATGTATGTGTGCACCTCACCTCGTTATAAACCTTACTGAAACCTTAAGTAATTACAACATTTAGATAGCTTGACACGACATAGAACCAACACAAGAGGGTGCAAGACTAGTGTTGAATTCATGTATCTTTTGGAGATATGTACCTTTCTCCTACCACCCCTACAACATGAAAAGAATCTCTTCTCCTTCTTCCATCTTACCCAACCCTCCTCCATGTCACCCCAAAACTATCACATGCCCTTCTCATTGAACAACAACCTAGACTCAATCCCCTCCCTAATATAGCTCGTTTTACTCAAGAGGGTGCAATTACGAGTTGATCCATGCAATCTAAATGGTGGAGACATCTTATCATAATGCAATTTGTGTCCTCGATCATCACGTTCATAGTGTCTTGAGCCAGTGTAGATGGTTGAGAGAAAATTTACACAACCTCGCAACGATATATTGGATAGAATCTAGTACATTGAATCCTACACCTAAAGGACAATAGTGCAAGTACTATCACTATCTCAATTGTCCATGATGATTGTTTAATTATACAAATGTTGTCTTCATCTTTATCAACGTAATTGTTTTTCAATTTCATCTCTCCCCACACGCACTTAATTTGTACTATGCACATAATGTCTCATACTAACGTACCTTATACTCATTCTAAATGTTTCCCTTGACATAATAAAAGCACATCACGATCACCCCATCCATCATTGTATAGTGATGAAGTGTTGTATATCAACCATAACTAAAGTACATATACCTATAAACTTGCCACTTGATAGATTCAAGAACGTTGCCAAACCTTTTTATGTAATATTCATAAAGAGCAAAAACATAAAGACTCCTAACGTTTAGGTAGAGAATGCACTTAACTAGTGGCAATCATGTTCTTTTGGATATTTAAATCCGGAAGATCTAGACGCAAATTATGTGGCTTTTAAAGAGTGTTAGAGGATCCTAAACTTGATCACTAAATCGATAAGAAGGCTTGCGTCCTAGGATTTCTAAGTTGATATATTGACATGCAGGGCTATATGCATAAAGCTCAACAATGTGTAGCAACATAATTCAATAGAATAAATGTTTCCTCAATCTTTTGGAATTTGATATGAGATCATGATACGTTCTAGTGTCTCCAAGTCACAAGAACAAGTAAGGTAGAATTTCCATACTTTTGACACATTAATTGCACCACTCATCACATTGAGTAAAACATAACGGTGGCTAAAACAAATACACATGTCAGATGAAGTTTGTTGACTATATAGTTCATGTACATAGAATGCATTCACTTGTTCACATATGCCCTATATCAGATTGATATCAAATATTACATGTGCATATGCTAAATAAAAGTTTCATAGACAAGAAAGATATTATAGCAAATTGTAACATACTCTACCATGTTCGACATATTTTCTAGAACGTTGCAAAACTTTAATAGCTTTGCTCACATAAAATATTTCATATTGTCAACTCACAACATAATCCTCACTACGGCACAAATTTCTTCTAGATGACATTCACACCCAATTATTCATTAGGGGACACCTCCCTTTCAGATGAAACTCACACTCTGGATATTCATCGAGCATCTCTCTTCTGTAAAGTAGCCATTGATCTAATAATGTAGGCAACTACCTATGACCACCAAAGATAATTATAAAACCAAGTGAATGGTGGAATCTGGTCACGGTGGTATGATATGACACACTTGTCAGGCACTAGAGAATTATATGAATGTTCTATTGGGAACATTCCCCA
Source organism: Azolla caroliniana (assembly GCF_043228905.1). Lineage (NCBI taxonomy): Eukaryota > Viridiplantae > Streptophyta > Polypodiopsida > Salviniales > Salviniaceae > Azolla > Azolla caroliniana. The sequence continues at coordinate 4,730,705 of NW_028230440.1, read as the reverse complement.
ATGCAAATTGACACTTGGGTAACACATATTTGTACTTGAAGAGTGAGCAAGTTGGGGTTAAATGGACAACATGAAGGTTATTTTGCACAAGCTTTATTCTTAGATCACTATGGGAAAACATGGTAAGTAATATATTGAAATTAGGTAGATGTACATTGCCTCGAGGGTAGGGGAGAAAGAGCCTATGATAATGAAAGCTCTAATAGAGACCAAAAGTCGAATATATTTGACAGCTAATTGTTGCACCAAATTGTTAGTTCAACCATTGTAGCCAAGCGATAATGCAATTTGTGCATTAAACACGCCGAGAAAGTGGGTGGAGACCAAGTGGGTCCATTATCTTCATTTACATTTGGTAGCATTTTAATTGGCAAAGTTTTCGCCGCATGTAAACAACAAAAATGCATTGTCCAGAAAAGAGAGAAATAAGAATGTTAAATGAGAGCATATGAATTCCATTTCTACTAATGTGTGAAATGTTAATGGAAGAAAATATGTCATTTCCTACTTATCCACGGTGGCAAAAGACACAAACAAAAGGCAAACAAGTGATTTAACTTTTTTGGGTGAAATTATTAACAGTCATGAGATGCTATGCCTTTTATGATTAGGTTAAAACCTCACTTTCAAGGGAAGGTTCAAGCCTCATAATATGGAGGTATCGACAATGCACGTAAAGGAGGTCGTTACGTGGAAAGTAAATCTTGTCATATTTTGTACTACTATTGCTACTAGAGAAGAGAGTTGATAAGTCCAAAAATACTCCGTACTTATCCTTTAAGTTGCTTTTATATATTATTAACTTTATGTTATACCCCCTTCACTGATCTGAAGATTACAAACAAGGTTAGAAAAAACTTACTCGAGGTTTAGTTTGTACAAATATAAAATTGTGCCCTTGATATTCAAGAAGTGACGCTAAAAATGATTGAGAATTCGAATGCGAATGCTAAAGGGTCCCAAATACGTATTTTGTGCCAGATGTCTAATGGAAGTTTATGTCAGTAAAAACTGTTACTTTTCGTCTTCTCCTAATAACATTGATTGCAAAAAGATTGATAGGGGAAGCAGCATTAAATGAGAGGACAAAGGAAAAGGCACCTACTTCAACAACCCACGAGAGACTTGGTTTAATATCAACCTCCCTTCATGTCTATAAAGCTAGAACCAATGTCCCATGGGACATCATAGAGAACACCTTTCTCTCTCTCTCTCTCTATTAACACTTGTAACCCATGATGAAGGTAGTCATGGTGCCCATCACACTACTACTACTCATCTTCCTAGTGGGCTCTAATGTAGAGGCTAGCACCCATGGGAAGCATCATCACCACCACAACAAGCACACCAAGATACCTGTGGCTAGCTTCGAGGACCACAATGTGTTCGTCGTGCTTCCCACCCAACAAGAGTTGGCCGTGGCCGAGAAAACCAAGACCCCACTAGTAACACCCCCCAAGGAGTACGCCATTTGCAAGGCCACCACGGCCAACACCAAAACATGTGCCAATGCCCGCCTCTCGTGCCCACTCGCATGCACCCAAGCGAGCTACGGCTCGGGTTACGGTTCAGGATCGGGTTACGGTTCGGGATCGGGCTACGGCTCCGGCTCCGGCTACGGGCCCGGCTACCACTTTGGGTTCGGATTCAATAAAGGTAAAGGCTACGGTTACGGATCCGGCGGCGGGTACGGCGGTGGAGGATACGGTGGATACGGTAAAGGCAAGGGATACGGTGGTGGCGGCGGATATGGACCCGGATACGGTGGCGGCGGTTATGGTGGCGGCGGCAAGGGATACGGAGGCGGCGGTGGCTATGGAAAGGGTGGCGGTTATGGCTTTGGCGGCGGCAGCTTTGGCAAGGGATACGGCGGTGGCGGTTATGGCAAAGGGGGTGGAGGCTACGGTAGCGGCGGTGGAGGTTATGGCAAAGGCGGCGGCGGTTACGGTAGCGGCGGTGGTGGTTACGGTAACGGAGGCGGTGGTTACGGTAGCGGCGGTGGTGGTTACGGTAACGGCGGCGGAGGTTACGGCAGCGGAGGCGGTGGTTACGGCAAAGGTGGCGGCGGCTATGGTGGCGGCGGATGGATGTCGGCCTGCAAGTATGATTGTGCCACCTCCTGCAAGGCCACTTGCCAAAGTGCCTAAACAAAAGCATTCATCCAATTGTTGGTCCTAATCCTCTCTCTCTCGAGATCTATATATATATATATTCTATGTAGGCGTTTGGATATGTCGGTGTTCTCATTCTTGAAGATGCCTTATTTATTCAGTACTTTAACTCTATTTATGTTATGTCAATGTGTTTGGATATGAAAGTGCTACCAGTCCTCTTTGTAATGTTTGCTACTATTCTTGAAGGAAGTCCATTTATTGAGTTCCAAATTACCACCCTCGGGCTTAACATGGAACCACACCTTTATATATATATATATGTATGCTATGTATAATGCTATTTCTCTTTGCAATATAATCCCAACACAGATCTTTGTTTTTTTTCATTGATGTTTCCATGTATAAATTTTGCAACCTACACGATCCATGTGTTTTTCCTCTTGTATTTTATCATTGGTGTTTTACGTGTTTAAATTTTGCAACCAACATGATCGACCTATTTTTTGCCTTTTGTATTCTTTGTGCTATGTTGAAGTACGCCATCAATGTCTGCAATCCAACTCCCGTCATACAATGATAGGTGTAGATGTCTAGGCAGGCAATTCTACTAAAGTGCCACAGCTCATAGCTCCCTACCACTTGCTCAAGTGTTTAATGTCCTTGTATTTCATTGAACATGCTTGATTTCCATTTATACATATTCTAACAAGAGCCTTATTTACCTCATCAATGTGCATAGCTTTTCGCAACACTTGGTTTATATAAACGTACATATGTGATATGTGGGTTGATACCTACACTTTTACATATCAAGTTTCACCATTCTAAAGATCACATTGGTACATATACTTGCATTCCAACACCATGAAGTGGCTTGTTTATACACCTTTTCATTTCAACAAATTTCTTTAATAAATGTTTAAAGAGTGATCTATTTTGACCTTGATTGACTCATATACGACTAGTATATGAATATCACTTCAGGATGGATATTTTACAACTTCCTATAGCATGGCGAGCTCCATGCAAGGCTCATATTTGCTCACAAGAGCCATGCATGATGTTATATGTGTTCATTCGAGTGGGCTAATTGCAAATAATTATATGATTATATGAAATCAATTTTTGTTTCATATCAATTATTTTGGGGTTTCCCTTCCACAATCCCTTTATGTTTCTTAGTTCTGTCATGAAGGTGGTGTGCACACTTACACCTTTGAAAGCTTCTAATATGATATGTTGTAAAAATTGTTTGGCAGTTTTATCCTCAACATGAGATTTCCTCTTATAATGTTTCAATATACAAAAGTATACGTGGGTGTGCAAAAGCTACCAAGTATGAGTAGAATAAGGGTAGGTTGTTAAGTTCGGGGTCTTATAAATTCGTGAAGTGAGGAATCTACTAAAGAATGGGTAGGACTTTCTATGAATGGACAAATCGATCCATATGCAAATATTCATCCTAAAGGGTGGGAAATGAAATTAGCAAATTTGAGCAATCAAGTATACTATCAAGGAAATTGAAGTTGTCGGTCTCTCTTACATTATTACAAACACAATGCAAAAATATACTCATTAAATTGTATATTACGATGGATGGAAACGTTTGAATTGAATGAAGTTACTAGATTTGAGGGGAGAAAAAAGTAGAGGAAGGAAAATTGACATAAATTGAAATTGAAATTTGCTAGCCACTTGGTGGTTGTGAAACAATCAGATGGCCATGATGATGTATAAGTTATATAAGACATGAAAAGAAAATGCATTTTTAAAGAGCAATATATTAACTAATGTAGGATGATATGGACAGTTAGACAACCAATGAATATGCAAATACAATTGAAGTCTAGAATGGGGGGGGGGCAAATGGTTGCCGGAAAACAGATGGCTTTTTGTATAGGGAATGAAGCTCAAATCTTCCAAAGCGCTTGAAGACTGTCTGATGCTTTCCATCATGTCTGCTTGGAGGAGGGTCAGGGAGGAAATCCATTGGAGGCAGCCATCCTCTCTCATGGAGTGGGCTCACCAACCTCTTCTATGGAATCCCAACATTACAGATGTTAACGGCAGAATGTTGGGAATGGATGTGGAACTTTCTTGGGCAGATCTTGAAAAGCAATGGTGGCCCACATTGGCTAAGTGGTGGGAGTATTAGCAGGGAATTCAGTAACACAATGGAAATTTGCAATATAAAATGGAAGAAAATGATAACACTCATGTAAAAAACTCTATGTGGATGTATCCTTGGGAAGCTCATGTGTTAGAACATGGCTTTGATGGGTGTAAATGGTTGGGCCGCTTCAATGCTAGAGGGGACATATTGGACATTAAACGAGCTAATGCAGATTATGGGAGGTATACAACAATGGTAGAATTCCAGGAATGGATGCCAAATAGAGTGCTTACTAGATGCAAAAAACAATGGGAAGTAGACCCAAATAGTTGCGAAAACAATGTAGGTTCTAAAATTTGGATCTTCGACGATACAAGCTTGAAGAACTTGATGTGGGATCCAACGGAACTAGGATGGAAAACTCTGAAAGGTACTATTCAGTTTTTCCAATATTCGTCTAGGCTTGGCCGCATTATTCTACAACACAAGAACATGGAGCAAGAGGGCCTTTCTAGTAAGTGGACCAAGGAAGAATTGGATGACGATTTCCTGAAACTATACTAGAAACAATTATGGGCCACAAAGATTGAAGAAAAAATAAAGGCATTCTTATGTTTATGTGGCCACAAATCTCTTCATGTAGGCACTTGGGTTGTACAAAAGGGGAAATGATTGGACATGCAGGTTGTGCTCTTCAGGATTAGAGTCTCTAGAACATTGTTTATGGGAATGCTTACAAAGGCAAGAAGTTTCGTCTAAAGTGATGAGAATGCTAATCTAGAGCAGGCTAGAAGGCTCCATAATCTTGGCCATCACATGACTCACTTTGAGACCATACCACTATTTAAATATTGATGAAAGCCCAACATATAGTGTTCTAATATGTGTCATCTAGCTTAGACAAACAAGATTGAAAGGAGACACTAAAAACCCATAAGTCAATAACTTGCCACAACCAAAGTCAACTTCCTCTCCCTCCCATGACAAATCAATTAATGGATCACTACTGTTTTAGTCAACAATGACAATGTTTCTCTTTCTATAATTGCGTCAATGTACACCTCCTTGAACTCTTATTATCATAACAAGTTAATAGGATTTAATAGAACCGAGTCCTATTATGTACCTTGCAATATGCAAACACAATGGGGGAAAACCATAAATCACCTCAAGTTTATGTTATGCTCTTCGTTGAATTCTAAGGAACATGCATTCTAGGATAACATTATGCCAAAAAAATGAGTGTATGATAGCATGGAGCACTCATATGATCTCTTTCCATGCTCTTAGCAACCTAAAATAGGAAGATTTGCAATGGATACCCCAAAACCAAAGACAAATCTCTGGTGGTGGTATCTCATTCCTCAAATGCTATGCCAAATCAAGCACATAAGGAGATATAACTATTCCGCAAAAAGCATAAAGGGTACCCCTAGGAGCTAAAAATTTAAAAAAATCCAAATAAAATTTTGGTACACCCATATTCACACCACCAAAAGTAGTAGGCACTTCTAAATTGTTTTAACCTTATGGACCAATGTTGTCTCTAATTATAATAGGTTGAGGGTGATGGCTTGGTGGCCTTAGTTGTCGAGTTATATAAAGGGGATTGGCTACCCCCTTCATTATGGCATGATCTTGAGATGTCGTTGAACCTTTATCAATGACACAAGCTCTCTTCTTTGATTCTACTAGCTCATTTTTTAATATAAACTACAAAAGAGGTAAATAATAAAGGCACTAATAAAGACATCACAACCATTTGGTGGGTCTAGAAAAGTGTCACTACAACCGAAAGGATGGTGCAAATGCAAGCACTAGTTTTGGTTGCCTTTCTTGTTAATCAATAGGAATTTGACACCACCCATAATTCAATTTATCAAACCAATAGACACAAGTGTCAAAACTCATAAAATGCAACATGCACATCCAAGCAAACAAACATATTGACTCAAAACCCAAAGGGTAAGTGATTCTTAAAGGATCCATAGTTAATGAGATACAAGTTAATATCCTCAACTATAGATTAATACTAATCGAAGTTGTGGTGAGAATTATAGTTAAGTGTTTAGATTATGAAAACGGTCAATCAAAACTTGTGCTTAATTGAAAAGAGTCAAAATAAACAATAAAATATAGTAATCATGATTCGCCTATATAAACCATGATGGGAAATCGAAAACAAAAAAACCAAAGATGTAAGGTTGAAATAGTAAAGATGTGAATGATGGTTCTATACATTATTCTATTCCTTGATAACGATGCCAAAATATGTCACGTCTTTCAATACCCTTACTAAAGGCTTGCGTTTCTCTATTCTTCTTGAGAATCATCGTGGGGCCTTTTTTATGGGTACACCATACATATCACCATCTACCCTTTTGTGGGCCAAACTGCTAGGAGCTATTGTTAACTATTCTTCCTCACCTCCTTCACCTAAATGTAACCATGAGTTTAAACTAAGGTTTGAATATTCAATCTTTGAATTACGGTTTTATTCCCTGATAACAATGCCAAAACATGTAACTTCTTTTAGTATCATTACTAAAAGCTTGAATCTGTCTAGGGTATTATTCTCGAGACTCACCTCAAGGTCATTTTGGGGGGGCATATCACCGTCTAATCTTTTGTTGGCGAGATAGGATTAAGATACTAAGCTTTAAACTAAATACTAAAACAAGCTCTAAATGCACTTTAACAAATAATCATGCACAAAATATTAGACTTGTTTCTTAAACAACAAGAGATTTTCCCGAACTTCTCATATAGTCGAGAAAAGAATGAATAAGAAACTGCCTCACTCAAGTTTATATCAAGTTATAGATGATATGTATTATGATGTTTGGGCTCATAATTAACAATTAGGGGAGAGAGAGGATTTAGTTTTTGCTCTAGGGAGTTATAACCTTGCTATATGTTTATAGTTTTACTTATATATTTCTTTGTTCATTTAACTAAATTAGAACTATATCTCTTTCGCACTTGAGGATTAAAAAGTTTATAGATATTACCTTTATATCTTGTTAACAATGCTAGTATTCATCTCTATCTATTGGAATTCTTTAGTGTATCCTCGAAGCAGTTTAATCTCCCAACCCTACCTCAACATGAACATAAATCTTTGGAGGCCTCCTCTCACCGAAGAATATACTTTTCTCACTCCTCCATGGAGCTACTCCTTTTTGTTCGAACGATGTAAAAATGTTTCCTGAACATTGGGGGAATTGTCTGTTTTGTTTAGACTTATAGTTGTATAGTAAAAAGAAGCCCATTTCTTCAATATATTTTATATGTAAAGGCCTATTTTTATTGTTTTTCTTAAAAAAATGTTTCCTCATTGTCTTGCCAAGAAATTAAGGCTTGGCTAATTAGGTAACAAAAGAGAAAATAGATACTTAACCATATAATTTCCTAATAAATAAAACCATAATTATTTTTTCAACATTGATATACTTTTATACAGTTGAAAAAAGGGCAAATCCCCTCTACATTATATGTCCATGCAATGCGAGTTTCTCTGTTAGTGCATGTAAAGGAAACATTTAACGCCACCTTTGGGGAAACCTTGACTTTGTATGTGTGTGCAATTCCACTCAAAGAAAAGCAATATCATATGTTGAATATGTCAGTAAAGAGATTTGATTTTCCTCTCCTTGATGGATCATAGATAGTTTAGAAACTACTTCCAAAATACTTTGGTTAACTTAGCCATACATGTAATCTCATAATAGAAAAGGCAATGTTTGTAAAAAAAAGCGGGCCCACTTCTATCAATTCCTCCAAGAAATGTATCTTCTCTCCTAGTCTTAATGGAACTTTCGTTATAAGTTTCCTTGTTTGGGTACAAACAAGAACTTGCCTAATTACTAAAGGAATTTTTCTTAAACGTTGAGCTATGCATTTAAATTTGTGAACCTTGGGGTCGAGCGTGTCAATATGTGTTACGGGCATGACCATATAAAGTCACGTGGTAAGTTGTACCGTAATATTCTACACATGAGGATAACTTATGAGGGTTAACCGAGAGTGTAAAGAAGGGAATATTACTTTTAATCCTAGGGATTGAGACAACCCATTAAGGCATGGGGCCCTTAGGTTTGGCTATAAATATGAGGCATAACTACCCTCATTTGAGACACTATTGACTATGTCGAGACTCTGATCTTGTAGCGATCAACCCTTGTAGCAAGGGCCCTAGTACCAGGTACGACTCAATACCACGGTGGTGGTATGGGACGCTGATCGAGGCTCGAGTCCGTTTGATCTCTTTAGTTAGGGCCTAGGGGTGGTTGGGTGGATCAACACCCTTCTTTCTTTGTCTTCTCTATATAACTATATTATATTTCCTTATCTTATGCTTACATTAGGATTAAGCTCTAACAATATGGCTCTTCATATAAGCAATCTAGTTTGAAAATGAAAAAGGGACCTATTCTTTTAGTATTTTTAAAGGCTAGGATTATTTTATCATTCTCTCAAAAAAACATGTCTTTGCAAAGATTAGTCCATGGGATTTGAACCTTGCTAACTAGAGGTAAAAAACTACGTAGCTAATGAAAAAATCCTTGACAATTGTCTTTAACGATAAACAAAGTTTGTCTTTGATATCTCTAAACTTTGTAAGACAAACCACAAGATAATGAAACTTGGCTTTCGTCATCTGTCTTGGCACAAAAACTAGTAAAATAAGGAATTTATGAAACACAATGCATTAGTTTCTCAATAATAAAAGCTTATTGTTTTAAAAGTCCGAAATGGAGATGCCTACTTTGATAAAACTTTCTAGAACAAAAGAAACATCACTTCTACAGACTACAGAGCTCCCAAGGGATTTGACCCTTGCCATCTAGTGTAGAGCAAACTAGTAAAGAAAAAGTTTTCCTTGACATCTAGCTTGTGCATAGTGATATTAGTTTCACCCTTGTTTTTTTTTCCCCTAAAAAGACACGCCTTGGTATTATGAAACCATAAGAAATACAAAAGTCGTGTTGGATAAACAAATATACCAACCAATTCCCTTGTACTCTGATCAGAGCAAATTTGTTGAGCATAGCCAACAATAAGGGCTGATCAAGCAAACACATATCGAAGATGAAGGTATTCTAGTACTTTTCTTGCTTTCTCAAGCATACCACAGGTAACATACATATGAACCAAAGCAGTGGCAAGAAACCATAATTCTCCAACAATTTCCTTTTCATGATATTAGTTTCACCCTTGTTTTAGTTAGTGAATTCATGTGTTCAACTCTTGTTGGATGGAAACATAATAAATAGAAAGGAAGAATGGGGAAATAACCACCAACACGATTTTTCGTGTTTATGCCTGTTAAAGAACCTTTACATGCGGATTCACAAAAAACTATAAGAACCATGATACCATTAGGAATCGACAATGGTTTGGTTTAGGCTAAACCAAATTGGCCTTATCCAATCCAAACCGATTAAGCCTAAACCGTTTTGGGGTTCTCAAACCTGAACCAAACCAAGCCAAACCGATCCCTAAACCGATTTGGGACAAAAAAGCTTAAATTAGGGGTGTGAAGAAACCCCAAAAACACCACTACCACTACCACTCCCACTTCCTCCTACTCTTTTCTCCTCCTTGTATCTCCCACCCCCTTGGCCTTACCATGATGAGTCTGAATTCAACTCCAAGTCTCGCCTCCACAACTCCCTCTTCATAGACTACTACAATTGGTCGGTTGACATCCACGAATCCCTTGCCTCCCACCACTTGAACCACAAGGCCCGAGGCTATGACGATCTCTCACTCTCGATGATCTAATCCTTTTGCAAATTCTAACTTCAAACTTCTCACTGTCTAATTTCTAGCTCTCTAAACCCTAATTATTAAATGGCTAAAACAGTTTGAGCTGGTTTGGCAAGGCTCAAGCTGAGCCAAACTGAGCTCAAACCGTTTAGGTAGGCTCAAGCCTAAACCGAGCTAAGCTGAGCCTCAAAGTCATTAAAAACTTGTTTAGCTACACGGTTTAGGCTTGAGCCGAACCGTTGCCGATCCCTAGATACCATAGACTGGTATCATGGAGTTTTTGTAATAAGCATGGGGAATTTGAAGATATTCTAAGGGCGAAGAGCATTTTGGGGCATGAATGTGAATATATAAAATATGATCCTTTTTGAATAAAACCTAAAAGGGTTAGTTATGTATGCAATCTATTAGTTGTCTTTTCTAGTAGTAGTTTTGATACTATGACATCAACCATTGTAAGGGTCGAGATTGGTAAGTCTAACCATCCATATGATTGTCCGCATACATGTAGAAGTTGTAAGTCTAGCCATCCAAATTTCACACGATGGTCCACGTACTTGTAGAAGATTTTGCCACTCCAATCGCTTCAAACTGAGACTTGAGGTTGCAACATCATTTCGCCAAAAAGGAGGCCTTGTTTCCCAAAATCTGCTACAAGTATGTAGACCATTGTATATAGACCATCATTCGGCAAAAAATGAAAGTATCAATATATATCAGGGATTCCAAGGAAATGGAATCTTGGCAATAGGGTCGGTAGTAGAAACTAGTCAAGAAGAAGAAGAAGAAAAAGCAATAAAAACTAACTTAGATGTTTGGGGTGGGTTCTATGTAACATATGAATACTTCTATATAGAATTGGCCAACAAGCAAAATGGTTTTTTTTTTCAATACATATGGAACAAAAAACAAAAAGAAGGGAAAGCGGAGGCTATTTTCGTAATTCTTCAAACACAAGGAGCATTTCTTCTTCTAATCTTCGCTCAGAGATTTTCCTCTTACGACGAAAAGCAGAGGGAAAAACAAAACAGAGCGCTGCTTCTCTGTCTGTCTGTCTGTCTGTCTGCACAAAATCGCCATATCCAACAGAAACCTAAAAACCTCGGATTTTAGTCGATCGACGTACATACATACCCGCACGCACTCGCACAGAAACTGTGTTCTGAATCAACTATTTAGGGTTTTTGCGTGCGCGCGTGCGCATTTGCAAACGACCTAAAGCTGTATTAATGTATTACAGAAAGGTGAAGGAAATTGTGTCTTTCTTTTCATTCAGGGTTTTCTCACCATGGAAGTAAGCCACACAGCTGTTCATCCCGTGGCAGCTCCCCCTGCGCTGTTACAACCCCCTGCAAGGGTAAGGATGAAGGATTATCAGGGTATGCCTGGAACCCTGGGGGGTCTCTCCCTTCGTCTTGGACAGTTAGGATTTGCTGTTCTTGCTTTCAGTATCATGATCTCCACCCCTGACTTTGGACAAGTCACTGCTTTCAGGTTAGTCTTCTCTTTTGCACTGCCTTGTGTTTTTCCTTTCCTTAAAGTGTTTCCATATGCCACTGGCTATATATGTGTATGTGGATGCGGTGGATGGGTGTATCTGTATAAGTCAGTATATATATATGTGTGTGTGTGTGTATTTCTACGTGCTGCATGTGTGCTATGTATATGTACGTATGTAAATGTATATAGTTCACGTCTTTTACTATTTGTGTGTATGTATAGCCACATTTATATTTATGTTTGTTAGTATGTATGTGCACTTTTATTATATATATATATATATATCCATAATTTATAATCGAAGTTAATGTTTTTCAACAATTTTCTAAAAACATTTCCCATGTATTCCCCCCTTCCAATGACATATTCAGGTCACAAAATCAGTTGCAAATTTGTAATCTGTTCATATGGGGAAAATCTTCGTTGTTTAAGAGATGTTTTATTTTCCATTCTCTTGGACGATAGAACTCTCTCTCTCTCGGAGAGTGTACATGTTAAAACAACTCAACAATTTAAGCAGCGTGTAGATATGAAACAATGCGATTCTTCTTAATTTTTCCACATAAGACAAAAATTAGTATGGGATGCAAACAAATTTGTTTGAATGCATTAAGAAGTAACTTGTTGCTTCTCTTTGTTTTGGAAATCTGGATAAGAGAAATCCATCGAAGATATTTCTCAACAGATTTGTATTGTGCATTTGTATTGAAGAATATCGATCCATGAATAGTATTGACTCCTTGCATTCAACTGGGGGATATCTGCACCAAAGACAATTTAATTAACAATATAGTATAAAACTCTTAAGCTTGCGAGGATGGTTATAGACTTATATCTATTTATATAGTCCTCAGAGGTCAAGTATGACTTATGGATCCAAAGCAAACCATGTTCATGTAGCTTGTATGGGTTTTGTTAGTGACTATGCCTGTTGAACAATTTTACTAATGAACATTCTAATTGGGAGTGCTTCTTGTGACCGAGGGAGAAATGCATGTAGGGATAGGTCAGAACTACAATGTGGTAAAGCAAGATCAAAGCTGGGCAAAGGTTGAGTGCTGTAATAGAGTATGATATTCATACTCACTAACTTGTTTGGCACAAAATATGTGTAGCTGATGAGAGAGGGATTTATGGTCCTTGGACATCAACTATACCCTATGGGTCCAAAAATGTAAGATTGTCACAGAATATGTGTGCAATTGAGTAGTGATGCTTAAGGCTCATGAATTTTGGTGATAAAATGTTGTAATTGAAAGTGTGCATTGTGTGTGTGTGTGTGAGAGAGAGAGAGAGAGAGAGAGAGAAAGAAAGATATATTAACGTCTTCTAAGGCCAAAATTGGCCATGAGACAAATGGTTTACAACAAAAAATGGGATATTTACCCATTCATCGAGAGTAAAAAATAAATAAAAATAAGACAAAATAGAGTTTAAGCTAAATAGTTCTAGTAAAATAATAAACATGTTCTATATAAAAATCATGTTCTACAATGAAAATGTTATACTAGGCCTAATTTCATTTCCATCCAAGTCTCTCGAAGAGAAGTAGGAGGTCAAAGGGTTGCGATGTGGATGTGGCCTGTGATGTCAATGTAAAAGGTACCCCAACCATAGCTTCTAGTCGACGTAGCTCACGTTCCCTTATCTTTTCTATTCCATGCCGACTTGTTTTAGAGCCCAACATCCGAGTGTGTTTAGTTGTTCTTTGCATTTCTACTTCCTCAAGAGAGAGGCTGAGCGGCATAAGTGTATCTACATACATCGTCTCCCCTTGTTCCTAAAAATTTACACTAGTTACATGTTGATGAATAGTAAAAGGGTTATGGTTAACACTTTGTAATTTATTCTCCCTATGTTGTTTTAGCTCTAAAATATACCTACCTAGTCTCTTTACACTCGGGGTATCTAATAGTTTGGAGAGGGTAGGAGAGGGTCCTAATATGTCTTGGTATTCTGCCCATATCTCGGCATAAGTTGGGCACTTGCATGTGAAGTGATGCTCATCCTCTATCTCTATGTGGCATAACCTACATAGCCTTTCCTCTTTAGGGACTCTATTAGCTCGATCATTCTCAATCTCAAGTTGGTGAGATGATATCCTAAGTTGTCCAATGGCCACCCTTAGTGCATTTGATAAGAATGTATCTAGATATCTTGGTCGTGTAATAAAACCTAACTTAGAGAAGTGCAAGAAATGTTCCTTATAGTACAACATTTTAGATGGGAGTGGCTCTCGTGGGGTGATCCATTTATATCAAGTGTAAATTTGCCATATTTCTTCATGAGAGAGAGTTTGATCAGTCCCATGGTTGTACTTAAGGGGGGGTAGGTTATTAATATCTATGCCCTTAGTGCATTTGATAAGAATGTATCTAGATATCTTGGTCGTGTAATAAAACCTAACTTAGAGTGATTCTACTAACATCAGGGGTAGATTGAACTCTGCTCTTATAATGTGATGTGGTACTACCGATTTGCTTCGGAGTTGACGTGATAACATCGTCACCAAAGGTCTCTCTAATTGCGTCCACATGAAAGATGGTAGATCCGGAGCCCATAATACTGATGCATACATGAGGGAAGGGGTCACTAATGAGTCGAAGAGCCATCCCTTGGTTCGTGGCTCTTGAAAGTATGCCTGGTGGCATTCTCTCTAAGAGTGAGAGGGATCCATACCCTCTCATTAGCCTATCTTTGGCTGCCTGGGTCATCGAGAATTTACTTGAGCGAGCACTAAAAGTGACTCCCAAGTATACATATGATCCAACTACCTCAACTAGTTTATGAGAGAGGGTTAGGTGACATTTACTCCTAACTATGGACAATGAATGAAAGATAAGGACTTTAGTTTTCGATAGATTCATTACCAGTCCTTGTTGTGTACAAAAGTCATCTAGGGCATTAAGATGCTTTTGTAGGTCGTGTTCTGACTCTGAGAACAAGACAATGTCGTCTATGTAAAGTAAGAGGCTAACTTGCGTATCCCCAATAGCTACTCCCTTGCCTCCCTTACGAGCAATAAATTCCGTGATCTCATCAACTAGTTTATGAGAGAGAGAGAGAGAGAGAGAGAGAGAGAGAGAGAGAGAGAGAGAGAGCTTAGATGGTAAAGTTCTTCAATTGAGTGGAGAAGGTTATGTGTTCAAATCCAAATATTTTACAATGTCATCTAGTAAACTAGTGCAAGTAGTGAAATTTGATGTTTGGCATGTTTTTGTCAATGTTCAAAAATAAAAGCAAATGTGATTTGCAGCTACCTTATTGCCGTGAGTGCATTGCAATCTATTTGGAGCTTGATGGCTGCAGCTATTGATATCTATGCCTTGTTAGTGAAGAGATGTCTACATAATTCGTGTTTGGTCAGCATTTTTGTAATGGGTGATGGGGTAAAAGAAACTTTTGTGGCATTATTTGTTATTTATTTATTATTTAGGCAAGGTATACATATATTGTTTTTGTGACTAGATCATATCAACAATAACTTTTGCGGGTGCATGCGCAACGGCGGGGATAACAGTGCTCATCGATAATGATTTGGATCAATGCAGAGGTAATTACTGTGGGAAATATGAGGCAGCTGCAGCCATGGCTTTCCTGAGCTGGACCATGGGCGCCCCTTCATTTTTACTGGCATTCTGGCTCTTGGCCACCAGATAGTCTGGTCTCCTCTTTTTCTGGTTTCATTTTTTTTGACACACTTAAGTCATGGGTGTGTATAGGTACCCTTTTGTGTGGATTTGAAGGGGTTTTATAACATAATCATTTACCTCATTGTACTATATTATATACACACACACATAAATTGATTAATTAATTGGTCATGGAAATGTACATATCTTTATGCCCTTTATGCCTTTTGGAAAGGTTAGTTAAACCATTTCATATATTCAGTATCTAATTCTTGACCTTCATTGTATGTATAACAATAAATTATAATAATTAATCGTATAACATTATTTGAGCCTTTTGGGGATTGATCATGTACACAGCCTTACATAAATTTCAGCTTAATTTAGTTAAGTGGCCTTGCTGCTTGTTTGAACAAGTGTTACATGTGTGAGGGTCAATATTGTTTTCAGAGAGTGATGTTCTTGTACCATTTGGTTTGATGTTAAAGTTGTTTGTGACATAATCTTGTGTCAAATAAAATAGTGTGTAGGTAGTATCTGAACCTGTATGTGCTACATAATTAGAGTTAATGTGCAAGCTTTGTGTTCAGGGGATTTTAGTTCATTTCATTTCTATATGCTTGTTGATCATAGATTTCTTCACATGTATTGCCTTACTTTGTTAGAGGTGCACATTTTTCTTTGTTTATCAATATCAGCTTTAGCAAAAAGCATATTTGGCCACCTTGTTATTGAAGACATAAAAAAGCAAACTAGTTTTAACAATGATATAATTCAAACCAAAAAGTAAAGTCAGAATCTTAAAACAGCTTTCCTTTCTACTTATTGCTTGCGTTGTTATCTTTGCGGACATGGATAATATTCTACACTTCCGAATTTTTCTGCATTAGTAACTCTTCTTCTCTCTTATAGTCCTATGTTATACTTGCTCTTGTCATTTATATTTACCTACTCACCTTGTTCACGGTCATTTATCTCTTTGTCTCTCTCTCAAAGTAGCTTTAAGATGCCTATGTCTAGCCTTTCCCTTCAAGTGAACAAATGGGGTATTAGAAATGGAAGATATCATAGCCTCTACTTCATTAAGTCTACGCCATTTAGAATTTTAATGATTCAAGTCAATAATTTTGAAACATGTCCTCAATCGCAAATATCCCAACACCCCCTTTCTGTCACAATGCTCGACAATAGGATGGTGGTAACCTAATTATTGAAAAATGAGAACTCCATTTCTTCATTTTCAATCCTTATGAACAAATTGTCTATTATCATTTACATACCCTTATAACATAGGCTTTTTGTTTAGGTTTGTTGAAAGGGAGGGCGAACAAGCATGGCATGTAGTGGTGAAATCAATTCTCTTAGTAAATTAGGATTTTTTTATTTCATCGTATTATGCATGTATTCGAATGTTTTTATGGATTTTTTGTTTCTCTTCTTTTTGAAGGATTATCTTGTCTCTTGTTTATAATATGAATACAATATTCGCTTTATAATTTAGTCTGTTTTTCCATGTCGCGTCAATTAATGTTAAATATCCACTAGTATCCTTGAATATTCCTAAAGATGCAATATAATAACCTAAACGACTTTCGCTACTACACATGTAGGAAATTTGAACATGACATCCACCTCCAATTCCAAAGAAAAATAACACATCCTAACTAGAATGTGTATGTGTCTAACAACAATGCCGAAGGCTACACGCCAATTATTTTCAAAAACATGGAACTTGTTTGCTACCTGAAAGCATGTGGTAGCATTAGAGCTACATTAGCTGGCAATGAAATTTGGAAGGACATTGTACAAAAAGATGTTGAAAGAGAGTACTTCATTGGCAATACATTAGTACATATGTATGCTAAATGTGGGTCACTTGATGAGGCACATGTAGTATTTAACAGGCTTTCCGTCCAAGAACATGTCTCTTGGAATGCATTGATTGCAGGATATGGTGAGAATGGGAAATTTGAGGAAGTGCTCAATCAATTCTATCAAACGAAGGATCCATGGCTAACCATTGTCTTACACAAATCGGTCTTGGGAAGAATTGTCGCTTCCTTTCCATCTATTTTGTATTTTGTAGCTGGTATGCCTTTTTAAAACTAATGGAAGAATATGTTGTTTGGAATTTATTTTTTGCCAAAAACACAATTTGGAATAAAATGGAAGACTTGATTGGTTTCATCGCGCATCCAACACTTGATATCACCATCACATAGATAGCCTATAGGGTATTGTATTATGTAACAATGCATGCACCACCAATGAATATTTATCTTCAAGAAATTCATTATGGTGTCATTAGTATGTAATATTGTCTTGTTTAGGTTCAAATAACCAATATCTCCATGGCTTCCTTAGCCACTGATTGCATATTAATAAGAGCCACAAAAATATGTAAACCAGACGAAATTGCCAATGTTATAATAGGAGAATATAAAAGGGATAGAAAAACTTGTCTGCGCATTTCCAAATGCCATGATTTACATACATGGCAATAGAATAGTATTTTGTATTGTTAGAAAGACAATCTATACCATAGGTTTGAATTGGAATCTACTATTATTTCATTATCTCTTCAAACACAATAATTCTTTAATAATGGGCTATTTGCTAACATTTGTCTTTGTTATGTTTCCATTTTGTTTTGTTTTGTTTTTCATTTCTTCATTTCCTCCCACTTTCGCCTCTATGTAGAAATGTGGGAGGGACTTATGAAATTTCCTTTGTTTCAAGTAATGATAAAGAGATTTCTTCCTAATCCCTCTAGGCTTTCTTTATATAATTTTACTCATTCTCTTCATTTATGATGAAATTGTGACATGAATTGAAGTTAATGCATTCAAGTGATGTTCACATGTTAGTGGGGCAAGTAGACTTGGTCACATATCTTAAATCTTGCTCTTTTACAAGTTCCATTGACAACATTTTATAGCTAAAGATGATGATCCACCACTTCAATGGGTACAACATGTTATTTTGTTTGGGTTCATATTACTCATATTTCTCAAGGTACTTGTTTACATGCACATTCTAGGTAAGGAGAACACTAAAGTTAGCACATTTGAACAAGTAAAAAACACAAAGAAACACGATATGTGAATACATTCTCCCTCAAATTTCAATGGCCAATAACGTACTCCCACATATGATAAGTGTTGACCCTACAATACATCAAGCAAAGTGATGTAGAATGTAGACATTTAGATAAACCGAAATTATGTGTACATTATTAGAACAATAAGCGGCAATGAGGATATGAAGCCATCAATCATATACATGATGTGAAGGGGTGTGTGGTTACATAGGTTACAAAGTGGAAGCTCCTTGGCTCTCCAATTGGGCAAGCTCACATGTTGGCATTCACATTAGGAAATAGGAAATAGGCCCCATGTAAGGGATGCTCATAAATTAAGCAGGAATGTGCAATTCTAACCCAAGCACTAAGAACTATTAAGATTAAAAGAAAGGTATGAATACATCCAACGATGATGTAATAGGATATTAAAAAGCCATTGGTAGAGAAAAGAGGTTTGAGACAATAAAATGGTTCCTCCAAGAACTCTCTTCAAATGCAATCCGAATGCCAAAAAAGTAATAAGTATTGATGCCCATTCCCCTCTCTTGACCTTCAAATATGACACAACTTCAATACCTCCAAACTCCATGCATTTACCCAATGAGAGAACCTTACAAGGTAAGGCATTTATCTCATGCGTTAAAATGTTAGGTAACTTCAAAATACTTGCTTAATCCAACCAAATTTCAATGTGAAACACATGCACAACTAATCTAACAAGAATGAGGTATGGGAGTTAACAAGTGAATGCTCTTTCAAATATGTTCATTTATCCTATCCTAATTATTGAAAAGCAACCAAAATTTGCATTTAACTCCGCAATATCCACCTCCCTGTGGGTTTCTTGAAATGTAATGCAACTTTACAATTGCCGATACACTCGAGATTCATAGTAAATTTTATTATGAAACACTAATATGATTGGACTAGTGATCATTATAGACCGGAATAAGAATGTGCATTTGATTTGAATGATTGGAACCCTAAGTTCTCAAGTAGGGAACAAAATTTGCCTTACATCTCTTTGATGTCTATTCCCTTTCAAGAACCTTGAAATGCATAACAAGTTCACAATGTTGCCCAAACTAAACAAATTTCAATGTGAAACATGGGCATAAATAGACTCATTGACTATCCTCTCATTCACACAAATCCCAATTCGCAACGAAACAATCAAATTGCAACTTCTAACTTTGACGCATTCACATCCATTCTCTTCAAAATACCCACAAAATGTGAGGCAATTCCCTAACATCTTCTAAGACAATGCCCACAAAATGTGTACTTTACTTCCTCAAGGAAACTTCTAAAAATCACACTCGTTTTGGAGAAACATTAGCGTCATGTTCAGTTGACTCATAACTCCCAACCCTGAGAGGCAATACCAAGAAACATTACCGTTCCTTCAAAGAAATATCGAGGAACACTTCCAGAATGATAAGCAGGAGGTGAGGATGTCAATGTGTCTTTTGGATGGGAGGATATGAGTTTCTCATGCGCATGCAGCAGGGTAAAAATACTTATCTCACACTTTCATCAAAAGCAATTTGTTCCATGTTTGAGCAATATCCTCATCATGCAAGTAGATTATATCCTATTTTATCTAGATATGTATGACAATGCAAGTAGATTACATCTGTGCCATGTTTGAGCAATATCCTCGAAGACTAGAAAGGTAAATACACCATATTCCACAAGTTTCATATATTCCAAAAAAGATATAATGTTCGAGTATATGAGTATTTACAGAACTTAAAAACTGAAGATACAATCTGCCCAACGTACATAGCTTAGATAAAAATCAAAGAAATATATGCCATCCCTCAGATACTCATTGCAAACGAGAAAATTCTGGATCATGCTAGATGCAAAAAGGCACCATCCTCGTCTCATGTCCATGAACCCTACAAAAGGCTCCAAAAGAGTTATCATTCATTAGTGTACAAATATGAATCTATGAGTGAGTAAAAATGCGTAAAAATATGGATATATGAATGAGAATCTAACCTCGCAAAACTGGATTTGGTAATGTCTATGTAGCAAGAATTCTAACTTTTGAAGCATAAATATTAGTGAGTGATACTCCTGCATTATTTATTATTGTGAACCATCGTTCTCCCGCACCATCTGGGTAATGAATATCAACTATTGTAGCACTCGTTATGCACTCTACCCCATCATCAATCAATATAGTTTGGCCCTTCAAAGTTTTCATTGCAGTCGAGATATCACAAAGATTGTGATGTAAGGGCAACATACTATCACAATGACTGCAATGTGATGTTTGGTTTTTACCCAATATCAGCACCCTACAGTAACAATGCATGCATTTCAGCTTGGTAAGTCTCGGTAGACCAACCCTCTTACTAGATCCTTGCATGCCCCCTCCAAGTATTCCTGCATCCTTATTGACAGGAGCTACCCCGATATCTTCCACATTCATTACAGAGCATGCGGTGGATCTTTTGATACCAAACTGATTTAAAGTTACACTTTGTTGCAAATTTCTTATACTCCCTTTTTGAGGTACACCTATCGTCGGAGGGGGGATGACAGACCTCAATTGACGACATAATTCTTGCATTAGTTCCTTACAAATAGAAATATTTGTCCTAGAAATAGAATCTAGAGCTTCTTCAAATGCACTCAAAGTTTCTTTAAGAATTGAAATAGCTGTAAATATAGACTCATCCTTATCCCCATCAAAGTCGGCATTTACACCAGCGAAATTCCCTAGAGATCGCATTTCTAATGCATCATCAATCAAATGTAGCTCCTTTTGTGACTCTGGCATGTGCTGTTCAATTGTAAACACCTTGGTTGAATTAATCCTACAATTACAGAGGAGGGGGGAAAAACATCAACACAATATCCTGTTTCCAGTGCTCAGACAATTTAACGATTTTTTTCCTCTTTTTGACAATGAAACAAATAAAATCTCATGTCGGCACAGATTTAATCCACGGAAATAGAGAATAGAGGGAGGAAGGGGGAGAAGCATAAACAGACAGAGACAGTTTTGATCAAAATAGAGATAAGCTGATTAAGAGCTAAACATGACAGAGCCTTATATAATATAGGCCAAAAGGAAAAGAATAACATTGCAAAGGGTAACATCATCATACATTGCAAAGAGATAACACCATTAATTATATCAAGTTAAAAGGGTAAAACATCATCATACATATCTAGATAAAAGTGGATATAACCTACTTGGATGATGAGGCGATTGCTCAAACATGGCACAGATTTAATCTACTTGCATCATCATACATATCAAGATAAAAGAGGATATTATGTAGATATAACCTACTTGGATGATGAGGAGATTGCTCAAACATGGCACAGATTTAGTCTACTTGCATCATCATACATATCAAGATAAAAGACGATATTATGTAGATATAACCTACTTGGATGATGAGGAGATTGCTCAAACATGGCACAGATTTAATCTACTTGCATCATCATACATATCTAGATAAAAGAGGATATAATTTAGATATTGCTTTTGATGGAAGTGTGAGATAAAAGTGATTTTACCCTTCCGCGTGGACTTCAGAAATTTGCATTCCCCGTTCAGGAACTCCACAATCGGCTCGCTGTTCCGGAACTTGAGGTTGTGAAGCACGCAGAGGAAGCACGCAGAGAGAGAGAGAGAGAGAGAGAGAGAGAGAGAAGCACGCAGAGAATAGATTTAGAGAATTCAAAAACCCTAAACCCTAAACCCCAAAACCTGCATTTTCTCTCTCTCTCTCTCTCTCTCTCTCTCTCTCTCTCTCTCTCTCTTCTTTATTATTCTGTTTTGTTACAATTTGATCGAATTTTCTTTTTCCTTGGATGTATAGACTATTGGGCGGCTCTGATCGACTAGGATTCTCGAGACGAGCTCAGGGCAGTCCAAGCCCTAGATTAACGGGCTCAATGTATTTACTGTTTCTCTGACGATCCCCCACCACATACTGTATACCAATTGGCGGGGTGGCCCCATGACTGCCGCCAGTTTTTTTGGCGGGAAACGGGAGATTCTAAATCCAGGCCACATCTCTTGGCGCCTTTTCTCCCCTTCCCTTCTCTTCTCCGTGAAGACCTGAAGCCCGAAGGTTTTTAGGGTTGCGCTGTATATGAATAACAGAAGAGCTCTGCACTCTGATCCGATCAACCACAGAGAAAGATACCAGAAGAAGGGACAGAGAGCCAAGAGAGAAAGTGTGATTTAGGGTAGTAGCGAGCGAGAGGAGAAGGCGAGGGTGCTCGAACCAAGGGGATTCCATAAGCGCAGAGATGGGACTTGAGGTTACCGTCAAAGCTCTGGCTCTCATGGGCCTGCCCCCTTCCCCTAGAGAAGCTCATATCATGATCTCGCTCGATGCTCATCGCATCCTTTTGCTCGGCGGTGGATCGATATCTCCCGCCTCAGGCCCTCAGCAGTTCAATGACATGGTATGCTCTCTCTGTTCCAATCTCACATGGCACTTTCGTCCTTTCACTGAGACATGGTACGCTTGCCTTTCTGCATTCTCTCAAGGCATCGTGTCTTGTATGCCTTTCTATGACATGGTATGCACGATTGCATTGATGCCACGTTTTCTGTTTCACTTGGTATCCATGGCATGATCGTATGCTGCAGCAGTATGCCATTTTCACAGTCTTCTAATCTCACATTTTCATGCACCGAATGGCATCATGCATTATGTCTACTTCTAATGGTATGGCATGTATTGCCCCTTCGCCTCATGAGTTCAATGACATGAATGTATTTTCTGTTTCTTTCTAATGCCAGTTCTTTCCCTTGCACTTGATTTGAATCGCATGGTATGTTGGCCTTATGCATAATGTACATCTCCCTTTCACATACGTTCAATGCTACTTATTTCAGATGTTTCTCTTTGTATATGAAATTATACCTAAAATTGTTTGTGGATTGCTACTACTATATATGCAGTACCTCCTTGATTTAAAGGAAGGAAAGTGGTCTTATATTGAAAGCAAAGGAGAAAAGCCAAGTCCCAGAACTGGGCAAACCGCAACATTACTGGATGATGGACGTGTATTGGTCTTTGGTGGATCCTCCATGACAGACGGGTTAGAAATTTCTCTCATTGAAGTAATCTGTTCTCTGCATCATGGTTATTCGTTAACAATAGCATGTAAGTGAACCTATGAATATATATATATATATATATATATATATACACATACATATAGTTATTCATTTTGTAATAAGTGTTTTGTAGGGAATTCAGCATGTAATTTGAATCCGTTATGGTGAGTTTGTGGATGAAGTATATGTTTTGCGTGATTTTTTCCTTTGTTTCTAAAAACAGTCCATTTCATTACATGACTGCGTTTTGAATGTAGGCAGATGGATATTGTGTTTTTTTTTGTTGTATTGGTTGAATATGTAGAATTCTGTGAAGTCATATAAATTAATGAAGAGTAGATTTCTTCATCTTATTTAGCATTTATGCAAATCAAGGCTTCCTCTTCAATGACTGCAGATATATGGATGATGTGTATGTGTTAGACACTAAGGAGTGGATCTGGTCCCATCCTCAAATGAAAGGACAGGTCCCAAGCGCTCGGGATAAGCACACCGCATGCTTGGTAGGGAGAACACTCTATGTTTTTGGTGGATTTGGGCCATCCAATGCTGAAGAGAATGGAGATATGAATCAAGAAATTGAGGAAATGAATCAAGACAATGATGAAGATGTTAATGTTAATGTTAATGGTGATGGAAACGATGAGAATGGTAATGGTAATGCTGATGAAGGTGATGATGCAATTAGTGAAGATGGTGCAGATGACGACGAAATCCTAGATGGAGGAGAAGAAGACGAAGAAGAAGATGGGCCAAGCATGTCATTCACATGGTTCAATGATTTGCATGCGCTCGATGTGATTGACATGGAATGGAAAGAGCTTGAAACAACAGGTGTAAAGCCAACTCCTAGGGCAGCACATGCTTCGTTTATAGCCAACATTAAAGAGAATGAAAGTGGTGATGTGAGAGTTAAAATGTTTGTTTTTGGGGGGAGGGATCATGTTGGGCGAACGAACGATCTATTCACTTTAGATATAAAAAGCTTGGAATGGAAGAAGGAAATCTCAAAAGCTCCTCCAGCTCGATCATTCCATGTAATGTTACCATTACTAGGATCCAAAGTTGCCGTGTGCTATGGTGGGATGGGTGCGAATGGCGAAATGTTCTCGGGTTTGGAGCTCATGGATCTTCAAACTTTGGAGTGGACATCTCCAAAGAGCTTAAATGGTTTTTGGCCACCCTTGCGTGGAGCTACATCAATGACATCAACTCTTAGCCAAGAAGAGCCCAAGCTGATCATCTTTGGTGGCTCCCTAAGTGTTGAGGATAAAGAGACCATCTATTACAATGATGCTTATGTGGCTCAACTTAGTGCAGCTTCTTGTTGATTTTTATCCAATGTGGAGAGCCCTCCACATTGGTAGACCCAAACATTTCCAATCACTATGATTTCGGTTAGTATCTTTAGCTAAAGTCTACAATTCACAACAAATCTTGAACCTGCCAAAAACAAATCTAATGTCTCTCTTCTCTATGTCAAAAGAGTTATTCCCTAAAACCCTAAATCCAAGTGTTGTATGGTTTAGTGCGAGGAAATGACAGGCTTTTGTTGTGTCTAACTTCTTTTGTATGGTTAAGACGAACTTTTCTAGATAATGTGAGTTTGTTTTGCGAACTTTGTAGGCCTCAATTTATGTATTGATTTTTTATCCGTGCTTAATCTATTCTATGATGGAAGCATTCATAATAACTTAGTTAATTATGTCTATATTGTCAAAGTGGAAGCATTAGTAACGAACTTCAACTTGTCTCAAGATTTGTACCCCTCTCTTCTTGTCACTCTCATTTTGCCATCTTTGGAGGTGGTGTATATACACTTCAAATTCGTTTTGCATTTTTATTTGCAACATATTTGTCCACATCAGTATGTGTAATCTGGTTCTTAGGCCATTGCTTTACCACCACTCTTATGATTGCTAGTCAGTTTTGTATTCATGATATGACCTTTATTGATCCTTGTACCTCCCTCGATCAAATCTCATGCTTGCCACCATAATACTCATGAGGTCAAATATGACATTATGTGACAAATTATATAGTTCTCGTCACATTCTCACATAGTACTTGTCAAATTATATAGTGACCATTGATGCTCAAGAATTTTACTAGTTATATAGTGACCCTATGCACATACCACACGCCACATGCATAATTATGGTATACTCGTACATGCAAACCACATTTCACCTTACAAACTATGTAGAGGAAAGCCTAGCCCACTTCATGTACACAATCCCACCATAACGATGAACTTTCTCCTTTGGTGGATACTCGTACATGCAAACCACATTTCACCTTACAAACTATGTAGAGGAAAGCCTAGCCCACTTCATGTACACAATCCCACCATAACGATGAACTTTCTCCTTTGGTGGATAGTGTTTATCTTTGAATAGTATGCCCCTTGAACTTGTCATCAATTATCTACTCATGGTCATTGTGGCTATCTTCACTTCTCCATTCAAATGCACATATTATATGGCATTATACGATTTTCTATATCCATTCCATGACATTAAGCTTTTTGCCATATATATATGTTTCTCCATCTTGGTACAACCTTTCGTTTATTCTAAGTTTTAAAATTGGATTTGGAATTGTTTACGAATACTTCATAGCTTCACAATGATGTTACAACCTTAAAGTAGAAACTTTCTCCATCTTGGTACAACCTTATGTTTATTTGGAATTATTTATGGATAATGTGTACATTCACAATGATGTTACACAATACTTTTGGAAGTGTAAAGTATAATGAGATTCTGATGCATGTTAGGCAAAGCCTCTAAGCCAAAACCATAATATGTACATTATGTTGATGTAAGATTTCTTTATTTATGGTTTTGTTATTCTCTATGCATCATCGGGCATGCACACACGTTTCCATACTAATGTGTGTATGTGTTGATCTCATTGACTACACTATGAACTAGTGCATTTTTATGGCACTAGTTATGTTCGTAAATAATCCGTCCATTTAGTGCTTGTAAAGGTCTTGAATTGTCACCCTGTCAAATAGAGGGGGGGGAGGAAATGAGTTGCTATACACTAAGACTAAATATGTGGGTAAATAACTGACAACAAAATAAAAAGAATACCTCTTGTGCATTTTTTATCACATCGATTTGTTCTTTGGACGCACTTTGTTTCTGTAACAACAACCAACAAACATATCACATCATGTACCTTTGATACTAAAGAAAGTTCCTATGATGATAGAACAAACCATTGAACCATACCTTCTTCATTATAATCCATATGACTCCTTCGGTACAAGGAGGAGTCGTTAACGATCCTGTGTAGTGGTAATACTTGTCTCCAAATTTGACATCTTTAACCGAGAAATTTTCAAGCTGATGATCTTGCGTTCCAGTGTTGATCATGTCAGGAAGCACGTGAACAATCTACAATATCCATAAAAGTGCTTATTTAGACAATGTCTTTATAATATAAAATGAAAATATAGTTGCTTCTTTTTTTTACTTGAATTCCATTATAAACGACAAGATTGTGATGTAATAAACTTTACCTCGTCAAGGAGGGAGTTTTCTTTGCCGTATTTGAATAATAGACCAACAACAAGCAACTTTCCATTAGGACCTTGATGTACTAAATGTACTTCCAATGGAAACCTACACTCGTTTTTGTCACATTGACCATAAACTTAGAAAATTTGAAGTCAAGTTTTCGTAAAGCTACATGATTGGTATTGATCTTACCTTTCCTTCTTAAGAGTGTGTTCACTTGGAGTATGAGTATGAAATTGGAGTAATTTGTATTCTTCACCTTCCCAATATACACCCCCTCCATCCCCTGTCCATTGAATCTACAATCACCAAAAACATGTAATTCATTAAACGTCATAAACAATAAGCTATATGCATGGCCAAACTTGGGATATCTACTCTATTCGAGTGTCAACTTTATAGTCAAGGGTATGCATAAAAACAATGTGTTAACAACGAGTTAACAAGAAGCTATAACGTAAATGTGTTGTAGCCCTTATTTGAACATTGGAGTTAAATCATCAAAAAATATGTAAGTGGCACTCTAGATACCAAAATCAAACAACTATGACACTTCTAAGGACAACCATCACCTCAATTAATTATTAGTCTTCACTAGAAGCTATATGAATCAATTAGTTTTCATTGGAAGCTATATGAATCAATTGTAAAAGTAACCCTAACACATCTCACAAGGTAATAGTAGTAGTATTTAGATCCCTAGAGTTCTATACTTTGTTGTAAGTTAGTCATGGTAGTGTTTTTCCTTGGTAATGAAATCCATTATTTAGAGAGAGAGATAGATTTCTTACTCCAACATCATAATTGCCCAAGTGAACGTTGGCTTGGCCAGATGTGTAATTAAATACAAGTGTTAGATTGGCCTTCACAATGTCCTGTTCCTTTTTGTATATATGAATGGGAGATTGTGATTCGCCATTCCCACAAGCCAACCACTCTGGTATCTTAAGATTCCCCCAGTTTTCGGGGCCAGTAGGCCCAGCCTCATAACTGTATTCTGGTTCGTCCGAAGAAGTACCTATCATGTTGCAAAATGAAATTTAGGACATAGACACTCTAGTGTGCATCCACAATGACATTCAAATATGTTTTCCTCACATTTCTCAACTATGCCCTTAGTGCCTATCTTATAGATACCTATCATGTTGTAAAATGAAATTTAGGACATAGACACTCTAGTGTGCATCCACAATGACATTCAAATATGTTTTCCTCACATTTCTCAACTATATCCTTAGGGCCTATCTTAAATATTTATCTGTCAATCTATCCATCCTTACACATGATTCTAATTAAATCCTACCACACCTATACATACATCCAATTAGTTGAATATTGCACCCTACTTCATAATTAAAAGTTTTTGAATAAGCACTGCATGAAAATGGTTAACTCTCCTTTATAGCATGCCGTATTTGATTTCTTAAGAATGATAATAAGATCTCTTTTTATTGTTGATCTATATGAAAATTATTATGGATTGTACAGTACTTTCACAATATAATTATGGATTGAAATTTCAATGAGTGCTATCAGGAAGAGGAGAGAATCGTCAACATGATTAGAAGATGTAATATGTACATATGATCAATTCAGCATGTAACCTTGGATAACTTTAAATGTTCTGAGAACTTGGTTAAATAAAGAAATGTTTGTACATAGAATACATAACATTATACATATGCATGACATATATACACACATAATGTAATTACCTGCAGACCATGCAGGAGAAACCCAAGAAAGTGAAGCACAAACGAAGAAGAATAGCATTAGAATTGTATTGGCCCTAGCACTACCACGAGGAGGAGGAGAAGCCATGATGGATATGAATATGAACTATAACGCCCAACTGAAGAAGAAGAAGAAGAAGAAGATATAACAAGCTGAAGAAATAGATGGGATATAAATAGAATGGAATTGATGATAGAAAGGAGGCACTTTTGAGTTGGTTGGTATCAATAGAGAGAGGTAAGAGCCACTAAGATGGATGGGTGTTAATATACCATACATTTCATGTAGGGAAATAGAGAAAGCGTGTGTTTTTTTTTGTTTGGGGTGGACACTTTCATTGGGCAGGAGAGGACATTTTCCTCTCGTGGGGGAAAGGGGACAGATTATACTCTTTATTGACTTCTTCTCTCATTATTTATTTTTGCATTTATTTTTTGGGGATCGGTTTCCTTTACAACCCACGAGGGGTTGGTTCAAATTTTCAAAATCCCTATATATACACACACACACACACACACACATGTCATACACATACATACATACATACATACATAATCCAATGCTAACCATCTCTCCTATATTTAATCTCTCCTATTTTCGGTTCCCAACACCACCATCACCACCACCGTAAATGATCCTAATATATATATATATATCTATATCTATATCTATATATATATATATATGTATGTATGTATGTATGTATTGTATGTGCCTAAGACGTGGGGCTTAGCTTGTCCAAGTTAACAAAATTGCACAAGGTGTAGAATGTGATGATGATTCTTATTCTTAGTTTCCGAACTCCAAGGATGAGTTTTGCGGGTCTATTCGTTTGCGCTACCTAGTCCTCTTCGAACTCCATTAGATGAAAAGTTTTGAATCCCCCCCCCCAAACAATTACTGTAGAAAAACACAACCCCTTCAACCCACAAACACCTAATGAATGCAAACGCTATGTTCAATGCTCGACAATATTCTGATATCTACCTTTCGACATCACAAACATCGGTCACCTTGTGTGCCGACTCTCTTTTCTCAATGCATCCCAAAACTTAAACGATGAGAAGGCCAAGTGATAAGGATATAGCCTCCATCTAGCGTCCATAATGGATACATACATCCATGAGACAAAGAAAATATAAAAGTGTTTACGCCCTAATATTATTGAAGATAGGCACGACCATTAAGCTTCAAAACTGCCAACTTTAGAGAATGTGATTGTCAATTGAAGTAGACATTTTTAAAAGATTCTAATAAAACGTGACAATCACACAACCCTCTTTATATTTTCATTGTCCCATGCATGTGCATATCCATTAATGGCAGAGATTATAGGCCTATTATTTAGCCTACTCCTCATTTAAATCTTGGGCTACATATGAATATACAACCACTTGAAGTTCTTCAATCAAAATTTTCAAAAGTTGAAGTACGAAACGTAGAGCTTTAATAATCAAGTTTCTTTTCTAACATCATACCTTTATCTTGAAAATTGATGTTCATTGTTAGATCTTCATTAACACTCCAATCCACGTTATCGTCAAACGTGCTTCTGAAAGTATAGAAAAAAGAGAGAAACATAAACTATTTTCAATTAGTGTCACATCTCTCTAGAATTCTTCTCTCTGTCCTTTATTGGTTCTATATTAATAGATATGCATAAAGACATGGATGTGTGTGTGCATGATATAATAAAACACATTAAACATGGTTTACATAATAGATCTTATTGTTGATAAACCATGATCTACTAACTCCTACTAACAATAATGTTTTTTATTCCATTTAAGTGATAACCTTTCCAATAGAGTTTTTCATTGCACGGTGTGTTGACTAGGCAGGACAATTGATAGGAAATTTCCACTTAGGAATAGTATTTTGTCACACTTTCTTAACATTGGCAATGGCTGAAAAATGACACATAACAAACATTTCCTCGATGAATTGTCTTCTTCTAAGATTAATTGTAATGGGAAATTTTAAACTAGGAATTTTGCATTTGATTAACATTTACAATAATAGAAACCATTTTATTGTATAATGAGAAATTGAAATTCATTGAAAATCAAATCCCAAGTACATGTGTATGCAAAGTCGTGCACGAAAAAAACTTTTGATGCTTCTAGATGGAAAGATTTTCACAAGGCAATGCCTAAGGAACTAGAAATGCATAAAATTGCACATGACTATGAAATGTTGAGTCCCATGCTTAACATCCCAATAAGGGGTGTTATAAGGTCTCCTTAGCATGTGGCATATCAAATTTTTAGGCATATGAGAATGTGCACATGACTATAAAAGGTCGTGTTCCAAACTTAATGTCCCCACAAAGAGTGTTTAAGATCCCATCAACATGTCTATAAGTTAATGAGGGGCTATCCTGTAGATACCTACTCGACGAATCAACTAACAATATTTTGCACTTTGTGTGTTGTGTGCTAGAAACCACTCTCTTCCTTGAACAATCGAAGATGAGTTTTGAGAACACACTCTAGAGCTATTTCCCCCTAACTCTCAACATGTAATATGTGTTAGTGTGATTAATCTAGATCTAAAAGTGAACTTGTAATGATTCCTTAATGTCTGCCCTTAATGATTGTTTAAAAACAAGTGAATAAACCATCTTATAAAGGGCATTTCGACTAAACAAGAATCCCAAGTAGAGTATCTCATTGTTTTGCTTCTCCAAGCCAAAACCAAGGATAATGAAAGACAAAACATGAGAGCTCAATTGAACTAAGATATCTCATTTATGTTAGGTATGTGCAAGTGTTAACAACACTCGCACATTCAAGCAATGACAAAGTCACATTGAATATAGTCGATGGGCTAGTTGTTGGAGAAAATAACATATCCTATAAAGGAAATATTAGAAGAATGTATTCTATGGTTAGTCACACACTTCACTTTCTTAGTTAGACCAATTTTTTTTTATTTGGTAACATGTGAGTTATCGCTCGTGTTGTACCAATCTTGTTCTTCTTCTTGTGCTTAATATCAATATACAATTCTTCTTTCATTCATGGTCTACTCTATTGTGATATTGCTACTTTTGTTACCTTTATAACCAAACATGATATCAGATATTTGAGCTTCAATACTAGAGGCCATGAGCACCAATAATGTCATGTAAAAAAGGGAACGTTCAACATGAACAACTGCCAACTATGACGTTCACGAAGTCCACAATGTTGGAGTCGTTTGGATGAAGATGATAGACTCACTCAAGTTTGGATACATGAGTATTTTGGATTGGTTGACTCCATTAGAAGCATGCTCAAGGAAGATACCTCAAACCATTCATCTTTGAACGCTTGGTTGTACACCTTGGGTGCATGTGTTTGATAAATGTAAGACAAAACTAGACACCAAGAAAACCAAGGGACACTTAGTAGGAACGAAAGTGACAAGATACAAATTTGAATAAAGGTTCAGATACCTCGAGTTGGAGATTTGAGACATCCTAAGAAAATTACATTACAAATGGCCATAAGGTGGAATAAGAGCAAGAGTGGGGGTCTAGAGATGTTGATCATGTAGAGGGCAAGGTGAGACCAAATAAATTCCATCACCCCTAGATCAACTTTCAAGATATGTTGACTTTATTTATGTTAACTTTGTGCCTAGATGAAAAACCCCCTTTGAAAGTCAAGGCACAAAGTGGGTTTGGAAAACTAAGTACAAGTTTGATGGATCTATGGATAAATACAAGTCAAGGCTTCTATCTATCTAAAGGGTATGCATATGGTGGAAGCAACTGGATTTTGTGTATCTTTTACTTCAATTGCAAGGCACAAATTTATCTACGCTATTGTGATCATGTTTGTGGCTTGGAATTGGTTGCAAAAAACAATGAAAATAATTCAACGAAGGACAAAGTATTAGGTGGCGAAGACAATTAGACGTATGCACATGTATACATGTGTGTCAACTCAAGGCGAGTAACACCGAGGTCAACCTTGAAGAACTTGTTAATGTTGCTTGTATACCAGTTATGTGTGCCATAACCACTGAGCATGGATAGTGGATTATGCTTTAGCTAGACTAAGGTGAGATGAACCACATACATTTATATTTTTCAAAAAAGAATATCCTTCCATTAGATAAGAAAACCAAATTTGCTACAACATACAAAGTATGTGGAAAGAAAGCCAAGATACTTCCTAAACCCCTCTTGTAAAATTCAATGGGCAACCATAGATCCTTCCCTAAAGAGGCTAAGGAGATGAATCTATATACATCCAAACTTACAACGGAGAACAACCAACGAAGGGGGGGGAACTGCTAGATCATCTTACAATCTACTCATCGAAAAACTGGAATACAACTTCAAAGCTTCTGAAAAGAAATTTGTAATAACAATCTAGAATCCATATGTGTAGCAATACTATCATATTTGGCTTTTAATGACCATACCAATTTTGATGATTTCTTCAACCGGTATTATTTGACATTGAAACATATGTACACCCCATCCTATCCATAAAAGCCATGCAATTATTGGAACCAATCTATTCCATAACTCCTTATACAATTCTCAAACTCCTACTTCATAACTTTTTCATCGATGTACGCTCCCAAAAGCAATGATGAATCAATTCCTATGATTGGCAAACCGAACAACCTACCTTAGCATGAAGTCACTGCATTCCAACTAGAACTCTACATCAAACCAACAACCATTATAAAGTTGTAATTCTTTAAGCTATTAGTTTAGTCCAAATCTGACTCCAAAGATTCCTCAAGAAATGATAAAAAATTCCCTTGAACATTCCAATAAACCTCCCAAGAATAATGCTTACGATTCTTATTGAGAATAATATGTCTACCTAACTTCGCCAAGTGTTGAAAACAATTAATCACTTTGGATCTTTCTAGAAAAAATCATATATCGAGATGAACCATATATTGACCATACATTTGAAGTCTCATTAATAGGATAAGGGTAGGATGATAAGTTGTAACCCATACCCAAATATTGATGATCTCGTGCTTGGTAGGGCCTTGATGTAGGTTGTGGGTGAGGCCCTAACTAGGGTGGTGTACTAATGGAAGCATGGATGCTTGAATCAAATGACTTTAGCCACAAGACCTAGAGAAGTGTGAGTGTACGCATGATAGTTTGAATGTGAGAATCAAGAGGTTTGATGTATTTGTTAAGGAAGTTTGTGACTTATTATGATATAACACATGGTGTAGGAGTAAGTCTAGGTTATGCTCAACTACTATCTCTAAGTAAAAACCAAGCGAGGAGGCGGGTCGAACTATACAAGTTGAAATGCCAATGGATCATTGGTTACAAATCATCCCCTCACCTTGCCATTATACAAAGCTTGATATAGTAAACTGAGGTTCTTTCAAGCTATTATAGACAAGTAAAAATATTATAATCTAGTGAAGAGGAGGGGAAATTCGTACAAGTGAAAATGTTAGGGGTTCATTAGTCATATATTGATCAACCAATCATCTAGCCTTATCCTTACAAGCTCATCTTGAAGCCCCCAAAATAAGTTGGTGATGCATGTTGTGTTGGAAGGAACTAGGGTTCCACACAAAGTTGCGTAATTCCAAGTAATATATTCTTAGGAAGTAGTTCTTGACTAGATAGTAGAAATCTCGAAAGGGTCATGTGGTGTGTATGTGGGAAGGTAGACAGAGACAATGTATGTACGAATGAAAAAGGGAAGCATGAAGCCACAAATTTAAAGGCAAAAGGATAAACCAGAAGCATGTACAAATTTAAAGGGAAGCATGAAGCATGAAGCACAAGGATAAACCAAAAACATGGATTCATAAGCTCATTTAGACGGTAGAAGTAGTCTCTAGATTATGTATGAGAAAAACACATCAACAAGGGTACATTCTAAGATTGTTTCGGTATGTAGCAGAGGACTCCTTTATTAAGTCACACAACTTTGATCTTATTAATATATAGTTTATATGATATCCCAGTTTTCTTTGAAAACGCGAATAGACATGTTCTCGAAAATCAATTAAGAATAAATAAATAGACTATAGTATTTGTAACTTCCTATCTTACCATGATTGAGGTTAATGATATGCTTTACCAATTATGGGATGCCCTAATAATGTGAGTTCTAACATTAGACAAAGGCATGGTATATCATGTTAGTGATTTTGGAACCCTATACAAGTCCAAATGCATTACATTTCCAAGAATGATGAATTGCATTAGACATTGTTGATTGTTAATTAGTGAATAATCACATGACCCATTATTGGAGATTCAATGGAATTTGTTAAACAAGACAAAAGGTGTAAGTGTGTTGGTTGTAAACCTTGGTGTTAAAAGGTTGTTTTTTGGGTCCAGGGGCAAGGCGTTGGGATCAAACAAATTCTATATAATGCAAACATGTGAAGTATATCCTAGCTTTCTAGATAATTTAAGCACATGCCGTGAAGGTTGCGAATCTTTTGATTTGCAAATGGCTCCTCTATTTTTTGGCTCAAGCACAGGTTCATCATCTAGATTGTATATTTATTATTAGCTTAATGAAACAAATGTTAGAGTAATTAACAAGATATTGTATATGTTTGAAATTCTCGCAAGAAAAATATATTTTCACAATAGTTACATGTACATAAATAATACTACTGGGATTTGTATATAACATTCTCATCTATAAAATTTTATAACTAATGGAAGGAGGTTTTTTGGGAAAATAAAAAAAAATACATAGCTAGGTTTAAATAAAATTGGAAATATGACATTTTTACACCATGTAAATGATTCACTAGATATCATTCTATGTGAACGATAGTGTTCTTTCCATAGCGTCGATCTAATAAAAGTGTTTGAAAATCAACTTAAAATAAGGCAACACTTCTAAAATATTGCCGTACACGGTACATGTTGAGAGGAATTCCAAATAATTCAATGGTGTGGCATTCTTATAAAAATATATACATATAAAGCACCGTCTACGCTTGAAATTGCCAAATATAGTAAAAATAGCAAAACAAAGCCTTATTGACTTTTGCCAATGGCTTTAAAGAGTAATGTTATCCTTGTATCATGCAAAAATGTTCTATGTCAATATTATAAAGCCACTTTTTAGAATCGAATTGTTTTTTTTTCCAAAAACAAACTCATTCCATTTGTTATAAAATCGAATTGTTCGTGAACTCAATCAATGACTATGAAGATTTCTTAGAATGATCCCTCTCTAGTGTTGTTGTCAACATTAGTTTTTATTTTTGCAAGCAACTCAAGCTAAAACTAGTAGCACAGTTAAAAATGGTATGTGTCTAGACTCTAATCCTAAATTAGCACGATGAAGAGTTTGTAAATAAAAATCCTCTTCATATTGTGGACAAAGCTAAATATTAATGTGTATAACTCCAAACCAAAGTTAAGAAGTAGTTTATAGTAGATCGAGACAAACCCATTGCTTGAAAGTTGAGATGTTTGTGTCCGCAAAGGGCACATGCTTTCTTAGTTAAAAAACATGTTTGTCCATTCTCACATCAATATGTATCACTTATTTTGTAATATAATCTTGTCACTCATGCTAATAAAAAACATGACTTGAATGTTTCAAAGAATTATTGGTGGTGACATTTGAAGTATGTATTAAAGTGTTCGAGTACTTTAGCCCCTTGATTGACACCGTTATCTCATCTTTGAGCTCTTAATGCGTTGTATTTTTATTATTTATTGAGTTTGCAAGTACTTTTGCCAATCAGTTAATGTTGAGACAAACTCTTCTTGTATATCTTATGATGGCTCTTGATTAGGATCATTGCTTTATGTTTGAATCCTTGTGAGTACATCCATCATATGACAAAAGTCAATAAGGTGGTTCTCATAGTACCACCACCATATTGCCCCTTCAAATAGCATGCAACGATACTAATATAATCCACACAACCTTATTGGACTCAACCTAAGAACCTTGTGAACCAACTCAAGTATTATAACCACTTGACAAGGATATATAACAGTGATGGCATCAAGTCCTTAACATTTGGGAACAATCTAGACTAATGATGGGTAATATTTTGCTTTCCACATGTCGTCAATCGTGAAACAATTGTAATCTGACTTTTTAATCACGTATGTTTAATGTTTTCCATAAGTAATATTATCATTTTCAACCCTTGATTTGAGGAAAGATGCATTTGTAAAGCCATTTCTCGAGAAAAAGGTGATGGAGATTTGTTATTGTAATCATCTTGATGGCAACACATGAATGCTTTTCCAAACCAACTATTGATTCCATCACATTTATGCTTTCGTTTCCAAATTTATTTTTAATGAATGTATAAAGGGAATGCTTTCATTTATTGGCAACACAGCAATCCAAGTCATCGATTGAGAACTTAAATGCAAGCATGCATTATGAAACATTCAATTATTATTACATTCCCACATTTTCTTCAACAATATTAAGTACATATATTATATTATAAGATGTGTAATGGAATGGATGTGCTATTAAGTACATGTGGAAGACAAACCCGGATGTTGCTAAGGTGGAACCCCATTGGAAGTTATGGGTATATGGTTGTTGTCCCCTTGTCGAACAAGAATGGGACCCAGGGGATTTCAGTTGGAAACATGATGGCAGATTTCGCCATTTCTTCGAGTACAACACTAAACTAGGCCGAACTTTTTAACTGCAGCTAGACGACCCCTTACGCAATGGTTGGCGTACATTGGGCATCCCTGATGAGTTGCTCATTACCTTTTGGAAGGGTCTCTGGCGTCTCCACATGCCAGAAAAGATAAAGTTTTTTTAGTGGCAAAATGGTCATAATGTGGACCATGGTTCCCATTGGCGAATGACTAGGTAAATGTGGTGGCCCGTTAGGCTGTCCACTTTGCCATTCACCTATTGAGACTCTGAGGCATTGTCTATGGGATTGCCCTCAAGCTCAAAAGGTATGGGATAGAGTGACTCGCCTCCTTGTGGCATGTGAAGTGGAAGGAACAACATCGTGGAGTGTTGCGGCATGGCTTGATCACTTCGTTGATAGGTGGACGGACGCCTCAATGCGGATAGTTAGTGCTACGTATGCATGAGAGGCGAAATCGCCAAGATTCGATTTGAGAGAGGCTTGCAGTCCGCATCCCCTAGGTTCCCGGACATTTGGATGTTGATCGCAGGCTTCACCCTGTGGTATGTATGGAAAGCGCGTTGCCTAAAGGTCTTTCAGGATCTGGTGTGGCCCCCGGAGGAAGTGATCATGGACATATGGTTTGCGCTTATCAGCTACCTACGATGGCAATTGGACGAGGTTTGCAGCCATTCCAATGACGTGGTTACTACCCGTTTGCGCTTTTGGCAGAAATGGCGGAACACGCCTATGGTGACACGAGGAAGTGGCCCGAGGTGGAACCACCAGCCCCCACGCTAGCTGTTTCCGACTCACTTACCACCCTCCCTTCGCTGTCGACCCCAGGAGTTGTCTCATACTAGCCATCACTCAAGGGAACCGTTTTTAGCTATAGGTACTTACATTAAGTATTCAATCCGAAAGGCGATGTAACTAGTCTCATTTTCTTGAACTTGATCGGAGGGATATTCCCTGATATATGTATAAGCCTCCTCGTACAGTCTCTTTGTAATAATCCTTCCTAAGTAATGGGATAGTAGCTTCATTTTGGAAAAAAAAAGAAAAAAGAAAAAGAAAGTACATATGTTAAAAAAGGTGCACATTAAAGCTCATTAGATCATTGGAAATGCTTACAATTAGAAGGATTTTATGAAGGCATTTCTTATTGAGCCCCAAGAAATCATGATCATCCATGAGGGAGGGGTTTTGATACAATGTCATCCCTTTGTTTAGAAAAAAAGAACACATAGTATTTG
This sequence comes from Azolla caroliniana, assembly GCF_043228905.1. Taxonomy (NCBI): domain Eukaryota; kingdom Viridiplantae; phylum Streptophyta; class Polypodiopsida; order Salviniales; family Salviniaceae; genus Azolla; species Azolla caroliniana. The sequence goes on along the minus strand of NW_028230440.1, from coordinate 4,692,288 downwards.
TGGACTTCGGTAAATAAATAGCATCATAATGTATATATACTTGAATATGTTAATAATACATCCCCATCTATAAATTTAGGAGGCAGATTTATCAATAGATCTAACATAGCTAGGTGGTACATTCAATTAGCTTGTCATTGTAAAATCCTTGTGGTATTGCAAACTTATTCCTTGTTTCCACTAGTATAGAATAAAATAAGTCCATAGTTGAATTTCAACGCCAACATTCATCCGAAATCAAGCTTCAATCGCATAAAACAACCATGTCTACCACTGTCTCATAGGTATGGTGATAGCACTCACCCATATCAACCAATTGCAATACAAATGGGTAAAATAAAAAAATCCTTCAAAAAAGTCAAAACTTCCCCAAATGTTACTTATTTTTAAAAATATTGCAATTATACCAAGGGAGTATGTCGTATTCGTAGCAAAGGAAGAAGATAGTTTTGTCATATGGAGACCTTGTAGTAGCTAGGTATCAATTCTTTCCTCCTTTTATTTTCCCATCTCGCATCTAGTGAAGGTATCAATTTCTTCACTTTAGAACTTTACAAAAAAATGAGTATTAACTATAGAGATTGAATCAAAATATGTCATTATAAATTATAATCAAACATTCAAAAACTCATAAAATGTATATTTGAGAATATGAAGAAAACATGACACAAACATAAAATTTTACTATGACACTAAAAGAGAGAGAGGGAGGGAGAGGTGAGAATATTAGGATTCAAACCTAAGACACAGGCAATAGTAACACAACAACTTATCACTAGGGCGAGCTAATTTCTAATAATGAAAAAGCAAAAACAAGCTCAGAAGGCGGATTTTTAGCTCGGATTAAAACCATACCGCCGTTGTTAACACACGGTTGGGCTTCATCTTCCCGCTAACGCACAGTTGGTGGGGGTTTAGCCCTCCGCATAAAAAAGATGCGTTGTCGTATGCTGTTTCTCTGCTTGCTTTGCTCAGCTCTCATTGTTTAGCTCTTTCTTCATTTGCCACCTTAAAGCAGTGGACAGGTTGTTTTTCAACCTTACGCAAATCTTTGTTTTTTTTTTGGCGGCCTGCTTCGACTTTTAAGGTCCAAAATCTTTCAGGGGATTATTCGCACAATTTAACTACCTTTCTGACTCCTCTGAAGTCTTCATCCAGGAACCCCCGGCTATTGCGGCGGTGGGTTCCAATGCACTAACCCACCCTCTCTCTCCTACCAACTTATCGGAATACCATCCAAAAGAACAAATGAGTTGTAAATTTCCAAAATGATAACTAAGGGCGATCCGATCCCCAGTAGTAGGAGTCCTGAAAGGTCATGGAACTGGCCATACTTCCACTTTCACTCTCACTTTCGCTTTTGCTTCTACTTTCAGAGGTATGTATATTCAGCAAATCGGATCAGATTGTCTATCCATGACAGAGCAAGTGCTACTCGTAGTTCAGGGGCAAGGTATTTTACATTGCTTACTTTCCCTTTATCAAACGTTTGTATGCTTGCATAAACGCGTTTTTGAATACAATTATGTCTTTCAATTATTTGATTTTTATGTTCGTGCTTCCTAATATTTAGTTTCAATCTTTATTTTTTTTCCAATTTATAAATCCAATCCAACTTTGCGATGATTTTCCATACACGTTTGATTGAATCATTCTTGAATGCGAATGCACGTATGGTTCATTCTATGGTTGTAGGGCATACAAATGAGTAGGACAATTGCTTGTTTTAGATGGTTATTGATCCATAAAGCTATACTAGTTAAGAATGGAGAAAAGGGGGTGAATGCAGACAAAATGTGTCGTTTTTGTAAGCATCTTGTGGAGACAACTAAGCATTGTTTGTGGAGTTGTGTTTATTTTATTTTATTTTATTTATTACCAAATAAGAATATACTCCATTAGTTAAAATGACATTCAATACACAACTTTAGTCCCTTTAACAAGTAGTCATTACCTACTTCCATATGGGCTACATCACTTATTTATCTTACACTCAATAGCCCACATGTTTGTTCTCTAGGTTTCTCATGTCATTAACAATCGGCAATGGTTTGGTTTGAACCGAACCAAACCGCGAAACTACGGTTTCAACGGTTCGATTCGGTTCGGTTGGTTCAGGTTTCAGTTTTTGTAAACGGTTCGGTTCGGTTTCAACGGTCAGAAACCGCGGTTTTAAACGGTTAAACGGTTTTTTTTTTTTTTTTTTTGTAAACAAAATTTTAAAATTGTTTTTAAATAATATTTTCCTTTTTAGACCTTATTCTCACATTTTAGGAACATCTTTAAATTTTAAAATTTTAAAAATAATGAAATATTATAAATTTATAAAATTTTAAAATTTTAAAATTAAAATTTGACATATGTTTAAAACCAAAACCGAACCACAAAACCGTGGTTTTTACGATTTAATGGTTTAACGGTTTGAAAAATGTTTGTCGGTTTGGTTTAACAGTTTCGTGGTTCGATTCAATTCGGTTCAAGTTTCAAAATTTTTAAACAGTTCGGTTTGGACCCTCTCAAACCGATTGTTACATGTCATTCACGCCCCTCTTTCATCTAATGGGAGGGGGGAACAACCATCTAGGTACTACGTACAACCAACGTATATCCACTCCAGTTTCTGCAGCCATCGGTGTAGTACACCATTGTTTTCTGAAATTCAACATCATTAATTGTGAAGCATCATCTATTCCATCCATAGAATGAACCATACGTATCATACGTGCATTTGCATTCAAGAATGATTTAATCATACGTGTATGGTAAATCATCTCAATGTTGGATTGGATAGATAAGAATGGTATTGATTGAATCACATGTCATCAAGTTTCAATACTTTAGAAATTATTAAAGTACTAAACATTAGAAAGAGAGAGAAAGAAGGACAGAGAGCAAGAGAGTGGCAGGTGTTATGAGCTATCAACTAAAGCTTCAACTTCTATGGCAGTATTACCAGGACCATTCACCTTCCTTCTCTTCGTCCCCCTCAGATTCTTCCTATTATTTTGATCACCGCCATCATCGTGATGACTGACTCTATTTTTATTTCTAAGGATCACCATGGTCCATGATTATGATTCATCTTATTTTGAGGATCACCATGACTATGATTCATCTGGTTCTAGCATCCGATTCTATTTGACATGGTGGATCAAGCTTATGTTCTTCTTGCTCATCATCATGTTGTCCTTGAGATTAATGTTGGCTCTGAGCATGTCCCTGGCTGTAAGGATCTCCTCCCTCATCCTCTCCACGATCATGAGCTACACCTACTTCCCAGAGCTCCACATCGCTCTCCATGAATTATATTGAGGAGGTTGAGATGTAGCAAACGCCATGGAGCATTGTATCCATGGCCTGGCGGCAGAATTGTTGTAAAGAAGATCACCATAGCCATACCTGTAGACTAGGTGGGAAGGAGGATCAAGAAACACAACATAATGGTGGAAGAAATCGTGGCCACCAAGATATGGCGGATGAGTGGCGTGCTGATCGTGAGTAGTAGAAGAAGATTCATGAGGAGGAGAGAGAGAGAGAGAGAGAGAGAGAAGTAAAAAAAAGTAAAAAGAAAAGGAACACGTATTTTTCCCTTTTCAAACGTTTGAATGCTTCCACAAACACGAATATTACGTTCTATGGTTCCATCAATCTGCTCATATTGGGCCCTCAATATAGTTATTAATGTGTGCCATATTAGCTTAATAGATTCTGTTGGAGGCCGTTTGTTTGCTGAAAATACCCTGGTACATCTTGTTGTCCATATGCTCCATATGATAATGGGTGCAAGCAACATCCATAGATCTCCAAATTTCTGCTTATGGGCATTTATTGTAGGTGCCCTGTTATCAGTGATCACTCGAATAGTTCCATTCTCCCCTCTGTACATTTATTTGCATGTGCTATCAAATTTATCCATATCATCATCAAGACAGTTCCAACAAGCATGTGATTTGGAAACGGAAATATGGAAAAGAATCTTAAAACTATTAATACTAGCATATCCTCGAGCAGTGCATACGTGAGTACGATATTATGGGGCAGTGTACAAGGTCAACAAATGTTATATGAGCAATATGATGTTGCAAATGATCTTTCTCTAAGGCATGGTTTGATGCAGAAAAACAACTATACCCCGGAATCCACAACTAGCAAGCGGTAAATTTGAAATATGGCAAAGTGTATGTAATATCACAATTTGGAAATTTTGGAAGGCTAGGTGTTTGAAGGTATTCCAAAATATGTTAGAAAGACCAACTCATACAATTATTGAAATTTTGACAGATTTGGACAAAGATTTTGCATAACCTGAGAGGTTCTTTGGATAACATAAAGGATGATATTCAACATCTAGAGTTAAAACTTCGAGTTAAAAAAACCATCTTCAATGAACAAGGTGTAGTTCTTTTAAAAATGATGATTGCTATTAAATGAATATTCATAACTCACAACCAAATAACGTGATTTTCTAAAATTTACGAGTTCCTACAACAAGTGTAGGATCAAATTATTGGGTTGCGAAAAGATTTTGATTAATCTACTGGTCAAACATAACGGTTTTGATAGGCAATGAGCGGAGAAAAGGGGATGAATGTAGACAATATGTGTCAATTTTGTGTGCATCCAGTGGACATTGCTAAGTTTGTGGAGTTGAGATGGAAAGATGGAAAGATGGAAAAGAATCTTAAAGTTATAAAGACCAATACATCCTCAAGCAATATTACTTGAGGGGCAATATTGTGGGCAGTTGTTCAAGGTCAACCAATGTTATATGAAAAGGAGGATGTTGCATATGCTCTATCTCTTAGACATGGTCTAATGCAAAAAACAACTATACCCATGAATCCACGAATAACGACTAATAAAAAGGGTAGTTACTCTAGATGTTCAAGAACTTTACTATGAATATTGCAATTGAGATTGCACAATATCTTTGAGAGAAATTTGTGCAAGGATTGGGTTTAGTTGAAGATGTGTGGAAAGCATGGACGAATGTGATCAAAGGCAAAGCATGATACTCAGACTACCAAACTTGTCTTGGGTAATGTGTGCATAATCAATGACTCTCATCACTTGTGCCACAATGCCCCCTCTCACATTGTAGTGTATATGAGCTAAGCTAAATAGAAGCAATGGTTTTGATGGTTGACTATGAGATGGGCTTTAACATGTATCGATGTGTGTGGTTTCCTAGTTTAGCAAAAAATATAGTTTTGTGGTAAGGTGCAACATATGTAGTAAATGTGTGAAGCATTAACCCCCAAATTTCTCTCATGTCGTGATACATTGGTCTTGCAAAAAAGTTCTCATTTACAAAGGAATCTAACGATGCATCATGAAGTGTGTTGCATCCCATCTCCCAAACCATTTTTCAACAGAACACCAAAGTTTGCTTATATGCACCATGAAGTGTGTTACGATCTTTTTTGCTTGGTTCACATGCGATTCTAAAACATTTTGAACCTTTCCATGGCCAAGATCTCAATTGGAAGTGATCCCATCTCAAAAAGTAGGAGGGTGTATGATGTTTGTTTCTTGATTTGGGGAAACTTTGTTAGAAAATGCTTTTGGAAATTTTCAAACTCTTTCAAAGTGGACTTAGGGATGCTATTACCCCATACTCTCACGCCATATTAAAGTACCGATATCACCAAAATGTGGAAAAGGTATGTCTTTAGAATCCGACAGTTAATTTCTCCATAAATGCATGTGTTCTCAAAAATATAATATGTTCTCTTTCGCACCTCTAAGGGGTGGGTAGCACATCCATTCCATCAATGATTTGAAGGAATTTCACGGCCAATGTATTTGAAGCTTTCCACAATTTCAAATGGCTCATTATTATACATAATGCATGGTTTCTCTTTTTTCTAGCTCTTCACAAGCATAATCTTTGTTTTAGAGCTGTTGAAACTTTAATATGCATGGAAAAAAAACCAAGCCCTCTTAAGCTTTAGTGCATTTCCCAAAGTTTTTGCAAATAACAATACATTTGCATACAACAAAAGCATGATGACGACATTCCCAATGATAACTTCTTCAATGCCTTCTTTCTTTACAAACTTCGCAAGCATTTATTCTAATTCATCAATGCATAGACCAAATAGAGTTGGTGAGATGCATCCTTGCTTAACACTAATAGTGCTATTGAAAAAGTGCGAAATTTTATCGTCCCATATGAACACAATGTATGGCCTTCTCATATATTCAGCAAATTGCAAACATATATTCACTTGGCATGTCAAGTTCTTCTATTCACCTCCAAAGATGCTCACGAGGTATTATATCAAAAGCCCACGAAGCAATAATATAAACCCTTACCTCTCAAGTGACTTTCTTCAATCGATACTCGAAGGGTGACAAGGTGATCGATGGTGTTGTGATTTTTTAGCCTATGCACTTACCATTGATTCTATTATACATCCAAATAATTTTGTCATTAGTAACCCTACTATGATGGTATGAGAGAGAGAGAGAAGGAAAGGAAGATACCATTTCATGAAGCAAAACATTGAAATAAAGAGAAATAAGTAACACTTTTCGGTTCACTTCAATTCAAGTTTGAACTCCTCTACATCGAAGGCTTAACTGGTTTAACTTGGACACTACTAAACCAGTTAAGCCCAAACCAAATCGTTGTTGATTCCTAGATAGAGATTGTGTATACTCGAAGAGGTTCTTTCGATAATATAAAGGATAAGCAAAATTACTACATCTAGAATTTTGTGCCATATGGGACAAAGGTATATTTCATCTATGGTTTTTTGACAAGGTGGAATGGTTTTATCCTACATCGAAGTATTTATTTAAGTCGATAGTTAGAACTTAATGTCAACAAAGAGGGAGATTACCTGTATCATTATGCATGTATTTCATGTGCATCCTTAGGGTATTTCCTAATACTAATGTAGTAATTCCTTGAAGAAAAAACGAATTGCTAAATCATCCACTACGTGTATCCAATTTCTTGGTGGATGAGTGAAAGTGAAATGTGTTTGGTGAACCATTCTCTATACAAATTTGGCAAACTCTTTTCAAGAAAGTTTGTCATATTGGCCAACTACCATGTATTCTTTTTCTTTGAAGTCATCTTTAGCCAACAAATGTCGTTTTGCTCCTCACTTTTAAGAATGATCCGCAACAAGTTTATCGTCATATTTATGACCCTAATTTTGTGAGAGCATTACATTTTTATCAATCTAATGTGCTAGGTGAATTATGATATGATTTAATCAACTTGTTTGATATGTGAATTGATGGATTCACCTTCCTAAAAACTAAACACGAAGGGAAAGAAGCTACGATTTGCATAGTCCTGACATAGAGATCATTAACCTACACAACTAAAAACTAAGGCAACAAGAAGACTAAAGTTTTGCAACAAAAAACAAATATTTCTAACCAAGGAATGATCAATCAACTTTGTAGTTCATGTCAAAGGCAAGAGCCATAGTTGGTGGAGATTTATATGGGCATAAATTATACAAGTTGTAGGATGCTTGTAAGAAAAGTCTAGAATTATTTGTTTTTTAGGGTAAAATGATTATTAAAATCTAATGGTAAGACAACATGGGGAATTGTTTTAAAAGCCTCGAAGAAACCTAGAAACTTAGAAGAAGCAAATTTCTGAAAACTAATTGTAGAAAATTTCCAAGTCGTAATTATTATTATACAATCCTTTAACATAAGAAGGCATAATGATCACTATGCTATTAGTCGCTAAAAATAAAACAATTACATGTCTAATTGAGTTGCTTTACATTAAAATAGAAAAGGCAATTGGACCCTAGGGACCAAATTGTTAAAAACAATTCATACAAAGTTGGCTCAAGGCATCAGCCTAGGCATCAATTTGATGTTGGGAATCAAATTACATACCCCTACTTTTTAGCCCAGAAAACAAAGCAAGTCAATGCTCAATGCTAAGCATTATAATGCATTATGAGCTTGGAGGCTGGCATTATTGATGCAAGACATTGAGTAGGAAAAAAAAATCATCTAATGTTTCCTAATATATGTTGATATCATGCACCTAACATGTTTTGCCTACTAAAACATGCTAGGTGTTTAGCATCAACGTGCCATGTATTGGTTTTTACTCAATGCATGGCAAGCATCAAGTTGATGCTCGCCAACTAAACACTTTTTTGTTTCCTAAATCCTAATAGTTTGAGGTCTAACATCGTCTTGTCTTGCCTTGTATCGGGAGACCAATGTATGGCGTCACTACAACACTTGTTTTTACTTCTAAAACCTACCAATTTGATTTTAGGCATCACATTAAAATGGACTTGCCTCCTAATTCCTACCAAGTTGACATTATGCATTGACTTCCTATTCATTGGTTGCTTGATACTAAGAAGATTATTGATAAAGGACAAGAACTATTATTTGATAAACACCTCTCCATTAAATTGCATGGGAGCCATTGGTTGGATGTGATATTGTAGATTGTATATTGGATAAGCACATAAAGTGATTAAATAGATTGAGTAATCGAGACGCAAGCTAGTGGATCTTGATAGAAGTTTGTGAAGTTTGTTATTTATGGGCAAGATGTGTCATTGTGGGGTACTATATTTGAAGGACAATCCACCATCACTAGGAGATGTACAAAGGGTGCATGACAGCTTATATGTATGTTTTACGATCATCTATTGTATAGCAAATTTAACAAAAAAAAAGTGCATGTCCAAGTTCCATTTGAAATTTAACAAACGAGATTGCAACTTGAGATATATAAATAGATCCTCAACCCTCACATGTTTCTCATGCAACTAAGATCAAATGAGAAATGGAGTGGTGGTCCACAAGAAACTAACAATGAATCAATGATAGCTCCTCTGGCTAATGATGATGTCTAAGGGCATACATTCTCAATTGCTAGGGTCAACCATGTAAAAGGATCCAATGGCATATTGAATTATATTTGTGGTTAGTCTAGCTAATCATGATGATTGAAGGGCATCTAATCTGGATTGTCCAAGGCCAATCGTGGAAAGGGTTTAGGCCAATATGATTTTGAATTAACTTTACAAGCAAATAGACATTTACGAAAACAAGAAACATGCACCTTCAAGGAGAAGATACTTGCATATAAGAATGATCCCATTATTGAAGTAAAAGGTCACATGGAATAAATTTCATGGATTAAAAGAGAATGGACTTTGCTTTGACGAGGAAGGACATTGTAGTTGAGGAGGAAGAAGAAAGCAATTATTATTCTAGCTTAGATCCATGATTGGTGATGATAGATGATTGCTTGATGATGGATTCTAAATGTTGGCAATTTATCTTTATCTCAAATGTATATTATTGAGATAAATCTAATCTGTAAAGATTTTCGATTTATATCCTTCAATTCTTATAATGATGTTGATTCTTGGTTTTTTTGAAGAAAAAAAAAACTTGGGAATATATAGAAATGATAGGTTTTTAATTTGATTTCTATGAATATTTTGCATCTACTCATTTACACACCAACTGCGTTGTGTTTGCCTAGAATGAGAGCAATTTCCACCATTGTTTGATACATCCTTCTATTATCATCATAGTTGCATTGACTAGCCAATAGCCCTTGCTCACGTCGTTTGCCATTGCTTGTCCTTTTCTTGTAGACTTGTAGTCCAAGCTCCATTGCCTCTTCTACAATATAATTTATTTGCCCTCTTCTCCTGCAAATTTTGTTTGGCAAAATATAGAAAGTTCCTTGTGTACATCATGTGCGCATGCATAATTGTTCTCCAAAATATACAATGTTTCTTTTTTGTATCATGTATTCAGGCATGCCGCGTACAATAAAAGTGAATATAGATGCATTATGACATTTTACACTTGAAGTTTATAACCTTGTAAATCTATATATTCAGAAATATAATGTTGGCTTATTGATGAGATAGAATAATGATATTCCTTACGAAAATGCCATGTTTATTGGTTGTGTACTTAGAAGATCATGAAATGAATTAACACCTCTAAACATGTCAATGTATCATATGAGACCATGGCATAAAAACATTTATGGAAAAGCTCTAATTCAAATAGTGGATACTAGATAGGATGAAACCCATGAGGGGCACATATGATGTTGTTTGGTTCATGATGTATGGTCACATGGTCATATGTGAACTAATATAAATGGAGAATTGTTATTTACACAATCTCACCATGCTCAACAAAAATAGTTGGAAGCCATATGTTAGCATATTACTATGTCAAAGCATGTTTATTATGATGCATGAAATCAAGAGGAGAAAATAACCTTCATTGTTCGATAAAATATGCACACACATGTTTGTCCGATACATATGATACACTTTTGCTTTGCTCATTTGTTGGCATGATGATTAGGTATACAATATGACAACACCCAACTCACTTTTTGAGCACTCTAGACAAAAAATGGTTGATGAATTTGTGACACTAGTTTGAAGCTCACTCACCTCATAATGTTCATATACAACCCAAACAATGTCTTGGCTTCTAAGAGTCATACACATTTTGACAAGAAACTCAATTGAAATACTTTCCCAACTTGCTCAAAGTATTTGTAGTGGTATCAAATTGCTTATGTTGAGGCATGTTGTATAAAGACTCGATGTATAGGAATGGCTTACATGGCACATTACTGGTTGTGAATGATGATGGTGTTGATTTTTTAACACAAGGGGGGTGATTCCATCTTCTATCCCTTATAGGTGTGTTTCTTTTCCATGAACCAATAGGCAGAGTTATAGAACCAACGTTTGGTTCATATGAAGCATTTACAAGCATTCTCTTGAAGAGAAACGAATACAAACATATTTCCTTTGTTGGAATTTGTTTGTTAATATTTTGGTAACAAACTCAAAGATAAGGGGAATGCTTCATTGATCACTAATAATAATAATCTAAATGATTAAAAATTACATATTCCTTAATGGTTTCTCATTGGTATTCGTCGGTGAGGTTGTCCTGTAGAGAAAAACCTAGAAAAGTCATGCATCTGATAGAAAGAAAGAGACAATCCTTAAAATCGAGATTATTGGTTGAGATGAGTACCCTTTAAAAGCGCCTATAGGGACAACCCTTCAAAGACTTCTCCACTATTGTATATAACCCTAGAAAGCAATGTGTCCAATTGAAAGAAGGGACAATCCGTAAGATAACTAGTCAAGGTTATTGGTTGAGTATTGTTTAAATGACCCTATATGAACACCCTTCAAAGACTTCCCCACTGTATATACCCCTAGAAAGCGATGCATCCAATAGAAAGAAAGGGATGATCCTTACAATAAAGAGAAATGGTCGAGATTAAGATACTTAAAAAAGACCTTGTATTGAAACCCTTCCAAAGAACAACCCCACTTTTGTAAATAGTAATTACATCACATCTACCTCACGTACTAATAACAGGTGCAACGACAGGGACAAAGAGACGAGACCGAATGGTAATAACCGATACATCATGCCGAAAAGGTTGGGCGCGTGAAGTGGCTAATTAGGAAGCATGTAGGTGGAGCACATGGAAAGATTGAACTATGCTTGTTTTTGCCCATAACTCTCTCTCTTTTAATTCATTCCTATCCAACAACCCACCATGGTTCAAATCAATCCTGGACACCCTCTAGTTTGGGGCATTTGGGCATCTCAAAAACAGAAACAAAGCTTTTTATTGCTGCATTATTTAGAGTCAAACCTAATGAAGATCTCCCAATTGCCTTCCCATTTGGTCCTTTCCCCTGTTCTTCCTTCCTTCCTTTTTCAAGTCAAACCTAATACTCTTCATTATCCATGAACCTTCTTCCCCTGTTCCTCCTTCCCCTTTGTTAGCTTCTTGCCTGTCTTTCTTTCATCTTCTCTACCCGGACACAGTAAAAATTCACACACCTTTTCCCTTCCCTCTTTTTTTTTTTTTGCTTCATTTTTCACCTTCTCTTTCTTTCTTTCTTCATTTCTCTTTCCTTCATCACAAGTTTCTTTCTTTCCTTCATTCGGTTATGATGGTGGGTTTGCTCTTTGCTTCGTGTTACGAGAAAACCTTCAGATTTTCCCATCTCTCTTCAGTTTATGAAACAAAGAGGAGTTTTCTGTGAAAGGGAGATTTTTCGTGCAGAGGATTTTTTTTTAATTCTCTTCTTCTAAACCATGGATCAGCTTGTGAGTTTTGTCATTCGTCCGCCCAGGTTCATTTCCTTCATATTTCACCCTTTCTCCTTTGTTATAGAATTTGTAATTCATTTTTCTTTCAAATGTGCATATGTTTTTGTTTCTCTGTAATAAATAATCAGATGGGTTTGTCTAAAAGAAGATAATAACATGATAGATTCACTTATGCTTGGTACATTGTTTTTGTTTCATCAGCTCATATATGGCATTAGGTGAAATAAAGATAATCGCTAAATAGAAATTCATTGATGCTTGCTACATTGTTTTTGTTTCATCAGTTCATCTATGGCATTAGGTGGAATAAAGATAATCACATGATATGTTCATCCATATTTACGTTTCTTTGAGTATATATCATTGAAACAAATAGACAGTATCAAGGATCCTTGATCTCAGCTAAAACTCCATTCTTGAACTAGATGTATAGTAGAAAAAATTGTACTTTCAATTTTTGGAAACATTATAATCTAACCTTCCTCCAAGTTTAAATATTCATGTATGAGGTCAGAGAGAACCTATGTCGATTACAATCCAATGAGAGACAAGTTAGCTGGATTGGACTCTTGGCATATGAAGGTTCAATATCTAGGTTGAAAGCCTATATATGCATCTTTGAAATCATGAAGGAGATACGTAATTACTGATCACTCAATACCATGGATATATGAAGATGTCACGTGGAAGATAAATCCATACTATTCATTATGCTGAAAAAGATACATGGAAGATAAATCCATATTGCCATTATTTATTATGCTGAAAAAAGATGTGAACCAATTTGAAATTTGTCTGTTGGTGCATATTGGAAACCCATCCCACATGGGAAACACTGATAATGATGATCAAGTAGACTCATGGATTATTGTCTTGTGACAAATGCTGGAGTTTGCCCTTCACCTACCCATTGCCAAGGACAATTATTCTCGCTGATTGAAAAGAATGTTGCATATAATTGAATGAAGATCCTCATTGTTATTATTCTAGGTTTCTATGATTTTATTCGATGCATCGATAGCGTTAAAGGAAAATCCACCTTATGATAAGAAAAGCCAATATTTCATGGGCTGGAAAATGAAACGACCATCTTAGTAATGGCTGCAATAGTCTTCCCAAAGTTGGGAAAGATCTTTTAAATATGGACAGGAGGCTGCATCAAAAGTCTTAATCCGCATTAGTGTGAAGCAGTGGGTGTAAACAATTTCAATTCCTATTGAAACCCTAAATTTTGAAAACTAAGAAAATCTGAAAAACGATTATGATTCTGTTTGCCCAGTTGGTACAATGTAGAAAAGAGGTTAGGTGGAAATGGATGATCATTTTATAGCAAGAATCAAGTCCAAGAGAAAAGAAATATATACATGTGGGATAGACTGAGAGCAGACGAGGACAGACTGCGACACGTCACTGTATATTATTGCTCACACCTCCCTGATTTTAGATGAGTATATTTGGGAGTTCCCAATATTTGGAGACATGATCTTCCTGGGAGTCTTCAGTGCTAGGACAGCATACTTTCAAGCCTCTTTTCTTAATACTTCAGAGGAGATGTTGCAAGAACTCGAGTAAACAAAGCTGGGTTTGATTCAGAGATATGCAGATTTTGAAGGTAGACATATTTTAGAGATGAGATTTGAACATCGATTGACCATTTTGAAAGGTCTCGGCAGATATCCACAAAGTAATGACTTTACTTGCTTTTATCCTAGGCATGACATTAGCACAATGGATTAAGTTCTTGCTCTATCTCTCTTGTGCCTTGTATACATGACTCTAGATGTTGCCCAAGCCCAGTGGTGTAGCAGTGGATTATGCACTCTTATCCTTTATAATAGACTTTAAGTACACCACTAGTCTACTTCAACAACATTTACACCTCCATCTGAGATATCCTTTCTGCAGAGAGGCAGATGGGGTGTGCATGAGAGAGATCTATAAACTTCTTGATGGGGGCGATCCCCAATGATCTTACACTGAGTTGACAGATTTTGGCTCAGATTCTACATTCAGCTGTGGCACAACTTTTCCACATACTTATGTCGCAGGGATATCACATTGAATAATAATGCTGCAGATCACATTGTATGATGATGAGTGTAGAGACACGAGAGGCAGGCTGAAGAGAGAGGTGATCTGGTGATCTCAGGTGTCACTACCCATGGCCAGTGATGTATTGTCTTTCATTGTCACATTCCTAGGAAGAAGAGGGTCTTTCAAGCTAAGTTGGTGAAAGATATGTACCTGTAATTAATGAGTCGAGATTCAAGATGTATGGAAACTCATGAGAGAACACTCTCCATCTCCATCTATCACCTCCCCAGATATATGCGGAGACTATGCAACTACTTATATGACATACCGGAGTTGTCATATCTCCTATATTCATCAGTGCACTATACTGCAGTGAAGTTGGATATTTGACAGATGCAAACAGGAATGGGCAAGATCATGGTGGTTTAGCTGCAGAACATTTTATACATGCCTGAGACATGTTTGCAGAGCAATTGGCCTTTATATTCATGAGAGAAATGAGGGATTTCTAGAATCTTGTATCAACATGATGGTGCCTTTTCTCAAGTCTGGAGACCCTGCCGTGACGATTAAGTATCAGGCTACTATGTTTAGTCAATCTTTGGCCAAGTTGTATGCATCCTTACTCAAGCGAAAGTTTAGGCGATGGTCAGAGAATGGGGGTCTTGGAGCTGAGGGATGATATATTTGCAATAAGAGCTACCGTTGGGGAGGGCTGAGGCTACAGTGTATGGATTTTCTGTTGCTTTGTGGATTTCCACAAAACTTTCAACATAGTCCCTACAGTGAGATTGGATTTGGGAGTTCCTCAAGAACTCTGATGGTTCAATGGGATCATGGCACGGTGGCACATTGGCACCTTAATGGAAAGTAGTAGGCAGAGTACAGACTTCAGAGGGATTTTCAGAGTCTGTTCATTCCATTATTGGAGTGAAACAGGGATATGCACTCTCTCAACATTCTTTTGGTTCTGTATGGACAATACCTCTGACTATATATATTGCAACAAGAGTAGAGATGTTCAGATGGTGGGTACTTGGATACTTGTTATATGTGGATGATATTATTGTGCTTATAGCAGAATCTCCAGAGGGTTCGTAGAGTCACTTGCTTTCTCTACATTCTTCTGCACAAGATAGTAGATTCAAGCAAGATCTCACGCAGCTAAAAACTGGGCAGACATGGATCAAACCTATGCAGAAGTTAGGTATGAAGATGGCCTTTCTATCAAGATCATCTGCTCTGCATCACTGAGGATTGAGTTATACTGTGTTCTGGATATATGAATGTCCGTCTGTCTCATGGATTGAGATGTACCATTAGACAGCGCAGCGTCTCATCACATCAGTTGGAGATAGATATAGTTAGGTATAATGGTATACCTTCCCAGCACAAGATATATCTGTTATACCATACAGAGCCAAAGTCTGAGAAGCAGTACCTATATTGCTGCATACTTTTCTATGAGAGGCCACTTCCACTGTATCTTCAGGGAGGGATTCAGACTATTCTGTTGATTGATGGTCTTCTATGATCAGAGATGGTTTGGGCTGTTTCTACAAAGGATCTGTAGACTTTTAGAGTCTCTCCTGAAGAGCGACAGGCCAGCAGGGCCTGTAAACAGGCAGATGATAGACTCCTTTGGAATGCCGTGCAATGAGACATCAGAGCAAGCATGGTCAGCACCACATAGAGAGATGTTGCTCGCACTCCAGGCATCCAAGGATATGCAGATTACCAAATAGAAGTAACATCCTGCATTGAAGGATACACGAAATCATTGCCCAAGATTGAGCACAATGTACCAGTGGAGATGGCATTGATGTCATATGGCATCGACATTACTTGTACGCATATTTCCCATATCATTGATCTTAGACCGGGCCTGTATACAGGAAGATCATAGACTCCTTTAGAAGGTTTTGCCGAGAGACATCAGAGCAAACCTGGTCAGCATCTAATAGAGGGATGTTGCTCGCGCGTCAGGCATCTGTGGATGTGCAGATTACCACATATAAGACACAGCCTATATTGAAGGATGCATGGTGTCATTGCCCGAGATTGAGCATGATGTCCCACTGGAGATGACATCGATGTCATATGGCATCATCCACATTTCTTGTATGCATGGTTTCTATATCAATCTTCTTAGACCACAACCTAGTTACATTGGGAATACACACTGTTTAAGTAGAATTGATCTTTGCTTTCTTTTACCAGACTTTCATAAGATTGACATGGATGTAACTTTGTCTCATAGGTCACTTTGGCTTTTTTAAAGATGTTAATATAACATTCCATTGCTGTTCACACCTGCACAGTCATGGAACTCCCTTTGAGGGTGCTGCCAATACTTCACTTCCTCTCTCTCAACAGACATCAAAGCTTGCTCTCCCTTAACAGACATGGAATGGCTGACACAAGGATGAGTTTTATTATCCTGAATTCACCATACATCGTACATGGTCACACCCTATTGCAGTATGCCTTTGGCCTCATCTTGGTCGTCTTTTTAACACTTCCTTGGCTCCTTTTTATAGGGCCTGCGAGGTGGAGATTTCCTCTGATGATGTGATGGTGAGGAGATCCCTACTGCCCATCAGTTCGTGTGCCTTAGCTTAAATATGAGGAGGCTTGATTGGCGTGTAGAAAGTTCTTGATCTGCTTTCACTGCTTCATGTCATAAGTGCATGCAATAAGTTCCATACATCCTTATCTTTACCTCCTTGAGTTTAGACAATGTTGGATGGTTGATGGTCCTTTAGAGTTTGCAGGAGGTATAAATGGATACTGGGAAACCAAGTTCTGTGAATGGGCATCCTCTGGTGTAAACGTGCATTTTGATACATTGCTGCTTATAATAATGAGAAGGTTTTATTTGGATATATTCTTGAGTCTTTTTTGTGGGATGAGATATTATCCCTGAATGAATACATATGTGGTCCAATTACTAGCATCGGTAATGGAGACCCTTATTTTGAGACAAACTTGCATCCCATTGCCAGTAACTTTGAGTTTCAATGTGATGTAATACCTGTCTCAGTTTTCTTATATGTATTCCAAACTTTGCAGTGTATCCTTTCACTGAACTGGTATGTTATTCTTATCTAATAATTTAGGATCACAGAACAAACAAAGAATTTGTATAATTCTTTCATCTGTGCTAAGCTATGGCTGCTTTTTTGACGTATCTAATAGTTACTTTGCTAAAGTGGTTAATCTGTGGTATTATAGGGCTGAATATAATCCATCCACTGATCTTCTCCAACCCGAATTTACATTGAAAGGGCGGCGATATAAACGAGAAGATTTGCAGGTGCTCACTATTTCCCTTGTTACATTCTATTCCTCTGTTTATGCTATATTACAAACTTAAAAGAATATCAAATATGACAGTATTTATATGGATTGATCATGTTTTGAGTCTCTTGTATGATGCTTTAGTCATAGAAATGTTGATTCAAATCTTTTTACTAAATGCTATCATATGTATCAGGTTACAAACAAACATGGGTATAAGTTGGAATGTAGTCATTACATGCCCATTCCAATGATTGAAGAGAAGCCATTGCCATGTGTAATATATTGCCATGGAAACAGGTTTATTTCTTCTTTTCTTTCAGTTTTAGTCTTTGGGTGCATTCATCTGTGTCATGTCACTGCTTAAAAATTCATGTGATTGAATGCATGTGAATGAGAGAAGGAATAAAAATTATATTTAAGCTGGGTTCTTTAGTGTGCAAGGGCATCAATACTCCCACAAATTAATCCTGTTTATCAAACCGTATGAAATGGTATCAAACGCACCTTAGGTTCTTTGAATAGTAGGTAGAATATATCTGCTGCATCAAACTGAATGAGGGAGATAAAAATACATTAGGCAACACACTGATAACACATGAATAGAGACAGGTAGCGGTACACCTGTCAGGTAGGGCTATTTTCTCTGTCCTGGACTTGCTGATGCCAACAGGATCCACAACAAACCATAATGACTTCACAAGTCATTATGGTCTTTTCGAAAATTTAATATATCGTTCTTGGTTTCTTACCACAGAAAAACAGCGAAAGCAATTTTCTTTTATTCAATTGGGTGTAAGACATCCTAGAATATTGAAAGATGGCATGTTGAATTTTTGGATGTGCATTTAAAGGAAAGAAATGGACAAATGAATATGAGTCAATGCATTACTCAACCACATTGTAAACTTTCCATACGAAATTTAGAAAAACCCAACATAGGTCTAAGTTTGAATGGAATTGCAGCTACATTACTACTAATAATGCGAAATTTATTGAGAGTGGTTTGCTGATGCTGAAGCTCACATCTACCCACTCATGCCCAAGATGGTGAAATCCACCCTTCGGCTGGATATTGAGCAGAAAGAGAGTATGTGACCTTGTTGCGTCAATGTGCGAGAAACAGAAAACCATATCACTTTGGAATGGCTCGTATAGGAGGATATATAGGCATGATTTTTAGGATTTCCTACAATATTGTACTATCTTTCATGAACTCATAATGAAGACAGAAATATCACCAACAACATTATGCATGCTCTTTCCTCTCTACTCCAGGTAACTAAATTCATGGAAGGTTGAAACATTGAAATTTCTAGCTTAGTTTTTCATTTCATGTTTTAAATTTAATTTTTGTTCTACCGTTTTAAAATCCTGCACCTTTAAGGCGAATGAGAAAAAAATGTAACAGTTGGTGACCCCATGGGTCATGCTGCCCCCCCTTCACCCTGTTATCACGTTGCCTATGGCGTATAGTGAGAACCACCTCTAATCAAACATCCTTACTGGCTGCAAAAGGAGTCCAATAAAGGAGACTATTAGTCAAGGGTTTAAGTTAAGATTGAAACTTTTATGAATCTAAATAATATACAAAACGTTCAATTTTGTCTATTTTACTTAGGCTTCTCGTTTGTATGTTTACCACAATATTCTTAGCCAAATCCATTGTAGTGCATATGTTTCATTGTGCACTGTGCACCTATTTCATCCTCGGTATATCTCCAACTCTCCGCCTGCAGTGTGCTTATATAATCAGAATGTTAAGGTTATTTAAATGAAATGAAATCAAAGTCATTTCAGCATTGTACTTTTAGAGTATTTCAGTTATTTTTAAATGCAAACCAGGTTGCATGGAGTTAATTTTTCGATTGACTCTCTAAGAATATCTGATGAACTCAAATTGTAGATTCTAAAATGAGTTACCAAATTTTCTCTCTGCACAGTGGATGCCGTGGTGATGCTAGTGAAGCTGCAGTTATCCTCCTTCCGTCCAATATAACTGTTTTCAGTCTTGATTTTTCTGGATCGGGTCTTTCAGAAGGAGAGTATGTAACTCTTGGGTGGAATGAGGTTATAGATGCATTTATTTTATTGACTTCATCTTTATGGAGTTTTAACTAACTTTAGTATACACATATACTGTCGAATATCTCTACGTATTCATGTTCGCATTCCTTAGGTTTTAAGTATCTTTTTATTTTACAGAAGGCTGACTTGAATGCTGTTGTGGAGCATTTACGTACTGACAAAAGAATCTCTTGCATCGGACTTTGGGGTCGCTCAATGGGTGCTGTGACATGGTACAAGGGTACTAGAGTTTTTTATTTTTACGCACATTGTTAGCTAAGATGGACATTTGCTATGATTTCTCTGAGAACGTATGGATTGTGCTTTCAGCCTCCTCTATGGTGCAGAGGATCCTTCTATTGCAGGCATGGTTCTAGATAGTCCCTTTTCCAACTTGGTTGATTTGATGATGGAACTGGTTGATGTGTACAAGGTTCGGCTTCCAAAGTTCACGGTATAATGCACCTTCTGATTAGAATATGTGACATTAAAGACAACCTTTTTTTACAGCTGAGTTATGACTATCAGTTTTCATAATTCTATATCGGCAGTTTCAATTGGCTGTTGTAGCTTCAACTTTGCTATTTATATCATTATATTTGCTTGCTATTTCAGTTGAAAGTTGCTATACAATACATGCGCAAAGTCATCCAAAAGAAAGCTCGGTTCGACATCATGGATCTTGATGCTGTCCAGGTTAGTTTAAGCAAATAATCACTTCATTACAATCTTTTCAACACTTCTCAAACATAATCCAATATGTTGGGGCTACTTGTCACTAACACCGTTGTAGTTCAATCTATAGTTTTATTTGTTGGCATGCTTATATCTTAATCATTGCCTCCTAGATTTGGTAATTTCCCAAGATAACAGGAGAACCATTATGGTGAATGTTGCTGCCGAAAAACAATGTTGATAATACTGAAAGACATTGGATCTTTCTAAGATATTAATAAGACAACCAACCATAAGATAGACGTGAAGTAACATGACCAGATGAAACCTAGGGTATGAAACAACATATATGACGATGTGATCAGATTGAAGATCTAGAAAGGATAATTTTATTCCGGATACCTCATTATATCAGTCTTTTAATATTGAGACGATGTGTGCTAGGTTTTTTCTTATGCATTGGAGAATGTTAAGGGACATTGATCAACGAACAAGAGTTATATTATGTGAATGGGATGTGATAACAACATGGACATAATTTTAAAGAAACAAGGAGCTAGGTCTAATCTTTAGGTGCACTTTCATTTGTAAGACTTTTGTAGCACTTGTTCTTCTGTGCAGTTCTTTTCTACAAGCCCTAATCGATGATGATAATAATCATTGTTTTCAAGAATGTTTTCTTAAGTATATACTGTGAATGAGAGTGATGGTCAGAAAAGTTGTAATAAGCATATTCAAATGTTTAACCCAATGGTCAAGGTGAATCTCTCTCCATGGGTGATTCCACTGTCACATTTTATGAGACTTATAACAGAAAATATACTCATTCTGATGCTGATGCTGAGGGATAAGTATACAATTGTTCCTGAAGGTTTTGTGCTCACTACAGGTGGCAAAACGATCATTCATTCCAGCACTGTTTGGACATGCAACAGAGGATTCCTTTATTCAGCCACACCACTCTGATCTTATCTATGAAGCTTATATGGTATGTTATCTTTCTCCATTAGGCAAATTGTATGTATGTGTATACATATGTCATCAGAAATAGGCAAATGGACAAGCTAGACTATTTCAATGTGGTGATTTTGTAATATATGTAGTCATATGTTTTCTATGCTAACAGGGTGACAAGAACATTATCAAATTTGAGGGTGACCACAATTCTCCAAGGCCTAGATTCTACTATGATTCCATTAATATTTTCTTCCACAATATCCTTCAGCCACCTGAGGGGATGGTTGCCGACGTTGCACCAGGGGCGTATTATGGTGTTGATGATGTGGAGGAGGTCATTTATATGCTTTATCATCTATGGGATGTGCTAATAATGTGAATTCTAACATCAAATTGAGCCTGAAAAGGTTCTGTTAGTGATTTTGGTAATGTGTCTAATGTGCCTGAAAACACTATACATTGACCAAGTGCATGTTACAGTATGAATAATAACCTAATTTTCTATGGTCAATATTTGTGGCAAGCAAAATACTGTCTTTGAAACCCAAATGCTCTTTAAAGGATTAAGTACAACATAAAATGTTATGTAATCATTATAAAACTTTTTGATTAAAGAATGGGCCATCTAAGAAATGCCGTGTCATTTGTGTAGTTATGGTTTGGGGAGGCCAATTTTAAACTTTTTAGCTTACATAAAGGGACAAAACTAATGTGGGGCAGAAACTTGGCAGATCATGAATGTGAAGCCTACCCATGAAACGTCTCAAAGTACAAGAGTTAACCTACTTCCAGGCAGCATTCCTTTTAACTTAGGAAACAATGTTTTGCACTTCTTTATCCATGCCTCTTAAAGGTTAAGTAGATGTTACCAAAACCCTACCATATGATATCACTGGAAAGATCTTAGTGAGAGGATGTTAGAACACCAGCATTTATGTGCTGTGAAAGTTATAACCTTTTTCCCAAAAACCAAGAAACTCCAAAACCTCCCCAATGGAAGCCTCTTTCGTACTGATTAGAGTGAATTTTGGATTATTCCAACTGTTGAATCCAAAACTTGCTGAAGGACTCTGTAGAAAGTCCCACAATTGGCAATGGATGTGTTTTTTCTTCATAACAGCAGCTACTTATATGTGGGAAATTTGTGCTACTGGCACCCTGTCAATATGTATAATGATTGTCGTCAGTTTTTCATGGAGTTTGGAAGCTAGTTACTTTAATACTTTTTACATTTTGTTTGCATTCCTGAATTTTATATTTTTGTACAGAACATATGGTTTGATGTCATGAGGGCAATGCAACCTTCATTTTCTCCACATATTGCAGGCAAGTCTCTATGTCATTTATATATTTCTGTATCGTTTACTCACCAAGACCAAGTGGGCATATTTCTTTTTATGAGAAAAGATGGCTAATTTATTAGTGTGTTACTTTTTAACATGTTTATTTTGAAAATAGTAAGTTGTAGAGTGTGAATACATGTGACTGCATTTTATAGGCATGGATTGGAGACTAGGTTTATAATGGATATTAAGGAGAATTTGCAAACATGTAGATGTGATCACTTTGGATTTCCAACTAGGCCACATTGTATTAATGAATTTGATTGTGCACGTGGGGTATTTACTGAATTCTAATTATTGATGTACTTCAAAAAATTCAATATAAATAGGACTTGAACCAGATCTAATGGAGGATGCTTTAGGATGGCACATGAGCCGTACTGAGGTAAACACATGCTTATTTTATTCATGTCCGCAATGTGTTTATTATGCGTTTCTTTTAAGTTTCGTGTTGTTTAATAAATATATATTTTGCATTATGTAGGTTCCTTCAGATCTTGGAGACTTGCAAGGAGATATGTCAAAGCTTCTAAGCAAAGAGAACATTGACGACAAACCTTCTGGGTCATCGAATCTCCAGGTCAAACAGTTGAATGCATCACTACAGGATTTCCTTGATATATATAATATTTATTTACTTAGTTATCAAGGAGAAAGTTTCACTCGTGATAAATCCATTTCGATTTTATAGATTGAATTCTGTGTTTATGTTAATTAAGTGCAAATATGTAAATTCTTCAGATTCGTGGAAACAATGAGGAACGCTCGACAATGACATCATCCAGTCAATTCAATGGTGATGTAGATCATCAGACTTCATCATCTGCATCTTTAGAATATAATTTTGCCAACATCCCATCAACAGCTGAAGATGAAGAAAGGGTAAATAGTGTGCTGTTCTTGTTTCTTCTTTTTATTGTGAGTATTTCTATAATAAGGTATTGAAGGAATTCAAACAGATCATATGGGAAGAAGTGATAAAAATCATATTTTAAAATTTATACTGGAATCTTGTTAAATGGGAAATATTCTTTGGCTTGTTTTTGTGTCAATCTGGACTAATGATGACCCATTATGGCCTCTAGGAACTAATGTGTTGTTTCGACACACTTTCACACTTCTTTTAGAGTTATCATTTGATATTGTAACAAATGTGTGTGTAGATGCTCATGGAAGCAATAGCTATGTCACTTCAAATCAGTGATCCTCAAGCTAGTGGAGAACATGAGAATGTAGAAAATGATAAGGTGCCTCTACCAGTGTCTCATTTACCAAAAGAAGCTTTTCATTCAACTCAAAATAAGGATGCCAATATCCCTCAAAGTTCTGTACCACAATCGTCATCAACAGTAGCGACAACAAAAGCTGAAACACAAAACATTGGAACCTTAGAAGCATTTGGTCAACGATGGGGATTGGGTCTTTTTCGTGCTACTAGCAAGGATGTTAACAATGAAAAATCTTAAAAGAGAATCCATCATGTTTTTTGCTCATTTGTTTTTATTTTTGTTTTTGGAAGAGATGCCTGTAGTTGTTCTAACATTATCTCTCTAATTGATCCAATGGGGGATGATGTTTTAGTTACTTACCTAGTCTCTCACTCATCCAGCACAGAAAGCTATAAATGTCCTCAGTTGAGTCATGTCAAAATTTGTATAGATATTTTTCCTTGTTTTCAAAATTTCCATGAAATCTTCACCATCCAAAAAGATATAAAGCTGTATCATTACCCATTGCTATAGAGTATATTTCCTCATCAAATTTGTGTGTATGGCAAAGTTCTATTTTGCTTTTTTTGTGCGTAATTGATGATGTGCATGAAGTGTTCTTTGATGCAATTCATAGTATGCACATTATGAACGGATGACTTGACTGTTATGTAGGAACAACGGCCAGATATTGTAATTTAGGAAAAGTTGATGATTAAGCTTAGTCCTCGTGTAAATAGAAGCATCAAATGTGGTCGGACATTTATGGCTGTCTTGAAACTGTATTGAATTCTTTTCTAACATTGTGTTTCTTGAAAGATGCATCACTCATAGAGGATCCATCCACATGATCTCCTGACGAGATAACTTGGTCACATTATTTGGTTTCATATTAACGTATCCAATGCAATGTAAATTTACCTAATATTGTGTTGACTCTTTAGTCTTTTGCCTTCTTGCCCCTTACCTTCTACAAACCAATCATTAACATGCTCGTGGATAGAGACCAACCTTTAAGCAGGCTTATGAATTATGTCGCGTCAATATTTAGCCAAAGTTTTTGGTGACGTCAAAGCTTGCCTATTAGCACAAGTAAAATGCATTTGGTTTTCAGTGAGTAAATTACAAATATTTCCTTTGAATCTATGTTGCTTGTTGAATCTGTCTTGCAAATGTTACATGCAAATAGCTTTGAATGGTGAGGTGTTTAAAGTTCAGCAAGTACTTTCAACAAGTTCCCAAGTTCAATAAATCATTTGCTGACCTTTGAAATGTGGAAACTATCATCTCAGTTAAAACAGTGATTTAGATAATCATTATTGCTTTTCACATGTACCATTACTTGCAAGATGGGTGCAAGTTAGAACACATGAAATGCATGATTAAGCAAGCAATAGTTTTGGTGTGTTTTGGCCAATGAAGTTCCTGAAGAATAAACGAAACTCGGGTTGCACTCGGGAGTTCGCGGGCTGCATTTGCTTTCCCCTGCCTTAGCCTTAATGCTAGTAATTAGATTCACATTATAATTGCTTTTTCCCTGCCTTGGCCTTAATGCTATTCATTAGATTCACATTATAATTGCTTTCACCCTGCCTTAGCCTTAATGCTATTAATATTAGATTCACACTATAATTAGTGGCCAAATTTGCGTAATTTATGACCTTTACTTTTTAATCATATGACGGTTGACGGTTGGAAAAAGGTCTTGTGCGTCTCACCAAATCTTCTCTCTCTCAAAAAAGCAAAAGAGGCCAGAAAAGCAAAACAGAAACGCCAAGAGAAAAAGCACAAGCAGCAGCAGGGTATTTGAGCTTTTTCTTTCTTCTTATTTCTCTGTTTTGCGGATGGTGGCAAGCGACCCACTTGCCAAAACCCACAGATTCTACAATCAAAAACTCATCTCCAGAGACTTTCACAGAAAGAACGATCGAAAAGAAAAGCCAAAAGAGCCCAGAATTGGCCCTCCGTGTGGCCATCCATGGATGGAATGTCGAGAGCACCCAACAATCTGAATAAGATAATGGACCCCATATTAACAAGAACCTCTGATCATAATCATTATACTAGTAATGCTAACCACTCATTGATTGAAGGATCATCACAATCACCATCATTGTCATCGTCATCGTCACAGGCACCACCATCATCAGATACTAGTAGTAGAATTGATGAATCCATCATGAAAGAAGGGATTAATTGTGCCTTAATTGAAGGTTTAGTGAAGAAATATGCTGTCCCAATTGGGGTTGCTACAATCTTAGCCATCTCTGGCTTCTTCATGTTCTCCTCTTTATCATCATCCTCTAAATCTAAGAGACCCTCGAGGAATACTACTGCCAGTGATAGCAATCCTAGTGCTGTTACAACCCTCCAGAATTACACTAAATCTACCGACACTGACAAATCGACCGACTTCGTAAGTTCTACCCCTAGAGCCAAGACCCCTCTTCCCCTCCATGAACTGCCCGAAGGACCCAACAGATTCCAGGATAGTACCACACATGTTTTGGATGACCATGCAGGGTATCATCATAATGACCATCCCACCCGACACTCAGTGGAGTGTTTTGATGTCCAAAATGGTTCTTCGCACTACTTCTCGATACTTGAACAGATGGAATCGATCGACCGATTGGCTCCTCTCCCGCTCTTCTCGAGCCTTATGCACCCCCGTCTCCCAGACACCATTAAACATTCCTTCTTTTTGTCCGAACCCTGCCTCGCTAGAGATCAAGTCGAGGACTCCATGAGCTCATTCCATCAAGCCTCGCACATCATCGATCAACCTTTGAAACATTCCATAGTTTCTTCGGCACGAATTCCGTCCCCCTTGGTCGAAAGAAACATGTGTATGCTTGGCCCCTCCATGCTTATCACGCATCTGGATGAACCTTCCACATCCTTCAAGGATTGTGCTCAAGTTTCTTTAGATGAGATTATAAGCTCCCCTGTTGTCAAAGCTGATAAATTAACTCGCCATAGCGAGACAAATGTTTTGATAAAAAAATTGAAATGGCAGACACTGTTTGGACGGGTCCATGTGAGGATAGATATTCTCATATTCTTATGCACATTTACCTTCCTCTTATGCTTCATCTACTCAAAGAAAAATATGACTACAACAGGATTCGAGATCCCATATACAAGATCGTTCTTTATTAATTTTTATAGGTTGTTCCCTTAAAACAAACATTTCAATCTAATATGAAAGCTGGTAAGTTTTTTCAATTCATTTAAATGGTCACTCAAATCAATATTATTTAGCTCAATGTACTGCATGGATAATGTTTTCCGTCCATACAGAAACCAATACAAGTTCGTGTTGCTAACATCACTCGGCCTTAGTGAGAATTTTACTCAGATTGTTTCTGCATGTAACAAACAGTGTAATCAAGAGTTGGAAGAACTTCAATTGCCTCCTAATGGTGGTTTTTGTTTATCTACAATTCATTTGTCAAATAAATATTTAAATAAACTATGTAAAAGTCAAATTAATGGAGAGTTTTTGTGAAATTTGAGTCTTCTGGTGAACAAAAAGTAGTGTTAGTGCATGTATTACAAGTAACAATATATAAGAAAATATATTTTTGCTACATTCATTGTTTCTTCTCATCACTTAAAATCATCAAAAAGAAGAAAATGATGAATAATATGTCAAATTTGATTGAGTAGTATCCATGGCATTTGATGATCAGCCATAAATGTATTAAATTACCAATGTCAGATGTAAGACACCTTTGATTTAGGACTAATGAGCTGTAAATAGAAAGTGGTCTGATCAACAATGTGTTTTGGTAGGTAAGTGTTAATGTTACTATCTTTCTAAATGAACCTTGAATTTTATAGTTGAGAAAATGTGTTAAAAATAGGCACCAAGGTGAATACAGAAAGACTTGTCTTCTCGAATAATACTCTTCAAATATATTCATACATGTATAGACATTGTACAGTTTTTTTCATGGTCCAACGAATATCATACTTTCTATATATATCCCATATTGGGAGTGCAGATATCCTGAAATTTGTAGAGTTGTGCAAATTTCACGACGTCTACTTGGTCATCTTATCAATGGTTACTTCTTCTATCATCCCAAACATCTTCCATCAATGTATTGCCAACCACAACATCATGAGTTTTTGCCGCGAGGGATATACAGCAAACTGCTGTCTTCTCTTAATAATCAGGGATTTTGTAGCAAACCAAGGACAAGGGTAATAATTGAACTCCCAATTTGCGCATAGCTTGTTTGTGGGGTTTGTCCTAGTATCTCTATTGTAATGTTCATCAAGATTCTTTCTTACCTTAGCATTGGCACATTCCATGAACTTCCAAAATGTTGTTTTCAGTTACCACAACCGGGCATATCTAACAATCATACTGCTCCTGGAAGAAACCATAATTTTGCATCGGAACTTCCAAAATGTTGTTTTCACCTACCACAACCGGGCATATCTAACAATCATACTGCTCCTGGAAGAAACCATAATTTTGCATCGGAAACTAATAAAATATTTCCTTGTTCTTTCTCCAGTTCAGCATGTTTGGAAAACATGTTGACGAACGTATTGCCAACCACAAGCCTTCACAACCACATCATACAGCCCTCAATTTCCTATTTTGATAATACGATGTCTGACTATAACTGAGTTGATATTTACTTATAACATGTTGATTCGGTTTTTGGGTAATGAGTAAACAAATTATTCCATATATGATGTGTGCATCATAACATAGTTAGTACTTATCCATAATATAAGGTTTTCAGGTCATTGATTCATGGCAATGTGGAGTTGAGGAATTATGCAGCAATACCTGTAGAAGATATTGTCATTGTATAAGACAACTCATTAAAGAATGTACATATTTCTCATTCTGTGTTCCATGCGTTATTCTTTGCTCTCAAAAACTCAATTTCACATGCTTCCACTTGCATTCCAGCTGATGCATATATATTTTCCATGCACACATATGCGGCAGAACAAGTTTCATCCAATCGCACCAAATGTTCAAATGCCCATTTCCCAACCTTCACATTCCTCCATTTCCTACAAGCACCCATTAGAGTCAATAGTAAGGGAAGATCATCATCCAAATGTGACACCTTGTTAAGAAAGGATTTTGCCTTGTCGAAGTGTCCAGCTCGGCCAAATAGATCAATCATACATGAATAGTGTTCCAATGTTGGTGTGAGATGATAATCGATGCGCATCTCGTCAAACAACTTTTGTCCTTCCTCAACTAAACCCGCATGACTACATGCAGTTAACAAAACAGTGAAGGTGACCAAATTTGGCATAAAATTCTCAGCCTTCATTCTTTCATACATGTTCAAAGCCACGTTAGCCTCACCTAATTGGGCATATCCCTCAATCAATGCACTCCATGAGACAACACTCTTCACAGGAAGTTGTTCAAATACTTTTCGTGCTTTCTCTAATGCACCACATTTGGAATACATGTCCATCAACGCATTCCCAAGCGCAACCTCTTTCTCCAACAACCCTTGATTTCTAACCTCTTCTTCTATAATTTCCCCTATCTCTAACGAACCCACAATGCCACAAGCTTTCAAAATACTAACATATGTAATGGAGTTTGGACAAACTCCCACATCTTGCATTTGCCGGAATAATTTCAATGCCTCATCACCATGCCCATGGTGGGCATATCCACCAATAAGGGCACTCCAAGTCACAACATTCTTCATGGGAAGTTGTTCAAACACATGTCGCGCTTTCTCCAGTGCACCACATTTGGCATACATGTCCACCAGGGCATTATCAAGTATGACATCTTTGTGCAATAAACCTCTGTTTCTAACCTCAGCATGTATATCTTCTCCAATCTCTAAAGACCCAATAATGCCACAAGCTTTTATGACACCTACATATGTTACCACATTTGGACAGACTCCTGCATGTTGCATCCATCTAAAGCAGTTTATTGCTTCTTCAGAGAGCCCATGTTGGGCATATCCACCAATTAATATATTCCAAGAAACAACATCCGGAACAGAAAATTGCTCAAACACTTCCCGTGCTTTCTCTAACACCCCACACTTGAAATACATGTCCATCAATGCATTGCAGAGAGTTACGCTTTTCTCCAATAATCCTTGCTTTCTAACCTCAACATATATATTTTCCCCAAACTCTATAGACCCAACAAAGCCAGATGCTTTCAAAACACACACATAAGTGACCACATCAGGACAAACTCCCGCATCTTTCATTTGTTTGAAGCATTCCAATGCTTCCTTACAAAGCCCATGATGGGCATATCCAGTAATGAGGGCATTCCAAGAAACAACATTCTGCACCGGCAGTTGCTCAAACACATCTCGTGCTTTCACCAGAGCACCACATTTGGCATACATGTCCATTAGTGCAGTGCTGAGCACGACATCTTTTTGTAATAGACCTTGTTTTCTCACCTCAGCATCGATATCTTCTCCAATCTTCAGAGACCCAAGGATGCCACAAGCTTTCAAAACACATGCATAACTTACTGGATTCGGACATATTCCCACATTTTGCATCGATACAAAGCAGTTCAAAGCTTCATGGCCAAACCCATTTCGGGCATATGCCGAAATAATCGCATTCCAGGATACAACATTTCGCACAGGAATCTGATCAAATACTTCTCGAGCTTTCTCGATCACACCACATCTTGCATACATTGTGATCAGGGCAGTCGCAATATACACATCTTTGGCAATCAAATCCCTCTCGATGATATCAGAATGTATTCTTCTCGCCATCCGGAAGTTCTTCTCTTTCCCACAGGACTTTATGGAATCCAAAAGCGCAATTCTATCATGAAAATGAAGATGGTGGCATCCCATCATCACTGTCGCCATTATATCATTGGAGGCCCCTCACAATCATCATCAACACCATCGAGGGTGAAGATTTAGGGTTTTCTCTGTGATATTGAAAGCAAAATCAAGAAACTTGCTCCCAGAGGAGATATGGTTTTCCTCGTAGCTCAAATGTTTCTACGAATAGCTCGTCCCCTCCCAATTTTACATATTTACACTGTATGCCCCTGTGCTGTCACAATGTAAATTAAAACGATAATGCACCTAACTTTCGGAAACTACCAAAATACCCTCTCCATTTTGATTAGGCTTAATGAGCTATTCATTAGTCTTAACCATCAATTCTATTCTCTCTTTCTTAATCTCTTTACATTGACGGCTTGAACCTAATTAGTGAGTCCTTCCCCTCGTTAGATCTAATGCAAATTTGCTAATTTGCTCATGGATGTCACTAATTAAGGTTGAACTAATTCATCTTCTTACTAATCGAAACAAATGGAAACTAGTTCTTATAGGTCGATTGCTTATTACGCCTAAGTAACATCTGTAACACCTCACAATAAAAGGGCATTTTCATAATTAATCTATCTTTGACATCATAATCTCCTTGAGTATGGTTGTGCATATTGTCGAGTTGATTACCATATTATCATCATAGTTAACACTTGAACTCTATTCCATTAGGTCATCAACTGATCACCAACAAATGTTCAAGTGTCATCAGGAAATAAATACATGTGTATTAGGACAAAAGTTGTACATACAAGGTTATAGTTCAAAAGCCAACAAATACAAGCTTGATTCTTGATCCCAGAAGTCTCACACAAGAGCTTGAACCAAAGGTTTTAAAGAATAAAACTCTTTTGGAATATTGCCAATTGAAACGTAGTTACCCAAACTTCAATGTATCCCATCAAAACATTCTTACGACAGAACTTGAATTATGCATGTAATAAGATTGCATCACTACTTTTGCATTATCACATTTATTTGTATCTTAAAGGCATATATAAGGTAGGAAAGGAGCAAATTACTTGGATATAAAAGGATGAATATAGGACGGCCTTTGTTGGATATGTATGGTGCCAATTCTTTAGTAGGGTTAGGCAATCAAGCAAGTAATACAACTGGTATTTATCCAAAACAATAAGTAGCATTGTGCGTATGTGATTCCACGCATTTTAGTTCAACAAGCCACCCAATAAACCTTATCAAATGAGGTAATCATATGGCTAGTATACATTCAACTTCTCCATGTTATAACTTATTACACGAGTGAATGACCCCATTCTTTCATTAGTTGGGTGTGAAAAATCTTCTAAATGTAAATTTCCCCAACATATCAAATATGGAATATAAGCC
Source organism: Azolla caroliniana (assembly GCF_043228905.1). Taxonomy (NCBI): domain Eukaryota; kingdom Viridiplantae; phylum Streptophyta; class Polypodiopsida; order Salviniales; family Salviniaceae; genus Azolla; species Azolla caroliniana. The sequence goes on along the minus strand of NW_028230440.1, from coordinate 4,660,380 downwards.
CATGTGGGCACTTGAATGTCGGCAAAGTATTGCCTAATACTATATGGAAAATGATCCTTGGAAATATCAAATATTACCTATCAACGTAACACTAACATTGCTAGCTATATAGCCTTGTCGTCCATCCTTCCATTCAAGGGGGTGTAAATCTAATGTCATAAATTGCGGAACTTGTCATTCCGGAATGTGAGCAAGAAACAAAGGACATTACGTGTTAGCTCAATTGTGAGCAAAGTATGTATGTGAAAATACTACAAAGTTAAATATGGCCTTTGCTCATTATATGCTAAAGGCTAGCAGACCAACATAACACCAATTGTAATGAATGTGTAGCAAATATGGGCAAAACTATATATACTAAGACCATGAAAATATGATCCTAGAAGAAACTAAATGACAGAATATGATCCCAGAAGCTATAAAAGACCGACAGATCGACTGTAACTCTTGATCTTCATGTCTACAGATAAAATAGGAAACGAATATGAGAAGACAAATCTTGTAAAGATAAGTGCAGACTATATACAGATCATCAAACACGCCCATAATTATAATGCCAACAAGATGGAGAAAAATGATCCTTGAAGATATCAAAGACAAGGTGATCGATTGAACGCATATAGTGGGGGATAACTATGAAATATGGATGCTAACACGGATCAATGTGATCTCATCACAAGGTTAGGAGAGTCTCAAGGGTGAGTCTCATTATGTAGCTATGATTTTAAAAGCTTCCCAATTCGAGCTGTTCCGCAGAATCCCATCTCAGGTCTGCAACAACCAACCCAATAAGGTAAGCTCTGAACCTCCCTTTCAGTAGTATTTCTGGTTTTTATATCCTTAATAGCATATCTTCATGAACAAAATTTTGCTCTTTTGAATCTTCATAAAGACATGTGAGGAACAGAACAAGATATGGGAAGTTAAAAGAATACCTGCCAATGCTCTTAAAAAGGGCTTGATTATGAAGGATGTTTATATTAACCCCACCCTTGCTAGAAATTATGCTAAATGCAATGGATTGGTGAAAGCAGAAGAAGTTATTGAGAAGCGTCCAGACCCACCTATGAGCATTGCGTCATGGAGCTTTTTGATCACTAAATATGCCCGAAATGGGCTAGGCCACGAAGCATTGAAATGCTTCAAGCAAATGCAAGATGCCAAAATTTGTCCGAATTCGGTAATTTATGCTAGTGTTTTGAAAGCTTGTGGCATAGTCAGGTCCCTAGAGATTGGAGAGTATATCGATGCTGAGGTCAGAGAACAGGGGCTATTGCACAAAGATGTCGTGCTTGGCACTGCACTGGTGGATATGTACTCCAAATGTGGTGCTCTGGAAAAAGCACGAGATACGTTTGAACAACTTCCTGTGAAGAATGTTGTGACTTGGAGTGCCCTCATTGGTGGATATGCTCACCATGGGCACGGTGATGAGGCATTGAAATTCTTTAGGCAGATGCAAGATGCCAGAGTCTCCCCGAATGCTGTTACTTATATGTGTGTTCTAAAAGCTTGTGGTATTACCAGATCTCTAAAAATCGGAGAAAATGTAGATTTCGAGATCAGAAAGCAAGGGCTAATGCAAAAGCATGTTGCCCTTGGCACTGCATTAGTAGACATGTATTTGAAATGTAGTGCGCTGGAGAAAGCACAGGAGGTGTTTGAGCAACTTCCTGTGCGAAATGTTGTGTCTTGGAGTGCCATGATCAATGGATATGTGCAACACGGGCTTGGTCACGAAGCATTGCAATGCTTCAGAGAAATGCAAGATGCTAGAGTTCATCCAAATGCAGTGACTTATGCTGGGATTTTGAAAGCTTGTGGCATCATTGGGTCTCTAGAGATTGGGGAAGGCATAGATATCGAGGTTAGAAAGCAAGGATTGTTGGAAAATGATGTTGTCCTTGGCACTTCACTGGTGGATATGTATTCCAAGTGTGGTGCACTAGAGAAAGCACGAGAAGTGTTTGATTTTCTTCCTATACAGAATATTGTTTCATGGAATGCCCTCATTGGTGGATATGTGGAACATGGATTTGGGGAAGAAGCATTGAAATGCTTCAAAGAGATGCAACATAAAGGAATCCATCCAGATGCAGTAACTTATATATGCATTTTGAAAGCTTGTGGCATTGCTGGTTTTCAAGTGATAGGAGAAGACATAGTTGCTGAGATTAGAAAGCAAGGACTATTACAAAAAGATCTCATGCTTGGCAATGCATTGGTGGACATGTATTCGAAGTGCGGTGCATCGGAAATAGCACTAGAAGTATTCGAGCAGCTTCCAGAGAAGAATGTTGTGTCATGGAGTATTTTGATCACTCTATATGCCCACTTAGGTCAAGCTAATGTAGTTTTAGGCTTGTATAAAAGAATGAAGACCGAAAATGTTGTGCCAAATTCAGTGACCTTCATTGTTCTGTTAACATCATGCAGTCACACAGGTCTAATAAAGGATGGAGAAAAGCTATTTGAAGAGATGTGTGTTGAGTATTCTCTCACTCCGACATTAGAGCACTACACTTGTATGATCGATCTATTTGGCCGAGCTGGGCACTTTGACATGGCAAAAGCTTTGCTTGATAAGGTGTCATATTCGGGCCATCTACCATTATTCTTGACTATATTGGGTGCTTGTAGGACATGGAGGAATCTGAAGCTTGGCAAATGGGCATTTGAACATTTGATAAACTTGAATGAAAATTGTGCCAGTGCATATGTCACTATGGAAAATATATATGTAGAAGCTGGAATGCAAAAAGAGCCATAGAGGATGGAAGAAGATATGAACATTTTGTTCATGAATTGGTGGCAATCGGGATGTGCATAATTGTTTTCAGGATGATTCAGAACATCCTCAAAATACCCACATGAATTATATAATGACTCCATTGGCCAATCTTGTCCTGATGCATGCGTGGATCATCCATCACTTTAGGTTGTAGCCATGGATCTTACTTTTCCAATGTTATGATATGATGTTGAAGAAACTTTGTGACCATTTAACAAGATCTTTAAATGTGTGCCATGAGCCCAAACATCAATACGATTGTGTTCATCATCGACATATAGTGACAACAAATATGTAATTATGTATACAACAATTGCATGGATCGAGAACAACACACCCATCATCAATTTATATGAGAACAATTAAGTAAACATATCCAAGCCAAATTTGTGAACATAGTAATAGTACATGGAAAATGTATTCAATCTTCCATCGACTTGTTCATAAACATTCAATGAAGTTTATAAACATCCACTTCTTGAGGATGTTTAACCAAGAGCATATACATTGATAAATCAACCCTTCAATTAATTCGTGGCACAATTCTTTAAGATGTCTACCTTAAAATAAACATGAATTAAGATGTAGTACCAACCCTAAACCCTTATCTCAAATGAAAAGACTCTTCTTCGGCCACATATCTACCAATTAAGATGTAGTACCACCTTTTTTTATGTTAATACGACTCAATAATGAATTAAGTGACCTCTATTGTAAAAGTAAATTAAGAGATTCCATGGGGAATAAGACAGTAAACATACATGCAATAAGATTACTCAATCAGGCATAATATGAACTAGTTATAATGTTCCATGAAGTAATTGATCGATCCGAGGAGCTGAATTCTTCAACATTCCAATTAAGTAGTTAGGGTAGAAGGAGTTCCATGCAATTGGTGGAAAAAGAACGATCTCATTCAGGAATAGTAGAAAGGAGGGTATTTTGAGAGTACCAGGGGTAATTTGGGAATTTCCTGAAATGTAAGGGTATTCTGATAAATCTTCCATCGCATGTGTATATGTATGTATGTGCATAGATATAAAAATATGTATGTATACATACATATATACATACATAATATGTACGTATGTGTATGTATATAGCCAGCGAGCGAACACAAGACACACTTAATATCTATGGCCTCTATAGATACATTCTCAGACAACCCACATCGTCCAGTAAACACAACAACTTCTGTAAGAGTTTCTTCTTCTTCTTTCGCTGAAATTTTTGGACCCATTAATGAAAAAACTTTGCTGACCTTCCAATCACAGAGGAACCCAATACCTCTTTCCTTGAGCCACAAACAAACAAGAGAGTATCAAGGTAATAATCATATTCATGAAAACCTTCCAAAAAAAGAACCGTATTCATTTCATCAAAGAACGGAGATTATGAATTTAATGAAGCTGTGTCAGAAAGAGAAGAACATATATAATGCGAGACGTATACATGCTGATATTGTCGAAAAAGATTTGATTGTAAAAGATGCTTGTATTGGCACTTCTTTGATTACGACATATGCTAAGTGTAGAGACCTTGAGAAAGCACGGGAAGTGTTTGAGCAACTTCCAGTTCGTGATGTTGTGTCGTGGAATGCTCTCATTGCTGGATATGCCCAACATGGACTTAGTAGTGAAGCGTTGAAATGCTTTAAACAGATGCAAGAAGATGCCCATATATGCCCAAATGTGGTCACTTATATATGTATTTTGAAAGCTTGTACCATTGTTGGGTCTCTACAGATGGGGGAATATATAGCTGCCGAGGTCAGAAAGAGAGGATTACTGCATAAGGATGTTGTGCTAGGAACTGCATTAGTGGATATGTATGCAAAATTTGGTGCATTAGAGAAAGCTCAAGAGGTATTCGAATGTCTGCCAATGAGAAATGTTGTGACTTGGAGTGCCCTTATCACTGGATATACTCAACATGGGCTTGGTGATGAAGCATTGAAATGCTTCCGGCAGATGCAAGACATGGGAGTGTGTCCAAATGCGAAAACTTATGCTTGCATTTTGAAAGCTTGTGCAATTGTTGGGTCTCTAGAGATTGGGGAAGATATAGATGCTGAAATCAGAATGAAAGGGTTGTTGGAGAATGATGTCATGCTTGGCAACGCATTGGTGGACATGTATGCCAAATGTGGTGCATTGGAGAAAGCACGAGATGTATTTGAGAACCTTCAAGTGAGGAATATAGTGACTTGGAATGCATTGATCACAGGATATGTCCACCATGGGTGTGGACATGAAGCATTGAAATGCTTCAAACATATGCGAGACCTTGGCATTGGTCCAAACGTAGTAACTTATATCTGCATTCTAAAAGCCTGTGGGATTGTAGGGTCTTTAGAGATGGGGGAAGATTTAGACATTGAGGTGAGAAAGCATGGTTTATTGCAGAAAGAGGTCATGCTCGGAAATGCATTGGTGGACATGTACTCTAAATGCGGTGCATTGGAGAAAGCACATGAAGTATTTGCACAGCTTCCAGAGCAGAATGTGGTCTCATGGAATGCTATGATTACTGGGTATGTCCAACATGGGCTGGGTTATGAAGCATTGAAATTCTTCAAGAAACTGCAAGATGCAAGAATAAGTCCGGATGTTGTAACTTATATTTGTGTTTTGAAAGCTTGTGGCATTGTGGGGTCAATAGAGGTTGGAAAAGATATAGATACCGAGGTCAGAAGGCAAGGGTTATTGCAAAAAGATATTTTGCTTGGCACCACATTGGTAGACATGTATTCTAAGTGTAGTGCGATTCAAAAAGCTCAAGAAGTATTTGAGCAGCTTCCAGTGCAAAACGTTGCATCATGGAGTGCTCTAATTGCAGGATATGCCCAGCTAGGTCAAGCTAATAGCGTTTTGAACTTGTATAAAAGAATGAGAACTGAAGGTATCGTGCCAAACTCAGTGACGTTCATAGTTTTGCTCACTGCGTGTAGCCATTCAGGTCTAATAAAAGAGGGAGAAAAGTTGTTTGATGACATGTGTGCACATTATTTTCTCAGCCCAACGCTAGAACACTACACATGTATGATTGATCTATTTGGTCGTGCTGGACACTTTGACAAGGTTAAAGCATTGCTTGATAAGGTAGCACATTCGACTCATATCTTCCTATTCCTGACTGTATTGGGTGCTTGCAAAGAATGGAGGAATGTGAAGCTTGGGAAATGGGCTTTTGACAAATCCATACATTTGGATGAAAAGTGTGCTGGTGCATATATTTGTATGCAAAATATATATGTATCAGCTGGAATGCAAAAAGAGGCACATGGAGTAAAGGCATTGAGAGTGAAGAATAAAGCATGGGTGATGCCAGGATGCTGTTGGTGGTGGAGTGATGATGTACATAGAAATCCATATTGTTTTCATGTGTCAGATCGAATACATCCAGAAAATATACCCATTTATGAAAAGCTAGAAAAAATCCATAGGAAACTAATAGAGGAAGGTTGTTCGCCAGGTTTGGATTGGGTGATACCACAAGCCATTGTAGATGAAAAAGAAAAGAATGTTTTGTGTGACCATGGTGTAAAGCTGGCCATTGCATGTGCCCTCACCCATACACCAAATGGCATGCCTATACATGTTTCAAAGAATATGCGGATGTGTCATGATTGCCATTTTTCTACCTCCCTGATATCAAGAATAGAAAAACGTCGGATTCAGGTGAATGATGCGAAATATGTTCATAGTTTCGAGAATGGCGAATGTACTTGTGGGCGATAGCACGTTATGGTTGAACACAGATGCATTGGGATGTTCTATACACCAACAATAAGCTAAATATACTCCCTCACATGACTGCATATGCCCTCATCCATACACCAGATGGCATGCCTATACATATTTCAAAGAATATGCGGGTGTCATGATTGCCATTTTTGTACCTCCCTGATATCAAGAATAGAGAAACGTTGCATTCATGTGAATGATGCAAAATATGTTCATAGTTTTGAGAATGGCAAATGTACTTGTGGGTGATTACACGTTATGGTTGAGCATAGATGCATTGGAATGTTCATAGACCAACGATAAGCTAAATATACTCCCTCACATCTGCTTATTCCCTCATCCATACACCAGATGGCATGCCTATACATGTTCAAAGAATATGCGGGTGTCATGATTGCCATTTTTGTACCTCCCTGATATCAAGAATAGAGAAACGTTGGATTCATGTGAATGATGCAAAATATGTTCATAGTTTTGAGAAAGGTGAATGTACTTGTGGGTGATTACGCGTTATGGTTGAACACCGATGCATTGGGATGTTCCATACACCAACAATAAGCTAAATATACTTCCTCACATGACTATGGTTTGGTCAAGAATTCCGAACTTTATATTGCAATCTTTCAATCAATATGTCAGCAAACTATTTATGTTGTTAAATGTGATTGTTTTTGCTTTACTTTTAGTTTCTATGTTAGTTTTCATATTTGGCTCATGGGAGAACAACAATATCTTAGATAGCAAAGACAATCACATTTAGCAACATAAATAGTTTGCTGACATTATGATTGACAGATTGAAATATAATGTTTTGAATTCTCAACTTTGCTGTGTCTTAGCTGCCACAAATTATGTTTGTCCAACATCTTGCCATTTGTACTTTCCTCTAGAAATGGTTTAAACAAACTGGTTTCTGGAAAAGTAGAATCATGTTTAGCTTGAACCTAGAATACTTTAATATCACAAGGAATGGGCCACTTTTGTTCTTTACAGCTCAATGTGTGGTTTGTTAGTAACTTTGCAACCTACGGGAGCAATAAGAACTCTCTTCTATTCTTTACAAAGCTAAGACATAGATTGCCATGCTTTGTATACAATGCAATTTTTTACTGTATATTTATAGTTGCTCCAAGTACCAGCTATTATTGTACAATCTTTAGTGATATGGAACTAACAACCTACTTATCATGCCTTGATACATTGGTACAGCAGAGCATTGTGCATTTTTGTTCCTGCATAAAACCAAAACATGTATGTTTGTCTTTTTTGTCATAGTACCCCTCTTACTGATTGTTCCAATTAGAGTTGCCATTCTTATTTTCATGCACTCAATATCATTATTTGGGTTAACATTTGTAACATTCATCCAGATGAATTTGCAAAGATTTCATCGAATCAAATTGGTTGTCTCTTTTCAGTCCGGGGTTGTAGCCTCTTGCAAAATAGTTATTCAGTCTTTGCATGCAAGTCAAGGCAACATGATAATTTTATGCCCATTTTTGTTTTGATGATAGGATAATGTAGCTTTACACCGCAGTTAGGGCCAGTTAGTTCTTGTGCTTGCACTCACTGATGATCATCTCTTATCTTTGTTAGTTAATCTTGTGAGAGGCCACTGAACTCATAAAAAACTTAAGAAGACGTCTACCATCATTATATAACCATCCAAACAAAAGATTGCATATTGCAAACAATAATAGTAAAATAAACATGCATCTGTATTTGAATATGTAAATGATTTCCTCAACCCAGAGATCAAATAGTTTGTGTAACACTAGGCATCCTTGTTCAACGATGCTCAAGAATTTAGTGGAGCCGCTATCAATGGTTTTACATTTCACATTGGTATATGTTTATATATCTGACCACACACTGCATCTCTGAACATATTGATTGAATCCAAGTTCTCTCATTGACAGAGAGAGGTAGATAATTATCTTGTTACCGTCCACAGGAGACCAATTGCATTCTATTAGATGGGGCCTAGCCCTTGGCGAGGATGGGAATGGGTTCTCCCAATAGAGAGAGCATTTTCCACTAGGCAAAATTAGACATGAATCCCCAGAAATGGTGGTGCATAACATAATTTGCTCAGATCAGCTTCAATTGAATAAAAAACAGAATAGTGGTGCCATTGTTGTTGTCAGTCATGGCACAACTGTTAAGTTTGGCTCCAATGTTAACTCCATGGTGATAGGACAGTGATCACTTCCATAAAACCCTGTATTATTATCATAGACTTGAATCAGATCATAAAACCTGATGTGACCATCTTCATTATATATGGAATTGGATCAAATTAAGATCCTTGAAATGTTTATTTTAACTTCTGGTTAATGAAAGTTAATGCTCATTTGTATTTATAAATCTTTATGTGGCAATTACACAGTTTTCCCTTGATCAAATCATGGAAGCAAACACACATTTGCATTTATAAATATTTATGCGGTGAGGTTGCCAGGTTTTATTACCTTCCAGTTCGATACCATGGCCATGTATCTCACTCTTCACAAGTCTTGGAAGTAGCTCCCTAGCAATCAAGAAGTAGTCTATTCTCATGCGCTTGCCGCGATATCTAACCAAAATAAATAAAGCAATCCAAATTTATTAAGATTCGGATTTGCATGATGGGACTGGAAACTCAAATTGAATCAAGTTGTTGAAATGGAGAACACTATAAAGACTTGATTTGGAATCCCATTCACATGAAAGCAGCAAAGACTTTTTAGAAAGTGCATATATTGCAACTCACATGTTTTTAAAACTTTGCAAAAACACATTTTTTCAGATTAATCATCTGGATATATAGAAGATTAAATATAAGAATAAATAGCATACTTTCCAATCGGATGCCCAGACCAACTGAATCCTCCATCCATGTCTTTTTGCATGTGCAGAAACCGATATGTATCAATCAAATCTCCACTGTATGCTAAACAGATAAGGTTAGCAATCAACTCCCAGGAATCATGAAAGTCTTTTCAATCAAGAAACTGTACTGAAATCATCTTCTCATCATCATATTCTGGAACAAAACAAAATAGATGAAAAATCGTACTCCTTCAATATTCTTGAAAACCTGTCTCGCTCAGCTTGCGTAAACCCAGGTTGACCACTGTCCTACAAAGAATACATCAACCAAAGTTTAATTTTTAAAAAACGTTTGAAACATATGTCAATAGCAGATCAATCTTTATCTAGATTCTATTACACATCAATTTGGATATTACATCTTTTAGAAGAATGTAAATTTTCTCTCCCAACATGGAAAACCTAAATGTATGAGCCTCAAGGTTTTCTTTCCCTCTTAAAACAGCATCATATATATCAATAAATTTGATTTCAACACTATACAATGGTAAACTACAGAATACCTCACTATTAGGAGGAACATATCCTTGTTGCTTTGCAGTCTTGAAAAACTCAGGGTGACTTACATCTATTTCCCCATGGCTTTACATCAAAAATAAAAATATTAATTAGTTTAAAAATAAAGTTTATAAAATTAAAACAAACTACATCAACATGGACTGTATGGAAGCAATATGGTTTGGTTATTACCTGACATTCAAATCTCCGCACCATATTAAGGGCTTCGCAGATCTTTTTGAAACAAAATCCAGGATCCTTTGATCCCATTTTCTTCTCCTTTGGAAAGATGACTCTTCATCTTTCCATCCATTGTTAGGAGCATATGTGTTCATCAGATAAAAACTATTGAATTCAACAAAGATGACTCTCCCATCAGCTTCATGCTTCTTAGTATCTACATCAATTGCATTTTTAATATCATATCAGAAGGACAAAAAGAATGGAAGTACCAACTTCAAAGAGAATCAACATTTTAAATCATAAACAAAATAACATGCCAATATAGTAAATGTTGATTCATTAGTAAAGTGTTGAAGAGAGAGAAGTATCACCAATTTGATCAAAAGAGAATCTGACGTTCAACGGCTTATAGCATCGTTTCACAAGTAACCCTGTCCCCCCGTATTTAGTGTCTGCCAAAGACCACCAAACTCTGTAATCCGCAAATGGTGGGCAAGAGAGGGTTCGCATAATAAACTGCGAGTGCAAGAGAACTTTATTGGCCATGATATTAAATGCATATAGTAAGAGAAAATACAAGATCTCTCAAGAGTTATAGAAAAATGAGAAAAAAACTCTGAAATACCCAGAGCTTTTTCTTATTTCCCTTAAATACCCATCAGTCTTCATTTTCTCCAAGACTGAACTTGGTCAACCACCTCTTGAGCAATTTCAAATGTGCTATTTGAGCAACTATATAATTGATTCAATCCCCCTTTTCTATCTTTCAGGCATTGTGTCAAAGGGTATTCGTGGAAATTTTACAAAATTGGGGTAATAACAAAATATTAGAGGTATTTAAGGAAATAATGAAAAATTGAAACATATTTCTGAGTTTTCATAGAAAATTCAAACTCTGTTTGACCCATGATAAGATAACCTGCTTATCATCTCGTGCACCATTCGTATCATCTTTCATCTCCCCTCGGTTCTTAGGTTCACCCTTTCGACCAGCAGCTGGCATGCGTACCTCCTGCACACAAACATTTCATAACAAACAATCTGTCAAGGCTTCCAAACGTATTCACCACTTCATTACATTCTGAAGAAACACATTGTATGGGAGCTTGGATATAATGCTGAGAACAGCATGGTACTCTATTGCTAGAAACGACTTTTGATGTATGGGTTTTTTTGTAATTAACTGATTTTGAAGTAATAACCAATATATGAATCTCATTTTCATTGTTGGTTGTTTTTAATTGTCCATGGCCAAATCACATAGTGATTGATTGTAAACTATCCCCCATGATTGCTAACACATTCCCAATGTTTGAGCAACATTTTCTAGTTGCTGACAAAACCATTGAAACCATCGAAGCTATCCAGACTCTGAATAGACATAGTCATCCACATGCAAATCTGGTCTATGCCTAGAGTTATTATCAACTCCTAATTGAGGTTATGTGTGTGCATATAACAATCATAATTCACCAAAAGTTGCCTAAGTTTCAGATATTCAAGGGCCAGTGTGACTCAACCACATAAAAATGTGTTGTACCTCTAGGCTTATATGGAATCCTAAATTAGGCATCCATTGTATAAGGAAATATTATATGGCCCAATGCCACCTAATGTTCACCTTTCAAGTACCACTGTGACTACAACTGCTATAGGCTGTTAGAACCATGTACAGGAAGACATTGGCACATTAGGGACCAATATAACAAGATTATCACCTTACATTTTCACCATTAGATGGGTATACAAAGATTGCAAGGGCCATATAGGTATAAGTGAACATAAAAGAGGCTCCATATAGACAAGCTTATTTCTTTACATTTTTTACCTTTTGAATGCTTATGTAAATATTTCCATACTTAAGCTTACTGCTTCCCAGTTTCACCATGGCCAATGTGTAAGCAAGTTTGTTTCTTTTTTACGTAGCAATACTCATATGGGCATAAGCAAACACTCTAGAAGAGCTCCCATACTCGAGATTATTCCTTTCTTAATTTTTCACTTCGAAATGTGTTAAATTAAGTAATAAAATAACGGTGGTGTGAAAAACTAAGGGAACAACTCCAATCCACCCCTGATTTTTCCTTTTCTTTTCGCATGCCCTTGTACCCTCAGATAGAGAGAGAGGACGAATTGACCATACAATTGCTTAAATAGGACGTTTAATTCATCAAGAGGGCGTTTTCCAACGGCATTTCAGGAAATTATGAATCTTTGCGTCCGTTTAAGGGAAATGAATAAAAACTTGGGGGCATTTCGAAGTTTTCTGGAAGAACAAACCTGTATTGCAATAACATCAGGATCCATCTGTTGAAGAAAAGTGGTGAGCTCGGAAAGGTTGTTCCGGAGCCTAAGAATGAAGCTATTGGCATTCCAAGACATGAATCGAAGTGGGTCTTCGATATTCTTCGGCTGTTTATCATTATTACAATCATCTGTTAAGTTTACTGGAGGAGGAGGAGGAGGAGGGGAAGAATCGATATTTCCTGCAGATTTTGAGTGTGGGATGGGAAGACGAGGATCAGAAGGAGTAATGGCGAGCTTCTTGGAGGTGGGTTCTTTCGGCACAGTTGTGAAGAAGCGTTTCATGACTCTTGTCTCAATCTCTCTGTGGAACAGGGGTTTGAAGTTTGAACATTGAGGCCTGTTCATGTTGTATTTCCATGGGGGGTATGTATTCTCATTAAGTTTGTGAAATCTTTGTAGGGAGAGGGGTATGCAGAAAGAAAGAAAGAAAGAAAGATATATTAACGTCTTCTAAGGCCAAAATTGGCCCATGAGACAAATGGTGTACAACAAAAATGGGATATTTACCCATTCATCGAAAGTAAAAATAAAAATAAGATAAAATAGAGTTTAAGCTAAATAGTTCTAAGAAAACAACAAACATGTTCTATATAAAAAACATGTTCTACAATGAGAATGATTCTATACTAGGCCTAATTTCATTTCCATCCAAGTCTCTCGAAGAGAAGCGGGGGGTCAAAGGGTTGCCATGATGTGGATGTGGCCCGTGGTCCCCATGTAAGAGGTACCCCAGCCATAGCTTCGAGTCGACGTAGCTCACGTTCCCTTATCTTCTTAATCTTTTCTACTCCACGTTGACTTGTGTTGAAGCCCAACATCCGAGGACGTTTGGTTGCTCTTTGTATTTCTGCTTCCTCAAGGGAGAGGCCGAGCGGCATAAGTGTATCCACATTCATCGTCTCCCCATGTTCCTGAAAAATTACACTAGGTACATGTTGATGAGTAGTAAAAGGGTTATGATTAACACTTTGTAATTTATCCTCCCTATGTTGTTTTAGCTCTAAGATATACCTACCTAGTCTCTTTACACTCGGGGTATCTAATAGTTTGGAGAGGGTGGGAGAGGGTCCTAGTATGTCTTGGTATTCCGCCCGTATCTCGGCATAAGTTGGGCACTTGCATGTGAAGTGATACTCATCCTCTATCTCTATGTGGCATAACCTACATAGCCTTTCCTCTCTAGGGACTCTATTAGCTCGACCATTCTCAATCTCAAGTTGGTGAGATGATATCCTAAGTTGTCCAATGGCCACCCTTAGTGCATTTGATAAGAAAGTATCTAGGTATCTTGGTCGTGTAATAAACCCTAACTTAGAGAAGTGCAAGAAGTGTTCCTTATAGTACACCATTTTAGATGGGAGTGGCTCTCGTGGGGTGATCCATTTGTATCGAGTGTAGATTTGCCATATTTCTTGGCGTATCACTTTATTACGATCTTCACGAGAGATTAAAGTTTGATCAGTCCCATGGTTGTACTTAAGGGGAGGTAGGTTATTAATGTCTATGCCATTTGCAAATAACCAACTCACCACAATGCTATACCAAGAGTTGGTGTCTCCAGACACATGTAAGGATCGGGATGCCTCAAAGGCTCGACGGGATATCCTATCTTGTGGTTGACTATGTATCCGATGAATAAAAGCTACCACTTGAAAGAGTGCTTCTACTAACATCCGGGGTAGGCTAAACTCCGCTCTAATAATGTCATGTGGTACTGTCAATTTGCTTCGGAGTTGACGTGATAACATCACCACTAAAGGTCTCTCCAATTGCGTCCACATGAAAGATGGTAGACCTGGAGCCCATACTACTGATGCATACATGAGGGACGGGGTCACTAATGAGTCGAAAAGCCATCCCTTAGTCCGTGGCTCTTGAAAGTATGCTTGGTGGCATTGTCTCTCTAAGAGTGAGAGGGATGCATATCCTCTCGTTAGCCTATCTTTGGCTGCCTGGGACATCGAGAATTTACCTGAGCGAGCACTAAAAGTGACTCCCAAGTATACATAAGATCCCACCACCTCAACTAGTTTATGAGAGAGGATGAGGTGACATTTACTCCTAACTCTGGACGATGTATGAAAGATAAGGACTTTAGTTTTCGCTAGATTCACTACCAGTCCTCGTTGTGTACAAAAGTCATCTAGGGCATTAAGATGCTTTTGTAGGTCGTGTTCCGACTCCGAGAGCAAGACAATGTCGTATGCGTAGAGTAAGAGACTAACTTGCGTATCCCCAATAGCCACTCCTTTGCCTCCCTTACGAGCAATAAAATCAGTGATCTCATCAATGTAGATCCCAAAAAGAGTCGGTGATAGGGGGCAACCCTGTTTTACACCAATGGTGCTAGTGAAACAATCGGATAGGCCACCTGGGCATCTTACGCGCCCATAGACTTGCTCATATAGGGCATAAATGGCCCAAATCATGTCATTTGGTATCTCCAAGCTCTTAAGTTTCTATTGTACTAAGATTTCATCATCATAAATTATAATTATCATCACCCCTCCATAAGGTGGTGCTTTACCTGACTAGCCGACATAAGTGCAATTGCTCTCCACAAAACGTGCCTAGAGGAACTAGTCTTGATCATTTCCAGATCAATATCAGCACCTTCTTCTTTGTGTGCTTGTCTGTTGTGGCATTCCATGGAAACCATCAGACAAGTACCCATTTCTCAGACTCCGTTTGTATTTTAGACCCACGTAGCGAAGCTAGTTAGATCAATATCACCTTCTTCTCTTGTGTGCTTGTTGTGGCACTCCATGGAAACCATCAAACAAGAACCCATTTCTCAGACCCCAATTGTATTTTTGTAGACCCACG
Source organism: Azolla caroliniana (assembly GCF_043228905.1). NCBI lineage: Eukaryota > Viridiplantae > Streptophyta > Polypodiopsida > Salviniales > Salviniaceae > Azolla > Azolla caroliniana. The sequence continues at coordinate 4,645,158 of NW_028230440.1, read as the reverse complement.
TAGCAAAGGTTGTCAAACACCGCTTTGCACGATGTGGAGGGCAAAGCTCTTTGTCCTTGAATGAATGTTGAAACCTACCCCCCACCCCACCCCCTAAACTTCTTGTGTGTCCATTAAACCTCTTGAAATAATTACAAGTGATGAACATTACAAACCTTGTGCTTATAATTAGACAACCTAGAAACTAGTGCGACCACCACCACTAAAAAGGACACATTTTGCTATGATTTAGGAGGTGACATCTTTTATATTAGTGATTATCAAATCACACAACTCAACTAATCCCCTTTGGACTGATTTGGGATCTTTATGAAAGATTATAACAAGAAAATCCTTCACATCGTTGGGTAGTTGACGACGGAATTGATTGATTAATGCCTCTTTCTCCAATGGAATATAACATCCAAGAAGGGAAAAGTCCATCATGTAAGTAAGGCACTCCTTGCCACAATCCTTGGATTTTGCTCGATAGAAACCATCAAAATTATCTAGCAATGGTGATATTTTCCCAAGCAATGATGCAAAACACGTCGCATGTTCACAAAGTTCCAACTAGTGCAACTCGATCAATGCCGATTATAAGGCATCTGCTAAGAATGCATCTGAATTGATTAGACGCATTCGACTCAAGGATCCTCCGAGTTGAGACCATGCAACATCAAACTTCGTTGTGCATCGAGGATGTGATGGGGTTCAAATCCTTCATAAGGCCTATTAACATTATGAATGCTCATGAGTCGTAACAACCAAGACTTGTAAATATCGGAAGCACAACCTTAAACTGCTAGAACAATTACATGGGATGATGATTTATGAACACACACATAATGTTGCTTAATGGAGATTTTGGATAAGACATAGGCCTATTTGTCCATAGACAACCCATATGACTGATCTAATGAAGCCGATTATGCTGTAGGTTTATAAATGTAGGGTTTTACTGTGTAAATAGACATGGATGCCCTACTGTATACACTTGCTCTTGCAACTTGTTGATAGCATTCACCTGGATGTCAGCTCTGATCTGCCAGGAGCTACGTATGTAGGTAAGAATCTCCATTCTAGGTATGTGCATGTTGATTTCTCCTATGTATGGTGTATAACAGGATGGAAGAGGGCTTTCATCCCTAAACCCTAAACCGGTCGGCTCAAGGGTTGATGATTGGGTGTCTAATATCTTTGGTCCTCAGTTCTGATTACTTTCCTTCCATCTATTTCATTGATATGAACTTGCAATGTGATAATCTATGCTCCGAACCAAGGTAGCAGCATGGCCCTCGCAAGGCAAGGCCATGTTCATGCCAGCAGTATGAACAACCAACCAAAAGGTGAATCCAGAAAGATGGAATACCACCGCTGAGATCGGGGTCATGGCCTTTGGAGAGTTTCATGTAACCATCATTATATATGAGAGAGAGAACCTGTCCAGCATGGTAACCAACTATGACTTTGAGATTAGTTAAGATTAGGTACTTTCTTCAGCTTGTGAATCAGAAGACCCTTGAGACATGTAACATGGTTTCTCCAGCGCTTTCTGCTAAATCAATTCGAATAGGGTAGTAATGCTGATGATCATTCTGACTGCCGTCTTCACTGTGAATTTAATGTTTAATGGTTTACTGGGTTAGAGTTTAGATGGTTTTTATAGGTTTAGAGTTTTGGGGTTGAGAGTTGAGAGTTGAGGGTGAGGGATTAAGTAAAACGCATACAGAAGAACAGAAGACAAACCATCGATAAGGTTATATACCTAAATCTGGGCACAACCCAGAATTATGTGTAATGGAACAAGTTCTTATGCAGAATCTACCTCCATTGCAAAGAACCCCAAATCACCAGATCTTACCAACCTCCACAGATAAGGAGGAGGAGCTTTGGAAAGATCGAATCAGCCTCATGAATCTGATGAAATTATGCCAAAAAGAGAAGAACATACATAAAGCTAGAAGGATACATGCTCACATTATAAAGAAGAACTTGATCGCAAAAGATGCTTACATTGCTAGTGCTCTTATCACGACATATGCTAAGTGTGGATCTCTTGAGAAAGCAGCGGAAGTCTTACGGAAGCTTCCAGAAAGAAATGTTGTACCTTGGAGTGCCCTTATTTCAGGGTACACCCAAAATGGACTTGGCCACGAAGCCTTAAAATGCTTCAGGCAAATGCAAAGTGACCAAATTCAGCCAAATGCGGTAACATATGCAAGTGTCCTGAAAGCTTGTGGTATTATTCGGTCTCTAGAGATTGGTGAAGACATAGACGTTGAGGTTAGAAAACAAGGGTTATTGGAGAAAGACGTTGTGCTTGGAACATCATTGGTCGATATGTATGCCAAGTGTGGTGATCTGGATAAAGCACGAGAAGTGTTTGAACAACTTCCAGTCAGGAATATCGTGTCTTGGAATGCATTGATCACTGGATATGTCCACCATGGCCTTGGCAATGAAGCATTGAAATTCTTTAGACAAATGCAAGATCTTGGAGTCATTCCAAATGCTATAACTTATATATGTGTTTTGAAAGCTTGTGGCATTGTTGGGTCTATAGAGATTGGGAAAGATATTGATGCTGAGGTGAGGAAACAAGGGCTATTGCAAAAAGATGCTATTCTTACTACCACATTGGTGGACATGTATTTCAAGTGTGGTGCTATAGGGAACGCGCAAGAAGTATTTGAGCAATTTCCAACACGAAATGTTGTGTGTTGGAGTGCAATGATCAATGGATATGCCCAGCATGGACTTGGTGATGAAGCATTGAAATGCTTCAAACACATGCAAGATGCCCGAGTTGTTCCAAATGTGGTTACTTACATATGCATTTTGAAAGCTTGTGGCATTGTTAGGTCTCTTGAGATTGGACAAGATATTGATGCTGAGGTTAGAAGACAAGGGTTATTGGAGAAAGATGTTGTGCTTGGGAATGCATTGGTGGACATGTATGCCAAGTGTGGTGCTCTGGACAAAGCACGGGAAGTGTTCGAGAAGCTTCCAGTGCGCAATGTCGTGACTTGGAGTTCTCTTATGTCCGGATATGTCCAATATGGACTCGGTGATGAAGCATTGAAATGCTTCAGAGAGATAGGGAATGCAGTCTTCTCTCTAGATGGGGTAACATATACATGCATTTTGAAAGCTTGTGGCATGGTTGGGTCTCTAGAGATTGGGGAAGATATATGCACTGAGGTCAGAAGACAAGGATTACTGGAGAAAGATATTGTGCTTGGCACTGCATTGGTGGACATGTATGCCAAGTGTGGGGATTTGGAGAAAGCACGAGAAGTATTTGAGTGTCTTCCCATGCGAAATGTTGTGTCTTGGAGTGCCCTAATAGCTGGACATGCACAATCAGGTCAAGCTAATGTGGTTTTATTCTTGTATAAAAGGATGAAAGCAGAAGGTGTCATACCCAATTCAGTTACTTTTGTTGTTTTGTTGACTGCATGCACTCATGCAGGCTTAGTAAAAGAAGGCGAAAAGCTGTTTCATGAAATGTGGGCCATCGATCATCTTGATCCAATGCTAGAGCACTACACTTGTATGATCGATCTATTTTGCCGAGCTGCACGGATGGACAAGGTGAATGCCTTACTTGAGAAGGTTTCTCATTCTTTCCATCTTCCGCTGTTCCTGACTATATTGGGTGCTTGTATAGAATGGAAGAATGTGAAGCTTGGGAGGTGGGCATTTGAGCAATCGATAGGCTTAGACAAAAACTGTGCTTCAGCGTATGTTTTCATGCAAAATCTATATGCAGCTGTTGATGTACAAATGGAGGTAGATGAAATTAAGGCTCCAAGAGTGAAGGACAATGAAATGGGGCTTGGAATATACTAGGTATTGATTCGGGGAATAATGCCATTATATATTGAAATGCTCATTCATTTTGGTTAGTATATGACATTTGATATTAATTGGAGTATTGATCCTAAAGTGCCAGGCATGAGTCATGACCAAAGAGAAGACTGTTAATTTTTGGGGTTAGGCCATAGCATTTACTCTGAAATTAACTAGTTGCTGATATTGATGAATTGCATCAAAGAATCCGCAACATGTCATCAATAATGTAAGGTTGGGATGATCCATGTAATAGACATCATTGGGCCTTGATAATGCAGAATGTATGTAAATTCGTCTCCAGTTACATATCATGAAGTAAATTGGATGTCACTGATGGTTGATTGACAACAATCATTTCCTAATTTGACTTAGTTGAGGCAAAATCCATACACAATTTACAACAATATTAGGTCAAGTATATGTCATAATTGAAAATACTATTGACCCGAGTATTTGTCATATTTGGACAACAATACTAAGTGCGTGTATTGTCCTTGCACGCTAGGCAGAGGCTATTTCCAAAACATGGAACTCATTCCTCAACTGAAATGGTGCTGGTTAGCAAAGTTTTGAACCATGACACTCTCTTTCAACAGTTCCATTTTACAGCTTCCTTTAAATTACAATGCTACAACACAAATACAATTATAGCCTTGACAATGGAGGCTAGGGAATATTGTAAGGCATCTCAAGCATAAGAGTTTTGTCATAAGTATGTTAAAGTAGCTTTGTATTCAGAACATGCAGCATCAATAAGCCCCAAGGCTATCTTGAAGGCATTTCTTTATAATATTTGGTGTCACAACAGTTCGGGAATGATAACCAACTCAACATATTTTGAAGCCCTTGAGAGACTCGCTTTAATTTAATCTAGAGACAACAAATAGAAGCTCTAACTTTGCTTCCCATTCAGGAAAACCAACACTCCTTGTGAATGAGAACACTTTGGGTCCATACTTTGCTTTTTATAATTCACGATGTGAATGGTCTAACCATCGACAAATATCACATGAGCATGCCTATGCAAAAGATGTAGCACCATGTTTACACTACTATTGTTAGTCTCGTTAAACCTCGTCACATGCAAAAAATTCTCTCACAAAGTATTTTTTTACTCATTTGTTGATGTTTCATACAACACATGTAAGATAGCCAATTAAAGATTTCAAAGTTGTAACAATCACCATACCAAATTTCGTCACTATTTCGTTACTTTATGAAACCTAACAAAGATTTTTGAAACTTTAAACAAGTGATGATAGATCTAAATTTCATATGTTTTAATGGTACAAACATAGACTTATGAAACAATTTCAAAGGTCACTTTTACTAAATTGGAGTGGAGGAGAAGCAAAAACTCATTACCCTAGAACTTGAGACAACCTATAGCTATTTGGGACACATGGCAACATGTGGTAGTCTAGGAGCCTTTAGGAATTCAACTATGAAGGGGACCACCTTATACCCCTTTCACATGACATCTTAGAGATGTTGTAGACACTCTATTTTGGATCCATTGTTTGGTTGACTTCTAAGCTATAACACAAGGCTATATTCAATCACATGGGATATCAATGGGTTTTTGCATTTGTCTCGTGTCATTTGTTGGAGGGTGGTTAGTGTAAACAAGCACCATAATCCAATCTTTTCTTTAATCTTTATATTTACAACTAATTGCTAATTATTAGCATGTTATAATGATGCACAATCATAAGCATCAATCTCACTCTTGATTCAAAGATTGTAACCCATCATTAATAATGATGGCTACATCACTTTTAAACAATATTAGAAGGCTAACATAAAAGGTGTTATGTACATATACTCCAACCATACATTTGCAATGGCTAAGTAGCACCCCTAAGATAAAATTTCAAGCTTCTGAAATGGCTTGCTTAACTTTAAAACATCTTGCATAGACCCATTTTTTCCCCTCTTAATATTTCAAATGGTGCGTTACTGTTGAGAATCGAACTCAACTTCCCATAGATAGGTTTCACACTAGCTCATGACGTGTTGGGCTAGTTTTGTAAATAGTAGAAAGGGCACTTGCCCTAGCTTAGTTGGTATATAAACCAACGCATTGTAACTTAGTTGTTTGTTGGATGTTTTATGCTTTGATGTAATTTTGGTTAATAGACAGTTTTGCCTATCTCTGTTGTAAGAGCTCTCTCACTCTCTCTCTCTCTCTCTCTCTCTCTCTCTCTCTCTCTCTCTCTCTCTCTCTGTCTTGAGACACACACACACACACACTCACTCATCTTCCGTTGCATTACAACCACTCTTGCCTCTTCATTTCTTTACATGGTATCAGAGCGAGTGGTTGCCTGATCAAGCCTATTCGACTGTGTTGTGCTGCACGCCGAAGATCAACAGAACCGGCCCATCGACAGAGAAGAAATCACCATGAATACTCAAATGGGAAGCGCTCTTCCTACCGAGAAGCTCGACAGAACAAACTTTGCATCTTGGGTATACAAGATGCATCAATACCTTATCGGACAAGGCTACTGGAGCTACATCGAAGGAGCTCACGAATCACACCCCAACCCAACACATGCTGACTATCCCGCTTGAGAGTAGGCCGCAAGCTGTGTGTTGTATTGCCTTGCATCATGCATTCATGATCATATGCTTGGCTACATTCGAGAGGCAAAAAGGCCAAAGCAGGCGTTGGGAAAACCTCAAGAAGATCTTCGTAGCCAATATGGCCGCACGAAAGCTCCAATCTTCAACAAAGAGACATGTCAATCGACAACTACACCTTAAAGATCAAGGAGTTGTGCAATGCCCTTGGATCAATCAATGTTAGCATTGACGACGAAGAAATGGTGCAGATATGCCTCGGTGGCCTAGCACCGCGATTTGGCGCAATAAGATCAGCCATTCTTGCGAGAGAGAATCCTCCCTCCTTTTTTGATCTCCAATCGTTATTGCTGGTCGAAGAGAATCACGTGCGTCAAAGGAACAACGCACACGAAGGACAGATGCTACATTCAAACTTCGATGGAGGAAGAGGACACGATCGCGACAGGAGAGGCCAATACGGCCAAGGTCGACACAATCAACTTCGTAACACCCACCAATGGCAAGCGGACAAAAACGGCTCCACAGAGTTCGACGGAAGGGGGAGTCATCATGCCAGACCAAGCAACCGTAGGAACTCAGTTGAATGCGGGTACTGCGGAAAACCCGGCCACTACGAAGAGGAGTGTCGGAAGAAAAAGCGTGAGCAAGGCCGACAACGAACAATTTACGCCACGAACTTCGACTATGGCGATCGCGGCGGAATGTTCATAATGAAGCACGAAGCGCACTCAATGTCCGCACTTGCGTCAACTATCGCTTCCACTCCGAACAACGTATGGTTTGTCGATTCGGGAGCATCCAATCACATGATGTCCCATGAAGATTGGTTTCAGGAACTTCGGAAGCCCGAACATCCCGGATATGTCGAAACAGGAGATGACACGACTCACCCCATACAACATATCGGGAACGTCCCATTCGGAAACGACGACAAACAGACCTACCTCAAGAACGTGTTGCCTGTCCCCACCATTACGAAAAACCTGGTCTTAGTCGGCCAGATTGTCGAACAAGGAATGCAAGTACACTTCAATAATGACGGATGCTTCATTGAGAAAGGCGATCAAGTCGTAGCTCACGACCGACGAGAAGGCCGCATGTTCATCCTTGAATCGAGCAAGGTAAAGTTGGCCATGTACGCAAAGGGCCAGAAAGTCGAAACCGACTTAAAACTGTGGCACAAGAGAATCGGCCACATTAATCTCCAGAAGCTACAAAACATGCAATCGAAAGGAGTCGTAATCGGACTCCCGAACTTTACGGAAAAGGAGATTACAGGCGTATGTGAAGCATGTCAATTCGGAAAGCAATGCTGTCACCCATTCCCTAACGAGCGGAATGTGAGCAAAGGGATCCTGGATGTAATACATTCAGATGTATGGGGACTAGCCCAAACAACTACATTCGGCGGATGTCGATACTATGTCACTTTCATCGACGACTTCTCCAGGAACACCTGGATCTATCCGATGAAGCGGAAGAGTGAAGTGTTCAGGCACTTCCAGACATTCAAGGCCGAAGTCGAAAAAACTACGGGTCGGCATGTACGCTGTCTTTGATCAGATGGAGGTAAAGAATATTTTTTAGATGAATTTACGTCGTATCTCCGAAAAGAAGGAATCCGACGAGAGTTTTCGTGTTAGCACACGCCTCACCAAAACGACGTAGCAGAGCGTAAAAATCGCCATGCAGTAGAAGTTGCACAAGCCATGATGAACGAGAAGAACCTGCCAAAATCATATTGGGCAGAAGCGGCAAATACGGCCGTATATCTCATGAACAAATGCACAACCTCGGGAGTACACGATATAACTCCGCATGAGAAGTTCTTCGGAAAGAAGCCGGATTTGTCACATGCCCACATTTTTGGTTCTATCGCCTACGTACATATTCCTGATGATACGTGGCAAAAGCTTGACCAAAAGTCAGAGAAATGCATCCTCGTAGGATACTCACTTGCATAGAAGGGGTACAAATGCTACAACCCATCCACCCGTAAGGTTCGAACAAGTCGAGACGTAGTCTTCGACGAATACGCATCCTAGTACGCACCAGAGAACACTTCAACTCTAACCCCGCTCGACGCTGATGACACTGAAATAGAAATAGAAGCTGAGGATCGGCTCACACAGATGTTAGAAGACAACCCAATTACAACACGAATGAGTGGGCCATCAGAGCCGCCGAGCGATGAAAGCACATCTTGGCTGAGTCCAAAGCTGGACAAAGGGAAGGCGAAAATGTGGGAATATGAAGATCAGGAAGAGACCGAGATGCTTCACTCTCTTGATAGTGAATTTGAAGATCTCGACATCCGCATAGATGGAGCGAAGAAAGCCATACCCCCCATGGATCGAGAGCTACGCCGATCCACACGTGAAAAGAACCCTGTAAACTGCTACGGCTACGACGAGTACATGGCGTATCACTACGCTTTTATGATGAAAGTAGCGTCAGTACGAGAACCAGAAACACTTTCCAAAGCCGCAAAGGATCCGCGATGGGTCGACGGATGAATGAGGAGATGGAAGCTTTATGCAAAAACAAGACATGGGATCTCGTTCCTCTCCCCTTGAACAAGAAAGTGATTGGCTACAGATGGATATACAAAGTAAAATACAATGCTGACGGATCCGTAAATCGCTTCAAAGCACGGCTTGTTGTGAAAGGCTATGCGCAAACGCACGGCATAGACTACGAAGAAACCTTTGCCCCGGTGGCAAAAATGACAACTGTACAAACAGTAATTGCACTCGCCGCAGTGAAGGGATGGCACCTCCACCAGATGGATGTGAAAAATGCCTTCCTCCAAGGAGAGTTAGAAGAAGAGGTGTACATGATACAACCACCCGGATTCGAATCGCGTAAACATCCGCACGTCGTATGCCAACTCAAGAAGCCACTCTACAGCCTCAAACAAGCATCGCGTGCTTGGCACTCGAAGATCACGCAGTATCTTCACCAAGTTGGATTTCAGATGTCAAAATTTGACACCTCTCTGTACATCCGAAACGAGTCGGATAGCCTGATCATCATCATCATGTACGTGGATGATTTGGTCATCGGAGGAAAGGATCTCGCCGTGATTAACAAAATCAAATCACTTCTTTCCGGCAGATTCAAAATGAAAGACTTACACGAGCTCCATTACTTCCTAGGTATTGAAGTAATTCGGACGGCAATCGGAATAATGATCTCTCAATGACACTACATTCTCAACTTACTCTACAAGTTCAGAATGACCAAGTGCAAGCCTATGTCTACCCCTTTTGATCGTAATCTCAAGATCGAGGCCAACTCCGGAACCGCTGAAAGCGAGCCGACTCAGTATCGACAACTGATCGGCAATTTGATCTATTTGACCATTACGTGACCCGACCTCAGTTATTCAGTCGGCCTATTTAGCCAGTTTATGCAGAATCCGCAAAATCTTCATCTGGACTACGCTAAGAGGATACTCCGGTATGTCAGTACGACAATGGAATACGACATTATGTACAAGACGAATGTGATTGTTCGACTCAAAGGGTACACAGACGCGGATTGGGTAGGATATAAAGCGGACAGGCGATCCACATCCGGATTCGTCTTCTCTCTCGGTAGTGGAGCGATCTCCTAGAGTAGTAAGAAGCAGCCGACAGTCGCATTGTCGAGCACGGAAGTTGAATACAGGGGCGCGGCAGTCGCCGCATGCTAAGCCGTCTGGCTGAAACGCGTACTAAAGGATCTGGGCGTACCCATCAAGGATCCAATTCGTCTCTATTGCGACAACATGAGCAATATCTACGTGGCGTGGAATCCCCTATTCCCTGCGCGGACTAAACATATCGAAGTGCATTACCACTTCATCCGCGAGGGCGTACAAGCCGGGGAGATCGATCTACAACACCTCAGTACGCACCTCCAGGTTGTTGATATTTTTACGAAAGCTCTAGGCATCGACAAGCTCGGGCAATTTGCATCGGACCTTGGTATCACGACATCTACATTGTCGAGCTTGAGGGGGAGTACGCAGCATACGCAGCACGGATAGACTATGCAACACGTAACACGCAATAAGAAGCGTAAAACAATAAAGCCGGAATTCGATTCCTTAAATCGAAGTACTCCGAAGACCGAAACAACTTTTTGACAGATGGAAGTTGTGTTCGAAGGGGCGTGTTGAGAATTGAACTCAACTTCCCATAGATAGGTTTCACACTAGCTCATGGACGTGTTGGGCTAGTTTTGTAAATAGTAGAAAGGGCACTTGCCCTAGCTTAGTTGGTATATAAACCAACGCATTGTAACTTAGTTGTTTGTTGGATGTTTTATGCTTTGATGTAATTTTGGTTAATAGACAGTTTTGCCTATCTCTGTTGTAAGAGCTCTCTCTCTCTTTGTCTTGAGACACACACACACACACACACACACACACACACACACACACTCATCTTCCGTTGCATTACAACCACTCTTACCTCTTCATTTCTTTATAGTTACATGTTTGGTCATGCCAATGTTTCGGTAAACAAATTCTACTTCAAAGCATAGTATTTCCACATTCTTTATTAAACATCTCAACAAATCAAGGATAATTTGAGTTGGCACTCACATCTATATATGGATGAATTGAAGACACTTCAAAGTTGCTCCCATATTCCCAAATTTTGTCATTGTATATGATGTTCCTTTACACTTGCAATAAGGTGGTACATGATTCTATAATAAGTTCGATATTCAAAGATTTTGTACCACCCAAGGCCACATATCAACATAAGCATTTCTCTTATCCCAAAATTCCTCATCACGTGGATGGGTATCTTTCTTTATTGTAAGCTCATCATAACTTCAGATTCACGATCACTCAGAGCTCTCGACTCTCAGACTCTCAGAGACTCAAACTCGTCACTCGTCACTCCTCACAACGCGACGATGCGTCAGAACCCCCCCCCCCCCCCCCCCCAAAAAAAAAAAACACCCAAAAAAAAAAAACAAACGAATATCGCGTATCATACGTGTACGTTTGCAAACGTTCGCGTACGTCCAATAAATTGGACGTACGCGAATATTAGGAACTGTGATCATGACGTGACATACTGTAACAATGTGAGCCCATATTTTGAACAATGCATCAACCTTTTTGTTGTCAAACAAATGAACAGTCTTAAAATGAGATACAAACAAAAATTTGTCCATCTTATGGGTTTTTCTTATTGAGCTTACTCTTAAGACATAATATACACAACATAAAGATATGGATTGCCTCTTACTTGCAATGTATTGGTACATAGGAATAAATAGTAAATAGATATATAAAAAAATTATGTACAAAGACCACGTGCAAGATATTGAAATGGAGAAACATGTTTTTTATTCTAAAGCAAAATACATAGTTATTTTCTATTAGAGATATCAACTATTGTTTCAAAAAAGTTCCATTACTTTTAAAACTGAAAATTCTCCACTATTCTTCACCTTGAAACAACTTTTCATACTAGGCTCTTTGTGGATGCTTTACTTTCAAGTACAAAGAGCATCCATAATAGTTTTTGTCAATATACTTCAATAGTAGTTTTTATCAATATAATTTTGCTATGTGAATACTTAGCTCCATAGGGGTCAGTCACTATGGGCCAAACAAGTACATCCCTAAACAAATGGGTTTTTTACTTATAACTTACCACCGCACAAAAGTGATACCACTTTCTTTCTTAAAGCAAGAGAACCAATTTCTTATGTTGTAAGATTTTGGTGTCCTCATACCATTAAAAAGTTACATTATGTTTTTAGACTCTTGCACTTTTTGGTTGTGGGCATAATATTGTCTACTACAACAAAGTAGACAAAATTCCATTGGAATGGTTGTGAGGTTGATGATCAAACACAAAAACTGATTGACAAGATTTAATAATTCTATTGATAGTACAAAGAGAAATGCCTAGAAAAATGTGGGACTCATCACTAGAGGAGGTCATATCATGCAATAGAGTTGGATAGGCATGCTTTCTTCTTCGTAGTTGTTAAGCTTTCGTTTTAGGACTGGCATTTGTTCTAATATTTCTCGGTATATTTCTTTTTTAGAATGATGAACATGTACGAAAAGGAACAAGTGATGATCAGGCACAAATAGGGAGGAGGTAGATAAAGTTATTATTTGCATGTGATCATAATACATTATTGCTTTAGGTAATAATCCGATATTCTTGAAGTATCAACATTACTTTTGTTGTTTGTACACTACTTTAACTATTATTGCAGAAAATTATTGAGCTGGTAATCATGCCCATAACCAATTTAGCATACAAGTTGGCAACCATGTTTAAACTAAGTTGTGAATCTAGTTTCGAAACTCAATGGTCTCGATTGCTAACTTGACCGACCACCTTCTTCCATGAGAAAACTAGAATAAAGAATTTGTGTGTAAGAAACAAGATATATAATTTCTTCTTTATAGCATTATGATATTTAATTAAGGCGAAAATTTCTACCACATGTCACACTACATTGCAAGCGGAAAAAGAGAAATCTTCGACTGATCACTCTATTTAATTCTAGAAAAAAACTCTTTTGTTAGCTTCTTAGAGACCCAACCTCGCAAATCTATCACTTGTATTTGGAATTCAGATGACCACAAATGTAATGTACATATGACAAAAGATTGCTTTTGCTTCATTCCATCCTGCCAATGCCCTTCAATCCTCTCCTCCCACCCAAGTTGCCAACATTCATTTCCTCTAACAAAAACAAAAAAAAACGTCTATTTTACATCATACTTACGGACGTCTCAAAATTCTCATATAGTGTGACCCCAACCTATGATATGAAGTATGCGTGAAAGGAAACATGATATCAAAAAAGAAACGGATCGTACGATGGAATGTATGTGTGATAGCGTTTAGTGGGCTATGCGAAGAGGCAACAATTGAATGCACCATTCTCTTTTAACATGTGTCGAATGGGTGGTGGGGAGGCCCCCATGAACACATTGAATGCGAGGAGGTGATGAGTCAAGGACAACCCATGAATCTCGAAAGTGGGGAACTGGTAAGAGAAATCGGCGACTACTTTCCCAGGGCACACACACACGTTGGCAGCGAAATGGAATTGGTCATCATCACATTGTGTGTCACACAAGTGATAGGGTTGGCAGGCATAGAGCATGGGCGGTCATGACGGATGGCTAAATGGCCCAATTTTAGAGAGGGGAATGGGCTTACGATGAAGTGGACGGACACACGAGAGATGCCATGGGCCCCGAGCCCCGGGCGGCCGGACAAAAGGCGATGGATGGCCGGACAAAAGAGCAAAAGCAATGGCCCTCCATGGTGTATCTTATGATTCTTATCTATCACCCGGACCAAAAAAAAAAGCTATTAAGTCCTCCCATATATATGTATATATCTTGAGTTACTCTCTCTGTTTCTCTTTCTCTGTCTCTGTCTCTGTCTCCCTCCTTATCTCTGGTTTATCTGAATTCATTGAGCCACCATGATGTGCTTGAGTTGTGGGTCTTCTTCCTCCCCCATCTCTTCTGATCTCACCCATGATCAGACCCATCTCTCCACGAAGCTCCACAAGAGATTCCATGGCCACCGCCGCCCACTACTTGATGCCTCTATCCCTCCTCCTCACCATATCAACGCAAACGGAAAACAAAGCCCAGGAACAGAGCCCTCGCCTGTGCATTTTGCTTTTGTGTATGGCACCCTCAAACAAGGGTTTGGGAACCATTGGCTCATGGAGGAACTCATGGGTTCTCGCCATGCCCGATTCGTAGGGGGAGGGTTCACATCGAGAAAGTTCCCTCTAGTTTGCGGGCCTTTCCAAGTACCCTTCCTCCTCCACACTTCTACACCATGTGGGCACCATGTGCAGGGAGAAGTCTATGAGATAGATGAGTTTGCCCTCTCTCGGCTCGACGAGCTCGAGGGTATCTCCAAAGGTCACTACGAACGCCGGACAATCGATGTCAGGGTTATGGAGCCGGGATCCGGCAATGATGGTAAGGATGGGAACCTCATAGCCAGGTTTGAGGATGTCATTGTTGTTGGGACAGAATGCTGTGATGATATCGTTGGATGCGAGGCAGTGGACTCTGATGATGCCATAGCTCAGGAGCCTCGGCATCTCGACGACGATGCCATGGTCTTCAAATCTGAATGTCGCGATGATCTCGTGGAGACGGTCAATGGTTTGGCGGGAACCGTGGAGTTGTGTGCCCAAGCTTACTTTGCTAGCCAGACTTATGGGCACAAAATGGCTTCTTGTGCCCCACATATCCCTTGCTACACCGACAAGGAAGCCTCCACATATGTCCGTCGCAAGGATCGGCCAGCGAATCGCACCTTCCTAGAGCATGTCCACGCATGGATGGATGAGGCAAGGCATTTTCATTCCTCTTAAAGGTTCTCCAACTAATACTAGGATTTTCTCGTTCTATAAGACCATATCTATATGATGCTTGGGTAGATGAGGTAATCCTTGTCTATTTTATTTTGAAAATTATATAAAAAATAAGAAGGAAGGCCATGTAAGGTGAGGAACCAGGAATTGATTTCCTCCCTATGATTGAATAGATGAGGAGACCCTTGTCTATGGAGGGTTTGGGGTTGATCCTATTATCTTAACATTGTATCAAAACAACAAAGGTTGTGTATTCTTCATGTGGCCATATGTGACACTATACTATATAGTATTTCCCTTTTAAAACAAATGCAGACTTAGAATGGATTCTTATTGTGATGAATTGCATGCCAAGAAGTGGTTCTAATATTAAACCTTAATTGTTATTTATTGAACTATTTCTTGCTTTGGGTTATAGCATGTCTTGTTATCCGAGTTAGTGACTTTGGGGAATATGGGTTTTCCTATTAAGTTTGGCAAATGGTGGTTTGCCCTCCAATCATAATGTTTAATTTTTGTGGTATTTTGCACAAACATTTGGGATCAGTGCATCATACAAATCAAGTCAGCATTGTGCACACAAGGTCTACAATTGTTGGCTATCTTCACCAATATAAAAAACCCTCAAATTCTCACTTTGCAAACTGAAGTGATGAACAGAAACGGTTAGGGATAACATACACTCACACTCGTGCGGTATGTTGAGCATGTGATAAGTAAGTGATATTCATCCTCCACTAGGTTTTCATTGCATACCTTGCATATATCTACATATTTGGGCGAGGATGCCATGATACTACCTCAAGAGTCAACACCTAACTTGTGTGAGCGAGTTTTTTGAAGAAGTCCTAATACTCTCCGAGAGCAAGGGCTTATAGGGGTAGTGAGATGCGATTGGATACGTTCTTGCCAATTTGGGGGTTAAGATTTGCTATATAATATTCCAGTTTAGACATTATGGAATCTTGCCACTTCATCCTTAGAGCCTCATAGTAATCTATCCTCAATGATCACATACTTCATAGCATCACTTGAGAGTTCCAATAGATCGTGTACTCCCCATCTCTTAAACCATTTTATAATGTCAAGCACCCATCCCCTGAGAGGAATTTTCTCTTAGTTTTTTGTACTTTGCATCCCATGTTCCAAGCTTGTTTCGGCTCTCTATGGCGAGGCATATTCCTGACTTTGTGCCTCTTTTGTGATGTACTTGTATACTCTTTGCATGGCTAGTGCCTCTATGGGCTGAGAAATTGCTTCTAATTGCACGATAGGATTGGATGTTGAGGATTTTACTCCCAATTGTCTACGTAAGAATATTTTTTGGATTTTCTCTATTTCATTCCATGCTCTAAACGAGGTAGTGCCATCCCACACTTCTACTTCGTAAAGCAACACTTGGACCACCATAGCATTGAATAGCATCAAGAGAGAGAGAGAGAGAGATTTGGAATAACATCATTTATTAGTTAACAGAAGTGTCATTGCATCAGATCACATGTTTTAATGTTCTACCTACACTTCCACCAATATAAAACAAGCATGCAACAATTTGATGCAACATAGTGTGGATTCATTACCTATTGTTAACTCTGTTAATTACTGAATGTGCGTTGTTGCTATCACTTAAAACTTAAATTGTTTTCAGAAAAGCTTCTACATTCAATCTATATGTTGTCTTGCCTACGAGTTACATGAGCCTAGGACAATCAATTGTATATAATAATGTATACGTTCGGTGATCCTTCATATTGAGGTGATTGAATGTATATCTTTCATTAAGTAACAAAACAAAATTCAAATTTAGAGTCTCCAATTGTTTGTATATATTCAAAAGTCAAATAATGATATACAAATGACCATTTGTTCAACGACATAGCCACTTTTTACCGTTGTGCCATATCTTGACAAGGTCAAAAAGATTGATTGGTCGAGCGGATGGAAAATATGAATATACCTTATATAAAGCCCACATACTAGTCAATAAACTCTTGATATATCCATTTTTGTCAAATTTCCCTTCAAGCTCATTGGAGAAAAATATCTCTTGATACACTCGTCTTTGATAGTTTTCCTTGCAATTATGTTGGATGTCACTAATGATGATTTTATTGAGAATTCTCTTCACATAAACTTCCAAGTAGTTGTGATTTCCTCCGATCCCTTGAGTATGTTGAGAGACTCCAAGTATAAACATATATGGTAGAAAATCATCTATTTTTGTTCTCTAGGAAAAGCGAAGGAATATATTGAGCATGTAGAAAATCCTGTAGGACTGCTTGAAATATGAAAAACGATATCTAGTTCATGCTAGAGGTGGAGAATTACTTTACAAAAGGTTGCAATTGCATTCCATTTAGTAGTGATTTAATATTGAAACAATGTGAACTAAAAAATAGCATAAATTCCCTAATCAGCAAAACATGACGGATGGAGGTGCATAATAAAGAAATGAATTGATGGCATATATAATGCATCTCCATGATAAATGGAGCCTCCTTATCGCACCTCAATTTTAGTTTTTTTTATTGGGGGGGAGGGGGAGGGGGGGAGGGAATCGTTGACAATGTGCATGTTAAGCATTAGGCCACAACTTGTAGGTAGTGGTTCAATTTTGAAGGGCAACAAGGCATCTTCATTTGATTAGATTCTCCTTATCATGTGTCCATTTTAGTGGGAGGAGAATCAAATCTCTGACCACATGCATTGTGAAATCAAGAGTCGGGAACTTGTAGTTGCTCCATTTTGAGGTAGGACCCCCAAAATACACTATAAGCAAATCTGTTTGTCAATGCTTATAAACCTGAATTTCCTATAACTGCAGCTTGGATAAAGCTAAATGGCAGCCCATATGGGCCAAATTATGTTGAAGAATCAGCATTAGAGTTATGCTTGTATGCAATAAATGTTGCAATTAGATGCATTACGAAGGCCACACCAAAGAATATAAGCTTCAACTTATATGAAAACAATGACTAGAAGACACTATTGCTCTAGTATTCCAAATACAACACCAAGTCCGAGGTAAGAATAAAACTAAGGATGTATTCTTTCTTCTTGCAAACCTAGAGGATTTAGGGAATTTATACAGTACAAGAGGAGAGCTGAATGTTCCCCAGGTTTTAGATACACAGTTTGCTATGCTTTACAACTTTCATTGCTCAAGAGTTACATCAATGAAATGGATGTCTCATGTCAAGGTCCAACAACACAATCAAGTTCTAAGCATAATGTATAGACCAAGCAAAACATATGTAACCTTTCCAATATAAACATCAAGAATATTAAATAGTAATACCCAATCACTACTTAAGTCAATCTGCAATACAACAATCTCGAAAAGAGGAATCTTACAAATTCTATGTTTAGTGAAGTTAAGACTAGTCACATCTTCAAACAGACTAGACCATACAACTTTTCTGACATCTAAACTCCATACTTATCCTATTTCTTCATTCCATGTACTCTATGATCAATCTGATGAATGAAGCTCAAAAAGATAGCAATAACTATGGTTTGTCCATCTACATCCCTATATTGCTTACTTAATTCATTTCTATATACATGTTTCACACAATATTTTGATGAAATTATGAGCAAAAATAGTGTCTAGTGTTACCCTTTCTATTAGTCATTGATTTATCACTTCGAAATCTCCCATTCTAATGCATTGGGTAATACTAAATGCTACAAAAACTAAAAGATTCTGATAGCCTTGCTTCAAATCTATTGCAAAATTTATTGATCACACTGAAAAATTTGGTTCTTTAAACTAAGTTCAACCACATTGTACTGGATCCTATGCTTCTCCTTAAGCTTTTACCGTTCTACTAACTCTACCAGTTTGATCAGTTATGTGGTTTGATGATCTCCTTTCTTTCATCTCCATCAACATCTATTATTTCGTCCCTTCTGCTTCCAAATTCAAGCATATTGAGTATGTTAATAACAGTAAGCATAATCAGTCACTAGATATACGAAAATACAATCCACCACAGCTGATATTTTAATAATCCTGAATGCTATGCATGCATTTTATGGGTTTCTTTCCTCTTATTCTTTTCCTTGCACACATAATCTAATAAGCACCTTTACAAGGGATTGTTGCTCAGAAAAAGATCTACACTTACATATCTGGAACCTTGCTAGATTCATTTGCAAATCACTTAATACAAGATCTTAACGACATAAATCTGGTAATCCTTTCGTTTATCTTATCAAGTTGACAGCTAGTTGTGAATTGCAATTAAAATAGCAAAATTTCAACTACAGTTATACCAAAATTTACCATACCAAGAGAACCATTGTGACTCCCATCTCTATTATAGCTATTTAAAATGCCAACTTCCTGAATTAAAAACCAAATAGCATAAATCCAATCCTAATCCTCACTTCTAGATTCAAAAGCTACAACAATGAAACATGCTGAATATTTCAAAGTATCACCAAATCATTAAAAAAGTAAGAAGGGTACATGCAGGAATGAAAGCACCATGATAATTAAAAATATCATTGGCTAGTATAAAAACCTTTAGGAATTGTACAACAAAAAACAATTGACGTTGATTTTAAATGTGTAATACAATATACAAGTCTTCTGAAAAAAGTCAAAGTCTAACCATCTATAAAGGAATCTTCATTGCAATTATTTTGGATTTTTCAGCACAATGATAACAGAATCTCCTCTTAGAAACATTTTGCTGATGAATCTATCCTTGTTTACTGGCTTTGATTTCTTTTTCCCTTTCCCTGTCTTTGGCATCTGTGCACAATACCATAGGCTTAAGAAACATTAAAGCTTATAAACCAAAAGAAGAAAGCAACGAAACAGTTAATTATATAAATTCATTCAAAACAGTAGATTCAAACGAAAAAAACACGACTAAGATGCATTCAGTATAATAAAATTGGAACACTGTTAAAGGATCATAATATATTACATGATTGTATATAAACTCTATAAATAAAGACACTTAAGAAATTTGAGACAATAAAGAAACATAACAAACTTAAAACATTGTAATGGAACATAATTAAAAAATTAAGAATGTAAAGAAACGCAATCAATTTTAGGTATTGTAAAGACGCACAATATAATCTATATATTATAAAGAAGCATAATAAAATTTAACAGTGTAAAGGAACGTTATATAAAGAAACAAAAGACTATTTGAACGTTGTAGAAACAAAAAAAATATTTAACACTGTAAAGCAAAAGTAACATAAAAAATTTAAACATTTGTGAATCAATATGATAAAATTTGGAAAATTGTAAAGAATTAAGTGATTCACCTCTGTCCACATCTCTCTCACATTCTCAAGCACCATGTTGCAATGCCTATCAAAAGCCTTCACTCTCCCCAAGAGTTTCTTGTTATTCCTACAATTGATCAAAACCTGCATTTTCAAATACAATTCACAACAGCAGTGAATAATCCTCAAATCATTAGTTATGAGTATAACAAAAGTTTTTGGCAATGACTTGCCAATCCCTTCTTTGTTTTTATTCATGTTAAAAATTTTACTTGTTTTTAAGAAAAATGTGCAGGAATTGATTGGAAGTCGAAAATTAATTCTATAGTTTATAATTTTCATATATCATAGGTAGTAGATTTGAAAGATTAACAGTTACAATTTTGCCAATAGTGCCAAAAATGCCTTGATTGTACTTAGTGGGCGAGCTTGGTCACAGAATTAATGAATTATTCCAACATAGTTATTCTTGCTTTTTCTGGCCAGGGTTGGGAGCTTCTGTCAATCTACCATTGAAGCTTGATTTTAGAACTTTGAACTAAAACCTGCAATTGGGTGTGCCAAGCTATCAAACCCCAGAAGCCCTCCAACTTGAAAGGCAGATTAACCTTAGACGCTCCCATAATAACTGTGGAGTTCCCTTTCCTCTTTATTTGATGAGCAAGTGACCACAACCAGATTGCCCAGAGGGAAACTGGTATTATAAAACTAGTTTGGTTTTTCCCTGGCACATGAAGCCTCAAATCACTCACTAAACCACTTTTAGGATCCAGCAAGCTTCATAGATAAACTGCCTTACCCACAAACCTAGCCATTAGGGAAAGTTATACTAACTCTCGTGAGATTCCTTGATTTTCACATAAAATATAGAATTCACCTGAATTGAATTGCATTCCATTGTCCGATCAGATAGCTTTTAATTTAAATTCTCTCCATCTCCATCTAGTCAGACTAACTCCTCGTGAGATTCCTTGATTTTCACATAGATATGAAATTCATCTGAATTGAATTGCATTCCATAGTCCAATCAGAGAGCTTTCAAGTTTAATCTTCTCTCCATGTCTACCACAACCAACTGTAAAATAAGAGAAGTTTAATCAGATGCCTTCTCCTTGCTCTTCAACAGGTAAGCCCAAAGCTTCCTAATGGCACCATGGAAAAATATCAAATTGAACTTCGTCAGTAGACATGCTGGATGCATAGGCCTACCATGGTGTTTATTAACTCCAACGGATCCACAAGCATATTGTGGTTAGTCTTCATCCACTTTCTGGCTATATATAATGGGCCATTTTAGTTGCGTAAACTGCCTCACTTTGAAGGACATCATTGTATCTATATCCGCTCACTTTGAAGGACACAGTTGTGTATCTCCATCATATTCGTTGTCTATCTTCATTGCACTCGGGGTGCTCCACGATCTAAGCATCCTGTAGTTCAGCCATTTGTGCTGATGTATCAGTCTGTCTGTATCAGTCTGTTCATGCACAGTCTGTAATCTTTCTAACTAAGGTTTAATCTCTTTTTTTATGTTGACATAAACATGCAAACTTCTGTAAGTGCTCTGATCACAGGTCTAAATCTCTCCTAGTTCAGAACCCTGGTCTCACCTGGACGCAAACAAATCCTGTGATTTACGCAATGCTATGACCATATACAATGCAAGACTTGTGGCCAAGGGGTCTGTGAAGAAGGGGATGTAGATTTTCGGAAGTTATTTACCCAGATTGCAAGGTTTGGAAAGATCTCGGCAGAACTGCCAATGTTCATGATGTGAACTGGAAAGTATGGCAGATGGATGTAGTGTGGGCAACCTTGTGCTATACATGGACAACTTAGTCCTGTTTATATGCACAGAATGGGACCTCATTCTGTTCAAGAATTTAATGGCAGGCTGGATATGCTCCACTTTTGTCTGCAACATGAGGTGTATCAGCGCGACAGAGAAATATATGTCACTCAGAGAAATATGGCATTCAAGATGAAATATTGTAAACCAGCTTCCTTAATAACAGAGGGCAACATCAAGAAAATGAATTTATTTAGGAGCAAAGAAGGTGGAGGACCAACAAATATCTATCTACAGTTGAAACATTCTTGTACCAGTGTACTCAACCATACTTAGCCTATTAAGTTGATGTGCTGGCAAAATTCACAACAAATATAGAAAAGATTCATTGGCAAGCCGTGATGCATATTTTCCCACATCTGAAGGGTATAGTCTGATTCAGCATTCTAAGTATGAGGAAAGGAAGGTAGTTAGCAAGATATTGTTATTCTGATCGGGTGGATGATCCAGAGCACAGAGGGTCAGCCTCCGAATATTATTTCTCAGAAAGGTTTACAATATTTTTCAGTACAACAAGGTCAGTTTTCATGGATGAAAGTGAATATGCCCATGAAAACTCCTAACAAAAATCAGACCACATGTAAGAGTGAAATTAAGAGTATTGTTTTACACAGTAATTTAACGTCATCATTGTGTCTATATGGGCTCGCCTAGAGGTGCATGGAAGTATGTCCCTATTGTCTTTCTATGTACTGTAACTGCGATTATCCTTACCTGAGTATTGTTTTTTACGCTCATTGTTAACACAGAAAGAGGTCCGGTGTTAAACTCATCTTCCTTCTTCTCCTGAACCAGATAAATAAACACGAGTAAACACATATCAGAGAAGTAAAGACGCACATTCTCGGAAATAAAGAAACAAATTTCACAAAGGAAAAAATTTCAGGAAAAAAAAAAACAACTGCTCAGAAAAAAAGGGTACCAAATCTCAGAAACAAAAACAGAGAAAGTTGGAAATAAAGGGGATGTATCGAAATCTGAAGATACACAAAATCTGACGGAAAGAGATACTGAGAAACGATAGCATTGAAGTCAATTCTGAGAAAACGAAGATGATCAAAAAAGTTATTGAAACAAAGTGATGAATTTAAACCTGCAAAACGTAGAAATGACAACAAAAGTTTGATTACGAAATCGCAATCGAGGAATAAGCACTAATACTCAGGAACAAAAAGTATCTGAGAGAAAGCTGCATACGAATGCTGAGCTAAATATTTGATGTCACAAATCTAGAGAACCAAAGACAAAAATCCTGAAAAACGAAAGTGATGGGTGAAGGGTTTCTTCGAGGATAAGATAGAGCTCTGATTGAGAAAGACAGGAAATCCTGTCAAAGGAAATTGATGAAGGAAAAGCCGAGGGAAAAAAAAACAGAATTTTAAAATGCATTCTGGCAAACAAAGAAGGTTGAAGAAAGAGAAGATGGAAAGGAATAATAAAACATAGAAAACAAGAAGGAAAAAAAAAGGAAGGAAGGAAGGGAGAGTGTATCGAAAGCTCATACCTGATCTTCATCCATTGGTCTTGCTCCACTGCAGAAAACAAAGAGTTTTTCAAGGAGATTTAGCATAAATAACATACAGATATAATGGAGAGGGACGAGGAAGAAAAAATGGACCTCATGATGATGATTATGGTGGTGCTGCCGCTGCTCAGGAAAAGAAAGAAACCGCTAGTCTGAAGAAGGAAGGAAGAACAAAACCCTTACTCAGAAGAAGTAACGAAGGGAGAAGGAAACCCTAATCTGGTCCACGATTGGAACCCTAATCTGTATCGTAAAGCTTTTGTTCCTTCCCTCTCCTTTCTCTGATATGAACAGAAGAGACAAAAACAAAACCAAAGAAAAGCCTTTCGCGCGCGCACCGGTTTCTTGTATTTCCATAAAATGCCCCTCTCTCGACTTTCCCTTTATTTCCCCGACATGCCCCTGTGAGAGCTTCTCTTTGGTTTTCCAATGGTGGATAACCCTAGAGGACCAATCGGGAATCTCATGAAAACCCTATAATAACCCTAGAAGGCCAATCCAATAAGGACTCTCATGAAAACCTTAGACGATTAATCTAGTCTCTCTCTCTCTCTCTCTCTCTTTTATCGTAATTACATTACCCTAGTGGTAAGTCGTTACACTACTAGCCCTAGGTCTCCATTGGGCAACCTTACCAACTGAACTAGGACTCGGCCCTCTCTCTCTCTCTCTCTCTCTCTCTCTCTCTCTCTCTCTCTCTCTCTCTCTCGTGAAAACACACAATTATATTAAAAAAATGTGTGTAAAAAACACTACTTACAATGGGTGCGACAATGGAGTATGGTCACCCACTAACTACACTGCATGGGTAGTGGAACATGTTGAATTGCCAATAGGCAAGACGAACACTCCACCGTGGAAAGAATTTCCACTTGCTCCAATAAAGAAAATGGCCACATTAGTACTCCCTTCAACTTTCGTAGATATGATTTCACTCCATGTCTACCATCGAATACAAAAGTGTTGCTCATATTCTAATTATGACGCAATCCCCAATATCTCATAAATGTTTAAACACCAATCTAGCCATGGTTGTTCTCTTGTTTGTAGAGGTAAGGGACCTTGCATCAATGAAATATTTTGTAGTTGTTGCCAAATAAACCCATAATTAGGCGGAATTCGTAATAATTGTCGCACTTCAGCAAACTCCAAAATTCTTTGAGATGGAGCCTCGACTATATCTCCCACCTCTTTGACCCCCAAACGAAAAAAACGATTAAATTGAGAGCGCAATCTCTCCTTTTCTGACCAACATAATAACCGAGAAGACACAAGCAACTCTTTTTGGAAAGAATTACAATGCTCTCTACTAGATGATGGTTTCCATACACATAACAGGAGTGCTTCTTGCCATGAGGTAACCAAGTGTTGAACACGTGTAGAGCCCAGAATCCTAAGTGAAATACATCCATTCAGTAATTGCCACCATGAAGCCTTAATCATTGTCCTCCCATGTGTTAAACCCTTGTTCTCAATGAAATATTGAACAATAGATATCCATGGTTATGAGTTTGAACACATATCTTGTAATAATGAAAATCTACGAGCCATCATGTGCTTAGATAAGTTCAATATTCCAGCTCCCCCCAAGCGCTTAGGGGTTGCTAGATGATTCCATGCAACCCAAGTTATTCACATCTTATCCCTCTTCTTCCACAACAAATATCGAAGAGGTTGCAAAATAGAATGCAAAACCTTCTTTGTCCATGGAAACAATGGCAAGTAATATAATATCATGGGTTCCATAATACATTGTACAACCTTCAAGCGTACATGAAATGGCCAAGATTGTGACTTCCAATACATGAACTTATCCCTCAACTTACTAGACATCCATTCAATCAATTGACCATTTGTAACATTCATTCCTAATGGATAGGTCAAGTGTCAAAAAATAGAGTCTTTCTTCACCACGGATCCTTGCCATCCTAAACATTCCAAATCCCTTTCAGTACATGATATGAGACTAGACTTCCTCCAATTAATATGTAATCTAAAAGCCAATGCAAATTGGTTCCATACAAGCATCCCCTTCTCAAGATTCTCTCGTGAGGCTTGTAGAAATATGAAAGAATCATCAACCAAAGCTTGTGCTACTAGTTGCCCTCCAAACGGAAAGTGTAGACCCACAATATCACCATTTGTTGCAGGCATGGATAGCATCACTAACAAGGGATGAGTAACAATAGCAAATAACAATGGACTAATAGGGCATCCTTGACGAACGGATCTTGTGAGGGTAATATCTTATGTAACTCCCCCATTAAGCATTACTCGAGACACCACATCTTGTCCTAATAAAAATATGAGGCGAGACATACGAGGTCCAAAGCCCATTGTATGCATTAACCTAGAAACAAAGGACCAATTAACATGATCATAAGCTTTCTCCAAATCTAATTGCACCATAATCAATTGTTGATGAGTGTTTCGAGCATAATCCATGGCCATTTGAACATTCAAAACATTATGCAATATATTACTACCTGCAATAAAACCATATTGGGTGGGATGTATCAACTTTGGCAAATACTTTTGTAATCTATTTGCCAAGACCTTTGTAAATATCTTATACAACCCCCCCCATCAAAGAAATTGGTCTCCATTGATGAAATTACTCTAGAGATGCCACCTTTGGAACTAATTTAATTAAACCAACCACATTATTAACTCCTTCCGGGTGGGCCAATGTCCTATTGGTGTGGACCATAGCTTCTTATACTTTGAGCTAAAATGCGATATCTCCAACGCCACCAACTCTAGTCAACCAAGCCATCACACCACAATACATTTTCCACATGAACTCTCTAACATCTACTCTTGACATGTTCAGGCCCATCCTCTCCTCTCTTTCCGCCTTGCCTTTAGAAAACCTTACTATGGAACTCACACACATCCTTCACTCCGCAACAATTAACAATTTCCCATATACGAAACACTCCAATTAGGGAGGAATAAGGTCTATGCCACAAAATAGATGGTATGATGAGTATTGTAAAGACTTTTATAGACTACTTAAAGTATTGTGACTCAGTGGTACTATTACCTCAGTACATGCTTGCAAAGAAATGCGCAAGATGACATGTCGTAAGAGACGAGCGTGGGAGACATCTCAATATTGTGAACTCTACCATATGCTCGTGAGTAGCGATTATGCCACTGCATGGAAGAGACTACGTGAACCAAGACCACAACCACCCATTGAGGATCCCAACACTGGCACACATATAGAGAGAGACTTTATCATGTCCCGAACTAGCCACACATTCCCATGCCTTCTACACCCAGACCTACCATGGGGACACTTTCCACAACCTCTAGGGTCACAAAGGTCATAAAGAAATTACAACATAGGAAGTCCATGGACCACATAGGATTGCGAGCAGAACACGTCATATATGTGCGAGAGTGCCTAACTCATTTTCTAACTCTAATCTTCAATTGTGCCCTCGCCGAGGGATTTCCACCACCATGGACTATGAACACAGTGGCCCCCATACATAAAGGAGGGGATCCCATTGACCCAAATACATATAGGACCATTATGATAGGTCATACCCTCACTAAATTATATGGTGCAGTAATGGAAGCAGAGCTCAATGATTATAATATGGAGACCTTAAGTCTTCGAGCACCAGAACAGGCTGGCTTTAGACGAGCCTTCTCTATTATTGACCATATCTTCACACTTAGATGTTTAATTGACCAAACAATAGCTCACAAGAAGAAGTTATATTGTTGTTTTGTGGACTTTCGAAAAGCCTTTGACACAGTCCCTAGAGAGCAGTTATTTGATAGGTTTAAAAGCTTGGAGATACTAGATGACATGATTTGGGCCATCCACGCACTGTATGAGCAAGTCTCTGGCTTTGTACGATGCCCAAGTGGCTTATCCAATTGCTTCACTAGCACCATCAGTTTAAAACAAGACTGTCACGGACACACTGACAAAGGTTGCCCCCTATCACCGACTCTTTTTGGGATCTACATTGATGAGATCGCGGATTTTATTGCTTGTAAGGGAGGCAATAGAGTAGTCCTTGGGGGTATGCAACTAGTATCTTGCTCTATGCTGACGACATAGTTTTGCTCTCTGAGTCTAAACACGACCCACAAACACACCTTAATGCCTTAAATGACTTTTGCACACAACGAGGATTGGTAGTGAATTTAGGGAAAACTAAAGTCCATATCTTTCACATATTGGCCCGCATTAGAATTAAGTGCCACTTAACCCTCTCTCATAGACCAATTGAGGTGGTTGGATCATATGTATATCTTGGAGTCACTTTCAATGCCCGTTCAGGTAAATTTTCGATGACACAGGTAACCAAAGATAGACTTAAGAGAGACAATGCCACCATGCATACTTTCAAGATCCAAGGACTAAGGGGTGGTACTTCGACTCATTAGTGACCCCTTCCCTCATGTATGCATCAATGGTTTGGGCTCCAGGGCTACCATCTTTCAGGTGGACGCAATTAGAGAGACCACTAGTGACAATGTTATCATGTCAACTTCAAAGCAAATCGACAGTACCATATCACATTATTAGTCTAGCTGAGTTCACTTTTGCCCCCGATGTTACTAGAAGTCCTTTTTCAACTTATGGTCTTTATTCATAGGATACATAGTCAACCACAAGGTAGGATATCTCGCTAAGCTTTTGAGGCATCTCAATCACTTTATGAGTTCGGATATACTAGCTATTGGTATAGCATGATGGTGAGTTGGCTTCTTGCAAACGGCCTAGACATTAATAACCTACCTCCCCTTAGGTATAACCACAAGATTGATAAAACTTTAATTTCTCACAAGGACCTCAATAAAGTAATATGTCAAGAAATATGGCAAATTTACACTTGGTATAAATGAATCACCCCACTAGAGCCACTCCCATCTAAAATGTTGTACTATAAGCAACACTTCATGCACTTCTCTAAGTTAGGTTTTATTACACCACCACAATATCTAGATACTTTCTTACCAAATACGCTAAGGTTTGCCATTGGATTACTTTGAATATCATCTCACCAACTTGAGATTGAGAATGGTCGTACTAATGGGGTCCCTAGAGAGGAAAGGATATGTGGATTATGTCACATTGAGGTAGAGGATGAGGACCACTTTACATGCAAGTGTCCAACTTACGTTGAGATAAGGGGAAAATACCAAGGCATACTCTCAAAGAATCTCGACGTGGTGTAGAAGCAATTAAGAAAATAAGGGAACGTGAGCTACATTGCCTAGAAGCCATGGTTGCGATACCTTCTACATAGGCACACCCACATCAAAACCCGCTGACCTCCCACTTCTTTTTGAGAAACTTCGACGGAAATGAAACTAGGCCTAATACAAAGTCATTTCCTTTATAGAATATGTTACACCATAACATGTTTTGCACAATATTGGAACTCTTTTATCTTATTTTTTATTTTTATTTTATTTTATTTTTGATGATTGGGTAAACATCCTATTTTGTTGTAAACCAATTGTCTCATGGGCCAAATTTGGCCTTAGAAGACGTTAATATATCTTTCATCCATCTCTCTCTCTCTCTCTCTCTCTCTCTCTCTCTCTCTCTCTCTCTCTCTCTCTCATACCATACTCTTCTTCATGTTAGTGACTCCTATGTGTGTTAAAACTCTGAGTATACCCCCTTGAGAGTTCTGGAAATGGCTTATTCAAGACAAAAATAGTACCGACAACAAAATATGGATAGCTTGTCTTTCTTGACCAAGGAAATCACCATGTATATTTAGTCTCTACATACAATGTCTCATCTCTAGTCTCCCTCTTTAATCATCAAAACTGCCCCGCAATGGACTATGGAAATGTTGCCGTGTTGCATCTAAAATGCTTTTATTAAAGACAAGGATCTACTAGAACTTGGGAGAGTATAAGCTAGAGTTGAACATTATGTGGTGTTGTTAGAAATGGAGAATGAATGACATTCATGATGACATCCCTACGAGAAAAAAAATGAAATTATATACTAATGTGGGGCAAATATTTCAATTCTTGTACAATCCCTCCCTCATAAGGAAATGGAGACATCAAAATTGATTCACCATGTTCTTATTTCTCTTATTGTATCCTATATTTTGTTGTGTGTTTGTGTGCACACACATTTTGGAAAACCAAGAACCTCAAGACAATTTGACTTGTTACATTCATTTGATACAACTAATATGAGGATTTATTATGACTTTAAAATGTGGCTACATTGAGTGAATATGCAATGACTACTCATGCATAAATACAAACTCATGTCACTCATAACCACAACGGATAGAACACTTAATGATGAAACAATGTATACCAAGGTTTCTAATGCTTATAGTCAAGTGCCTAATAACAAAACAGAGTAATATAGATAGAACTTACCTAATAGATGGGTAATCTTCTTCATTGCTTAGCAAAATTGAGAAAAGGTTCACTAGTATACAAGCACTAAAGAGCAAAATACCTACATCCATGGTAAGAAACAATTTTATTTGGCATATCCATATACTTATACAATGAATTGTTTGTTAATGAGCGAACATGTCAATTTTGACATAGCAAACATGAAGTACAAAAAGAGTGGAAAACATGGTATCTAACATCTCTTGCCAAGATATGAATGCAGTGATCCTTTTTTCCTTGACCAACCTAAATATATACCTGCTATGTAAGATTTGAATGGGTTATTTAACACAAACAAACAACAAATACATAGCAAATTTCATTGGGTCTAGTTTTATGTATAAACATATACTCTGGATTCAAGTAGCACGAGCAAAGTTTTTGGAATGCTCCGTTTCATATTACAGCTAGTAAACAATATATAATATGACTAGTTTTTCCGTGAATCAAGTTTGCCATGGATTTCATTTAGTTACTATATGAACAAGTTTACACAAGAATAATGATCTCTTTGCCTGTGGATTCTTGCTTGGCTCAAATATGATATGTCAGTTAACCTCAAGTCCAATGTGAAATCAATGCACCTCTCCAACTTTAGCTTCATTCCTCTCTCCATTGCTGCACTCAAAACCTGCAGAACCCCACAACAAACCACGTTTATTTGCATAAAAGCATTCATTATTGTTTAGGGGCAAAAATTGTCCGAGTGCCCCACCCTTTCTGATGTTATAATTGTATATGGAAAATTATTTACAGAAAAATGGACAATAAAAATTCATGTATCTAAGCTAGACCTAATGTATCAATGTGGTGATGGTTTCATGATAGATTTTGGATTTGAAAAGCATCTACCTACTGTATTAATATGGCCGTTAATCAGTTTTCATGGTATATTACAAACATAACGAAAAATAAACTGTAAACTATTAGATTTTATGATGTAAATCTACGCTTTAGAGTTAATGAATTAATCCGGAGATAACGGATTCTCATGGTCCTTTGAGAAATAAAAATAATAATTTCATTACATTTTCGGAGCGGAATGGAATCTGAGCTATAACATCATTGAATTTAATCTGAGCAATAAAGTGGTGTCTAAGGGATATAGACCTATTCAATCAAATGTGGAGGGAATAAATAGTTCTTCAGGATCCTTTTGAAAACATTGAAATATCAACACCACCTATAACGGTACAAGGTACTAAGCAAAACTGAATGTAAAATACCATGTTTGATTCACTGAAAGCAAATATTGTGCATCATATATGTGGAGTTATAAGTGGGTTTAACACATTCACGAGCAAACATCTATTGTGTGACAAAATATACTAGTAATAAATATTTTCGTGAAGAGGTACCTCATGTAAGTTTAGTTCACCAAAGGAATAGTTTTCCATAAGAGAAATCTGTGGAAAGAAAAGGAAAAGAACATAAAATCCCTCATAAATGGAAAAAATAAAAGACTTCATGCCATCAATATAAAGAAGTAGAGTTTGTTACTTATTCCAAACCTTTTCTAGGCTCTCGTGGCATTTTATGGCTCTGCTCAGTATCATCGAACAAGAATCTGTAATGTTATTATTTGAAAGGTTCAATTCCAGCAAAGTTGTATTATCCTGAGAAAATAGGAACACAATGAGACTGTATAATTGCCAATACCTTACTATTAAGAACATAGCACTAGTTCTCACGGAATGTAAAACTAAAAATTGTTCTACGATTGAATCACTGGTGGTCTCTTTAACCAAGTACCTAGGTTTATGGATGACTGTAGCCTACTCAAAGAGCCACTCTAAATGGAGAGAAATAAGAAAGCTTATGAAGTTTGAGCAAGTCAATTAATTTCTTTAAGGAACAAGAACTCAAACCTGTAACCAGGTCAAAATCACAGCAGCACCTTCTGAAGTGATCTTATTACCACTCAAGTCTAGCTTCTGCATTTACCAGGTACTAGGTAAGAACATTATCATATACAAACACGAGAATAAAAACATATCGTTGAATTAACTCCAACCTGGATTTGTGTTAAACATTTCAATCTGGTGACTAAGACCTTTGTTCGAACATCATTTAGCTCACATTTAGCACATTGCAGATGCTTCAAACCATTTGGTAATCCATTCATAATAAGATCTTTAATAGTTGGTTTAAATTTATCTACAGCTAAACTACCCAGATCTTCATGGATAGAAGATGGTGAAATTGGTAGGTCTGAAGTCTGTGGAACAATATTCATAACTCTGAAGTTACCTGAAAAAAACTTCTGTTAAAAGCATAAAATTCAAATTATACAAATGCTGGTTCTAATGTTACTAGGGTTAAAGTCCTCCAATAAATACATGATTGATGTATGTATACAATCAAACAAAAACCAAGACTTCTCCGCACAGCTCTCAGAAGAATAACCGTCATAATCATCTGACATAGTTGTATTATCATGATTTTCTCTCATAGCCTAAATCTCCAGAGAAGATATCCAGAATCTGTTGCTGGAAACACATTTATTTGAGTATAGAAACACAAGTTCCGTGGATGATTTATAGTTCATCAATCTCCACAACATAAAACTTCATCACTCAAGTTATTTTACTGTAAGAAACAATGAGCAAATTAACACGTCCATGCATTTTTAAGTCCTGTAATAAGCCACCCAGAGAAAGGTCCCTTTCCTTTTGGATTGAAATATAATAGAATTAACTACCAAAAGGTAAAAATTTCTTGATCCACAATAGCAACCATCTCTCCACTCCAGGTATCATGGGACCTGCTTACTTATTATGTTGCATTGTGTACAGGAGAACAGTTTTTATTGAACATTCACAACATGGCAGAGTGTTTCTCTGCATGGATGTTCTTCGAGTAAATTGGAAATGTGGGTTTTAATCAAATTGGAAGAATACAAAACTATCCCTGACAAGAGAAAAGGCCTACCTATATTGACTATTTTGAAACCCTTGCAATAACCTCCATCATTTATATACTCAGAATCCAAACACTCACTCCAAGTACAAGTATATTGTATTATTCTCAACATCCATTTCACATTCATGACATTCCTTTTTGCGTTCAGTACATTCCCTTTTTACATTCACAACATTACCTTTTTAAGAGAGTACCTTTTTCTAGTATTAAAGCTAAATCAATACCTTCAAGAATAAGCTCCTCCAATGCAGCATCCTGAAATGCCTCTACAACCTCAAGATCCACCCAAGCTCCTATATTATTTTCACAGACATTCATGCTCTTGAGAGTTCTGCAAGACATACGTTGTATTATAATCACACTAAGTCAGTTTTGGAGATATCAATGAAGCACAAACAGCAGGTCATTTATGTCTGCTACCAAAGATTAAATAAGGAGGGGAATAATCTCCGCAATGGACGCTTAGGGAATGGTTCCGTAATCATGTGAAATCTTGCAACCTCAGATCATTATCTAGAGAAAGTCCTATTATTTCTAACCCGAGTGTGAATTTTTTATATTATTTACTAGACCAGCCAATATTTTATCTAACCTGGCCTATATATTCTAACAGAAACAAGTCTAGTTATTTGCATCTAACCCAGCCAAATTTTCTAACCCAAGCCATACCTTCTAGCCCAGCCATTAGCAGCTATCTACATCTAGCTCAACCATATATTCTAGTTGAGCCATAAATTCTAACTAGACCATGATCTGCATCTAGGCCAGCTATAATTATCTAACCCTGCTAAACCCTAAAATCTGATTAAAATATTCAAATTTCGAAAGTTGAACCCTGTGAGGTATTCTCTTAGACCCGATTACCAGTCAACTCTCTGCACCTGCAATTGAGAGAACTGCTCGAAACTTCTGTTCTCTGATATGTATTTCCTTTGTGGTATGCATTTGATTTTATTCCATTTGTGAAGTTTTTTCCAGTTTTCTTGCTTGATTTTGTGGTAGAAAGAGAGAGACATTTATAAATTCTGATTTTTTGTTTGATTTTGACATATAAACATTCCATAGGCATTGCAGGTAATACATTGTTCTCCAATTACTGAACATCTAATACACAAAACCACTTTGGCTTTATTGCAATATGGGATGCAAAACAGAGTCCAGATAATTAAACAATGTTTGTTTATGTATCGATTGCACAGATGGATATAGGTGTTCATAGTCCATTGAGATGGATCGAGATTGCAGTGAAAATGGGGCTAAAGCAAGGAATTTCTGGTTATGTTTCATTGTTTTTTCTTACCTACCTTCTCTATAATTATTCCATTAATTATTTTTTTGGCATCCTGGCAAAAATTGCAAAAAGATACTAAGCTTATATCTGTATTACATATCCTCAATATGACTTCCCTTATATCTTTAGAGCACTCATATTATCATGGATTATATTTATAGTGTAGGGCAATTCAAGTGAAGCCGGAGTCTAAAGAACCCATGAGCTAAGTTCAAGAAGACCGAAATTTTTCAACTAGATGAAAAGAGGTGTATCAAAACCAACGTATAGTGATCCATTTCAATACAAATGATTATCAAGACGACTTAGGAAATGTCCAGAAAGTAACAAGATCATCTAATATGAAAAGTGGAAAGAGCTTCACAAGGTATTGATTGTAATAAGGCATATCTCGTGATACTTTTTAATTGATGCAAAAGTAAATTTGGGTTTATTGATTTGTGACCCCGTTCCAAATTGCATGTAGAAGTTGAATCTTTCTTGCTACTTTTGTGAGACAGAATTTAACATTATCCAAATAAGGAAATACGGCTAGTACATGGATGATGACACATTTTACATGTGTGCTAGAATATATGTTTCCATGAACGATATCATATAAGTTTTGGATTTTATATCCACTATGGGTTCAATGGTATATATAGAACAATATGGTGGAGGAAGTACTTAGACGTGTGCCAAGAGATAGGGATTTTGCTTTTAGATCAACATTACATGCTAAGACATTTCATCCTTCTGATAAAAATCAAGAGTGCTCCTAAAGGGCTTCATGCAAGTAAAGCAGAGAGCGGGATAGTATTCATTGACCCTAAGGCACTAAAGAACTTGATGCATTTATGTGTTAACCACATTATTTGGAGTGATGGTGAAAACCAAAAGATCATAGTGAAGAACAGATGTCAAGAGATTTACATATGCCAACACAACCCAAAGGTACATCTAATTGTAGTTAGTATGTGATGAGTTCTTACATGGCTTTGAGCCAACAAATTTCATGGCTTATTAGAATGATGACTTACAAAATTCATTGATAACAAGACATGTACGAACTCTTCAATAGAATACAATGCATTACATAATAATCACAATTTGTACCATCGGGTCGTGTTGGTAGTAGATCTCTTGATGTCGGTTCTCCAACATGATCTTTTAGTATTTAATGTCGCCCCACACAATGGTTAACATAATTGTATTAAATTCCTTAATGCATTTGAAGCCTTTATGTTTAATGGATTCATGAATACTATCCCTTCCTCCACTGCCTTCAGCCTATTGGGAGCACTCATAATTTTGATCCTAAAAACAAATGTTTAGCATACAACATGGGTATTAAAGCCAAATATCTATCTTGTGAAACAAGTCTAAATATGTCCACCTTATTGTTGTGCACATCTAATTGGACCCGTAATCGTGGATCCATAACTTATTTAATATGGTTGGCAAAAGCATAAATCCTATCAATAAACCCAAATGAACTTATGAATCAACTAAAAATATCTTCTTCCACTTTTAATATTAGATAATCTCAATGCATTCCTGTCACCGATTAGAACACTTACGAAGTCATCTCAATCATCATCTATATGAGACTGGATTAACACAAATTGGTTTTGATCTACCTCTTTTCCTTTAGTTAAAATTTTCGATCTTCTTCAACTCAGCTCATGAAATGATTGGGGGTTCTTTTGACTCTCATTTGAATTGTTCCCATCATCTTCTCCTCTTTGTAGTTGGTGAGCCCTACACTGCAAATACAATCCAAGTACGTTCTATTATAATAATGGAAGTCATATTAAGGATATATAATACTTACACAAGCTTTGTATCCTTAGGCAATCATTGCCTGGATCTTCTCCATCCAATTCTCAATCCTTCTCAACGAACTCTAAGAACCTAGCGGCCATCTATGCAATCAATGCAAACAACAAACATTGTTTAATTATTTGGGCTTGTACCAGATGGGCAATTGGAGAGCGATTACATGCAACGAATCTGTAATTCACTGGATTGTATACAATATTCATACACCAAAATCAAACAGAATTTATAAACATCTCTCTCTCTCTCTCTCCAAAAATCAAAAACCCTAAAACAAACTTTACAAATAGAATAAACAACCTATGCTAGAGATCTTTTGAAGACAAAAGCTACAATATATCTAACTTGAGAATCTCACATGTGCCAAAAACCAGATTCCCTCGTCTCTTTTCATCTTATTTACTCTTATATTTACTGTGTAATATTTATTTTATTTTGATTTGTTCTCAAAGATGAGACAACACTTAAGATGTAATCTCTTGTTTGGTCTTATAGGCCATTTTGGCCTTTTAAAAGACGTTAATATTTCTTTCTTTCTTTCTTTCTCTCTCTCTCTCTCTCAAAAATCAAGCAAAAACCCTAAAACAAACTTTAGAAATCGAATAAACACAAATACATACCACATACAAGATATTTGCAGCAATGAAAAGGAAATACATACAAGATAACATATTGTCTCCCATGTTATCTCGCAGATTGCCTCACAGGTTCCAACATTTCGATTTTTGCAAGGTTAGGTAATTATAGTTGGGTTAGATGCAGATCACAGACCTGTTAGAATTTATTGCCAGGCTAGAATTTATGATTGGATTAAATGTTGTTAGCCGTCGATGGCGAAGTTAGTAATTATTGGCTGGGTTAGATGCAGATAGCTGGGTTAGAAAAAATGGTGGGGTTAAAAAGTATGAACCGGGTTAGATTTTTGCAGGTTTAAAAAAATTTATGGTCAGGTTAGAAAATACTAGCCAAGTTACAAACTTTGGCAAGGTTAGATGCAGATAGCCAGGTTAGAAAATATGTACCGGGTTATAAATAACAAGGTTATGATTTGCCATTAGATAATGATCTGACTATGCAGATTTCAGACAATTATCAAAGCATTCCCTAAACCCTCTGTTGCCGAGATTACCTATCTCTCCTATTTAATATTTGGTAGCAGGTAGAAATGAGCTAAACCGCATAATTGGAAAAGTTCAACAACCTGACAGAACGAAGTGAGTGGCCAATGGCAGATAACCCTGTCGTCCTTATATCATTATGACCCATATAAAGAACCTGGATTCTGCACACCATAAATTAAAACACCGATAAAAATTACATCAGAATCAATTCTTTGGTACATTAACATAATATCTGTTGTACTCCCAGTGTTATAAGTATACCTTTTGTGTTGTGCGAGGCTGACACTTAAAGAGAGAGCTCCATCTACTCCTATACCAGTCTCACTGGATTAATGCAATGTAAAAGATTAATTGACAAAGATATATCATTACGCAATTAGAGTTTAACCAGGATTTGCTTAGAGGTGTTACATTAGATTAACGAATTAGAAATTTCTTCTCCATTTAGCCAAGTATCATAATTACCTTTTGATCTTATTACACATAAGTTTATTGACACATGCATGTTAATCTTCATTAGTGTTTAGACATGATTTACTCGAGTTGTTAGGTTGAATTAACATATAAGAGTTTTCTTATCTTACCAGCTGAGCATCATGATTATCTATCTACCTTAAAACATGCATAATGAGATGACTGAAATTTTCACTAAAACTAAACAGCTTCAAAATAGCATTGCAAAGTCGTGAATGGATCATCATCTCTTGTGGATTTCAAACCTTTCACACCCTTAGAGGAAGTTACAAACAATTGCCAACGTCTTAAAGCAACCGCAAATGCCTTTCCACACTCTACAGTCATTGCACCCAAATGTAGTAGTCACACAAAATAGTTGGTAAGTTGAAGATTGTCATGATACAAGGAGATGCTTGCCACACAATGTAAAGTGATTTCTACACACAATAAAACAAGAGCAACCTTCCAACACCTTGTGAGGAAGAAGAAATCATATTTGGTTAAATTTGAAGCATGTGTGAATTGTTTGTTCATTGGACAAGAAAGTAAAAAACCATATGGAAAATGTATGAGAGGCAAACTACCGCACAACTGACCTCACCTCAAGTGTGGGATGAGTATGGAAAGGTAATAAATGATATCTCCGAGCAGCCCCCACCTACATGGTTCATGCCCACGTGAATCTATTTTATTTACTCCACAAAATGTAAAAAACTTCATGGATTGGTTACAATTGGAAAGGCCCACAATCATGACAGATCTTCAAGAGCCAAGACCCCATGATGCCAAGAAAATTATGGTTCAATCATGATTGTCCATTACTTGGATAAACTACATGGCTCAATCCTATGGTCAGAATTGAGTGTATGGGCAGAGAGCAATGATGACTGTCATTCAACTGAACAGGCAGGCTTTTGAAAGGTTTCAAAACATTGGGGTCACATATTGACCCTACGGGACCCTTATCAAGGACAACGCTCATAAAAAATGGATTTATTGTTGCATTCCTGTCATTGTACCACACACTTGGCTCTTGCAACAGGTAGAAGCCCCAAAAGATATGCAATGGGGAATCTATGCACTGTATGAATCCGTATCAAGAAAAGAGTGATCTCCCCACAACTTGTTAGAGGTTGTGGGTAGCATAATCGGAGTGAAACAAGGATGCCCACTATCACTCTCTTCAATCTCTATATAAATAACATAGATAGATTGTAATGGGGAATCTATGCATTGTGTGAATCCATATCAAGAAAAGCATGATCTCCCAAAGGGTCGTCAGAGTTTGTGGCCAGCACTATTGGAGTGAAACAAGGATGCCCACTATAACCCACTCTTCAGTCTCTATATAGATGAGGTATCGAATTACATAGATTGCAATGGGGAATCTATGCACTGTATGAATCTGTATCAAGAAAAGTGATCTTCCCAATGGCTTGTCAAAGGTTGTGGCTAGCACAATTGGAGTGAAACAAGGATGCCCAATATCACCCACTCTCTTCAATCTCTATATAGATGAGGTAACAAAATTACATAGAGAGATAGCAATGGGGAATCTATGCACTGTATGAATCTGTATCAAGAAAAGAGTGATTTTCCAACGGCTTGTCAAAGGTTGTGGTTGGCACAATTGGAGTGAAAAAAGGATGCCCACTATCACCCACTCTCTTCAGTCTCTATATAAATGAGGTATCAGATTGTTAAGCCTCTCCAAATCATTGACGCCACATCATATAATTTGGAGTCCCCTAAATGTATGTATTTTCAAGTTTGGTCCTCATATTCCATTACCTTGTGTAGTGGACCAAACCCTTGGTTAAAGAGGCAATGGTATCTCCCTCTTATTTCATAAAATAGTATAGTGACAAACATAGTGTTCTTCAAAATCCATTCCCTGATGACACACGTGGCAGATTCTTTGTCCTGGTGGTGTGCGTGCATATCTGTCTATCTCAATTTCTAAATTATGTGAAGAGGCCTACAGCTCCCCTATCACACTGTGCAATGCATGGATAGATGTATGTCCATGGCCTGATGATGAATCCATCCTCTGATGTGTGTAAAATGTGTGACTTATAGTGGGCCATCTTCCTATCAAGAGATGTGGG
This sequence comes from Azolla caroliniana, assembly GCF_043228905.1. Taxonomy (NCBI): domain Eukaryota; kingdom Viridiplantae; phylum Streptophyta; class Polypodiopsida; order Salviniales; family Salviniaceae; genus Azolla; species Azolla caroliniana. Next base: position 4,605,596 of record NW_028230440.1, on the reverse strand, counting down.
GCTGATCCATGTTCTTCCATTACCCAATTTGATAATATAAGTTCGGAGTACTCTATTCTTTTCCACTCTGGTCTTGTGTAAATGGGGACAATGCCAGCCATAATGGAATAAAGGTAGTGCATTTATGCTTATGCCATGTGACTCGAACCATTGTTCCACTTCAACATACCAACAATGGTTATGTCCATGTTCAACAACTTGTTTGGATGAGATAAGTGCCTTCAGGCTGTTCTGGCTAGAACTCAAGAGACACAAGGAGAAGTTGTTGGAGGACAACCACCACACAATCTCATCAACAAAGAGCAATCACAACTTTCTTTAGCCCCATCACTCCTACCCATGCTACAAGCCAATCAAGGGCTACACAAGTGGGCTCCTAATTGGGACATTGCAAAGGGTTTACAATAGATCAAGCAATACTAATTTGTCGTGCAAGGAAACCTTAGGTTCATGGACAAAGACCTCACCATCCCTGTCATTGACAAATAAATGCCATTAATCCGAACATTGTAGGTGCTTCTCTCGCTTCAAATATCTCTCCATCCTGGATCGACCTATGCGAGAGATCTTTCAAAGACAAATTTACAATTTACCTAGATTGAGAATTTTACATATATAGATAACAGGATTCTTAGTCACTTTTACGTTTTCGCTTAGCTTGGTTTTATAGGAGACAAAAAGTTTAGGGTGAGATCTTTGTTTGGTTTTATCAGCCCTTTTGGCCTCTTAAAAGGTGTTAGTATTTCCTTTCTTCCTCCGAATAAGAATCAACATCCCATAACAGCTAGTATCTCTCTCTAGGCAAGCACCTGAGGTCTAAGAGTTGTAAAACTGGAAGCAAGTCAAGCAAATTCCCAATCTTTGAAGCAGGTAAAACCGCATTACTGGAAATCTTCCCTAGTGGCAGGCCTGACAAACCTGAATTTACCACTACGCAATATGAGTAAAAAATAGTTTTAATCCACATCCACGATTAGCAGAACATAGAGAAGAGGTCAAGACCATACTCAGCTTGAAGATATTCTTGAAACAGGAGATGTATGAAACAAAAAAGTCTATGTCGCTATTTACAACCCATTCCCAAAAGGCTGGATGTACCTGTTTAAAATGACATAATAAAACAGAAAATAACTTGCATAATTGCATATCAAACAACATCAATGTTTTCCTTGAAGAAACATGCCATTGTTCACTACACCACCTTCAATAATAAATGTAAATTTTCATACAGGCTTGAATCCACCCATGTGGCATCTACTGCAACACTAGAGCATAATGCCCCTTAGAATACTTCAACAACAAAAGCATGATAAGCCTCATATATTATACAACATGACCATCATATGTCCAGACACACTCTTCTACCATGATGTCTTAATTCAGCCCTAGATCATTTGCTCATGTCAAATGTGTTTTGGTAACCAAAACACAAGAAACGCAAAACATATGAAATGTTATTCAATGTTCATCCCTGTAAGAAAATTGCTGCAACTGAAACATGCATGCTACATCAGAGCAGACGTTTCAAAATACTTCTTTCATGCACAAATTCAAGTCCCCTCTATCCATCAGTATCTTTGCACGAAAGACCAATTTCCAGGTCAATTTTCGAAACAAAATGCATGGAAAATGTCCCTAGATTTGTGATAATAATAACCAAGGCACAGAATATTGAAATTGGGCACATTGTATAGTATGTTCACCATAGCAGGAGTTTAATAAGTTTATATGTAAATGTGAAATTTTACTAATATTGATGGATATATATCTGGATTCTATACGTATATTTTTAATGCACATGTCAATTAGATATTTTGCTTTGATATTGTGAGGGTTAATTTATTTTTCAGTGCATTGCTTGTGATGCCACTAAAAGTAGACCATGCAAAATCAAAATAATAATTCGTTTTTCTTCTTTAGTAACAGAGAATGATTACTTCACATTAAAACCAAACGAAGTATAGCTGCATACCGTGTGACAATAGGCATGAAGAGCCTTCCACTTAATTTCAGCCATGAATACTTCATTGTCACCTTTGAGTCATAGTTTCAGTTAGAAAAGAATCAGCAATCATAAATATCAATAACAAAAACAAATATTCAGATTTAGATCAACTCTTAGACAAGCTTCATGCAAAATAACCTCCATTCTGACGATCAGCAAGCTGCTGCAAGTAATGTGCAGCATAAAATGATTTCCATGATGTCGGAGGTGGCCCTTGGTGAACATCCCATTTATCATATGGTGGATATGCTAATGCAGAAGGTAAGGGTACAACATCACCTTGAAGAAAATTTCGACTGTGGATCTGCCAAAGACATTCTGTGTCTGTTCATGAAAAACATAGGAACAATTATGGTAAGTTATCCTTTTTGTATCAGAAAAAACGGATGTCATTGTTCTCATAACTATTTGGCCTAGCAAAATCTATGGGAATAAAATAAATCCATTAATTAAGCCCCTACAGAATGCAAATATTAGATCTCTGTAGTGTTTAGAGAACTGAGGTTCAAAGGCCAGTTCAAATTTCAAACCACTATAAGGACAAGGAAAGCTAAGTCTGAGAATATTCTTAATTTTAAGAAAATTATGGGCATGGACACCCACCAAATAAAATTTGAAAGCAAATTGATTTCACCAGAACAAATCACATAGAGCGGGTCAAATATAATATGAATAAAATGAGCAAGTGCAACAGTGATTTTGTTGAACTAAAATGGAATGCATAAGAGCTGCCAAATACAAGATTGTTCTATTTTACTCCGAATTTTTTAGTGCAAGATTGTTTTCAATCATTTGGCTACAATCATATATTTGATGGAAATGGTGGTTGGACTTGTAAGAAGGATTTTTTACCATCAAACATTGAATAAACTCTATTGTCTAAAATAGGATTTCCTGTGACCATCTCATAAAGGTTCCAGGAAACATATACTACAAATAATCCACCCTCATAGTTTGGGATTTGAACTAAAGGTATCCACAAGAGCTACATTACTTTAACAATTAGGCAGTCATGATATGACCATAAACTGGCTAAAACTAAAAAGGAAGGGCAAGTAACATGAATGCCACAACCACCATAACTTACCAAGATTCAATGATTGAAAATCTGGTCGTTCTTCTGCAACAAACAATGCATGTGCAGAGAGTTGTTCTGCAATGCACCAAGCAAGATCGGGGGGCAAAGAAGACACATCATGAACATCTGCAATATAAGAAGTATTTTCATGTTAATAGAATGAAGCCTGCGACGACAATGACAGAGAAAATTTCTAAAATGGAAATCTCAAGTGTTTCTTTAATGAATAGCTTTTACATCATAGACAAACATGACACGCGGTGGTTCAATTGCTCACTCTTCCAAATTTGTCATTCCATATAAGCCTATATTTAATAATAAAAATAATGAGATTGCAAAGAAAACTAACCTTCAAGGTTATGTGCTACCATAGTTGCAGCCACACTAAGAAGGTCTTTTACTCCAAGGAAATGAGCTGCATGTATCAAGTCCATGGCTTGTCTTGGTGCTACCTTATAATTGCAACATACAAAGATGAGTGATAAATGGAAAGAGAGAAGGTCAAATCGAGTTGAGGTAGAAAACATGAGTCAGGAATAAGCCAAGATGGAATCATGTAAAAAATACTGTGATAAAAAACATGACAAAACAGTCATAACCTTGTTAATTGTCTGCAATTAAATAAATTTGTGTTTTACCTCAAACTGGAAAACAAGGCGTGGTTTTTCTGAGCCCCAATACCTATCTGCTTTCAATTTGTTCAAGTGATCTGTGAAGACAAAGCGTAGAACAGTCTCCATGACCTACAAGATATTCAACATGTTAAGATTGAGATTTTGCATTCAATTGAATACAGTTCAAAAAAACATTCACCATGTTAAGATTGAGATTTTACATTTGATTGAATATATATGAATACAGTTTAAACAGCCACCTCAGTCTACTGCTAATAAAGTAAACATTTTGCTACAGATCAAATCTACAAAAAGAAGTGCTTGTCCACCTCAGACTACAAAACAAAGTTGTGATCCCCACTTTTCAAAATTGCAATGACGATTCTGTAATGCATTTCTTCCACAATGACTTCAGAATACTTGAGGGAAAGTTACTCCAATTCCAGTGTTCCCAGAAAACAGTTATATTCCCTTTGAAATTTTCTCACAACAAAATCAATGACTTCGGAAGGTATCTCATGTTTTGGTCTTGATTGTCCATGGAAGAAAATCTCGTGTGGCACTGAGTACGCAATAGCATTGTGCCATCACAAGAAAATTCAAGGCCATCATTGCTTGACATCAGAAGCACATTCCTTCCTTTGGAAATATGACCATTTTGGACAGGCCCATGATGGATATCTTTGGAAGATAATAATTCAAATTCATTGAGACTGAGACTGGCCAGTCCATATTCAGAATTTTCCCCTGGGATATCGACCCTTTCTAGGTTATGAAGGAACCAATCGTTCTTTCAGTATTATACGTTCTTGCATTATCCAAGTATCTTTTATCTGCCATTTCGGGCTTAACTCTTACGAAACATCTAAATCATAAGTTCAGGGTTTAGCAAGTAGACTTTATGCAGATAGCTCATTCCATTTCATTATTTTCTATGTTTTCATAGATGAGACAGCAATATATTCAGTTTTAACCTGTTGTTGTGTCTCATAGTTCCTGTCAGTCTCTTGGGAATATATGCCATGAGAAAGTTGTCAGTCATTAAGATGGACCATGGAAAGAACGAATGCATATGGAGGGGCAATGCTCCTGGGGAAGTTTCAATAATTCTTGAAAGGGAGAAACTCCAAAATACTCCCAAGTTGTTCTCTATCTCCATAGATACCCTTATGTCTTCTAATATCTGCCCAAATGTCCTTGGTGAAATCCAGAACGAGAGATTATATTTGGTATATGAGAAAGGATATGGTCAATCTATCCCCTTATTCTCAATTATACATGCTCTTTCATCCCCTTTTATCTCTTTGGGGGTTAACAATAGGCAATTACTTAGGGACATTTGGGAAATACATTGAAACTCAGGTATTTCAGAGTTTTCCTTTCTTTCAATGATCTTTTCATGTTAAATTTGTTTATTGAGCCACAAGAAATAATAATAAGATAATCAAAAACAGTTACATTGCAGGTTGTAAATGGATACCTCTGGACTCATATCTGGAAATCTTATCACATTTTCCAGCCTCTCCCTGAAGGATACTATGAATATACACATAAAGAAATCATTTGCATGATATAAGAAAATCATTTACAACATAAGAAAATATCGGTTGCAAAAATTATTTGCAACATACATATATGAAAAATTTATTTGCAACATCCCAGTATGTTCTCATCAAAGTGCTCAAAACAGGAATAAAACATGCCAGTATGTTCTTATCGAAGTGTTCAAAAAAGGAAAATCATTTGTAACATATGAAAATATCATTTGAAAAAATAATGATACGTGTGGCAATTTTTATTTGATATATATGCCAATATCCTCTGAACACTCAAAAACGAGCAGCTGAACTTTTTCTTTTATTAACCTTCACTCAAAATTATCGGCAACATATGAAAAAAATCACTTGCAATGTATGAAAATAGCAATTGCAGCGTAATAATGTGCATGGAAATTATTTTTTTGCAGCATAGCAGTACATATTTTCTATTTAAACACTCATAAAAAGAAAAAATATATTTTTTCTTGTTGAACTTACCTTCATTCAAAATCATTTCAGCACGTGAAAAAACCAATTCGAACATAACAAAGGATCATTTCCAGCAAAATAATGCATATGTAAAAAACACAATCCATATGGTGAAAATATATTTGCAATGTTCCAATAAATGTTGTCTATCTAAGCACTCAAAAAATTAATGAAACAACTTTTTAATTTACTTACCTTCACTAAACATCATTTTCAACATATAAAGAAATCACTTAAACTATAAGAAATTACCATATGCAACAATGTATATGGAGAAAACATATGTGCAGCATTGCTATGTACATTTTGGATCGAAAACGCTCAAAAATGAAAATGAAGAGTATTTCTAGTCACCTTCACTGTAAAGAATGACATCAATGCACTTGAAAGAATCAACGACTTTAACTGGCACTAAGAAGCTGTATTCGTTCATGCATATAATCCATATATAGCCACTTTCAACTGGTGTTAACTCTAGTAAGCTAGGGGCAGGTATGACAGGCTTTCCTTCAAATATTTCAACATATTTACTCTCGTCTTTCTCTGGTGCGGATTTTCTCTTCTGTTTCCATGGTTTCTCCATGGAAGGTTGTGTGTCTCCTCTGCCCATCTCCAAATAGCAGCTTCAAAACCTCTATGCCCTCTATGGTCAGAGTATATACACTTCAATATAGGGATAGAGAGAAATTGAAAAACACAATGCAACTTTTTGCGGAAGACCCTATGATGTATTCAGCTTCTTCCTCTATCTCTGAGAATTCCCCTCTCTTTGCCAAGATCAATGAATTAGGAACAAAATGCAAGTTTGTGAGGTAGACCCTATAATATATTCAGCTTCTTCCTCTTATCTCAGAGAATTTCCCTCACTTTTGCGAAGATCAATGACAGAAGGAAGTGGGAACGAATGAATGGCCTACACATCGAAACCAAGAGTCGGTGCAATGGAGCTACCATTGAAGTTCATGCTAAGTCCATCATGAGATCAGATCTGGGACGATCAAGCTGTGTTCCTTACTGTTTTATTAGTCGTGTAGACTCTGAGAATTTACTCAGATAGGAAAGATCTCCAAGAATGGGTGTGGGTTTTTGGGGGGGCACTTACCCAAACGGGAAGGTCTCTTGTTTGAGTATGAAGGAGAAGGTATTTGGGCATGGCATGTTGTTGCCCAAAAGTGAAGAGCTCTAGAGAAAAAAGCCAGAAATGGGCGGGCGGAAAAGCCTTAGAGATGCAAGTGGACTGAGTGAAAGCCAGGTCATGAAAAGTTTGGCCCAGTGATCACTTGATCGTGACTATTTGGACGTGAGAACCCTGTCTCGAAATGGCCAAGATCAGTTCATCGGCATGGTGCATGTGGTGGATTTGGTCCATCGCGAATATGAAGTTAAGACATCGTGTCTCAATAAGCCATCATTATCGCCGTGTAGTTAATAGAGGGCAAAGATCCTAGCCCATGTAATCAATGCATTCACATCACTTGTTTTGTGATAAATTTGTTTGTTCTTGTATAAGTTATGTAACCTCTATGAGAGCCCGCTTCCATCCACGAGTGTGGTATCCATGTTCTGGAAATATGATAGACTAGCACAATGTATCATATTGAAATGTTTATTGCAACTCACCCTTTGGTTTCCGATGTGCAAGTTGTATATGGAGAATATATGGCAACGTATTTCGTGTGTGGGATTGCATCAATCGTACATCAAGTTATAGAGATGGTTTGTTTATTACGTATGTATGAAGACTAACCAAGGGTAACAATATGTTGATCGTCACAATATATTTGCCTTTGGATTTAAGGCGAAGGCGAATAATTGAACTGAGTTTTTTTAACATGGCAACATGTTATTTAAGCATAAAATCAAGAAATGGTCAAGCTCCTTTATGTTACGAGTAAAGGGGATTTGTGCTTCCACAATCAAATGTAAACCTTTGGATGGATGCCAATTGTCCATTAAGGTCACATGGCCATCCAAACTATTATCGTAATACTCAACAATCAACATATATACTCTATTATCATGGCCGAAGCATTGGCGTAATGCTACCTTGCATTTGTATTCTCCATACAAGAAGCTTGTGCAATGAGAATGTACCAATCATGGGACGGGGAAATTACCACAATATGATCGTATATAAATAGAAGATTACAAAAAAATGCTCGATTGCTTTCAAAAAGACATATTATACATGCTAAGTCAAAAAGTTAGGCACCTAACCAAACAGACATTTGGAATGTATGTATCAGAAAATCAATGAATGGGTAAGGGGTGGGGTGCCAAGTAAAAAACGAGCCCAACTGGTGAATTGAAATGATAAGCAGTTTGGATGCTAAACACAAAAAGTTAACACTAATTGATCGGGATCAGATCGACGATCACAAGAACATGCATGGGGCAAGTCAGGTTAAAAAAGAGAGCCCAATCGGTGAATCGAAACGACGAGTGGTTTGGATATTAAACACACAATACAACGTGAATCAATCGGATCAGAAATTGGCACAAGTCAGTGCCAAAAGGGCACCGATCGAATTGATCGATCCGATCGATTCGTGCTAGAAAACAAAAAACACAAAACACATAGCCATGGCCATGGGCGCCCCCTAATGTGAAACCGGAAATTAGGGTTTTGGAGCTCTGCGTGTCCCCCTCCCCCCCATCACCCAGAAGCCCTCTCATCCTCCTCCTGCGTCTGCGTCTGCGTCTGCGTCTGCGTCTGTCTTCCCACCCCTACCTTTTTCTTTCTGTGATCTCGTGCCCCGGAAGCTCCAGCTATGGTTGAGAAAGGGAAGAGCCGGAAGGATGAAATCGTTACGCGCGAATATACCATCAATCTCCACAAACGTCTCCATAGCTGGTAAGTTTCAACCTCTCCTCTCTCAGGTGCTGTCAAGTAGTCTTACTTTGTTCCTCTTTTTTTCAAATTTTTTTTTATCATGTTCTCTTGACTTTTTATCCTGGCTTTCCATCCGATCTACTTCTCCAAATCAAGGACCCCTTTTCTACGTGATAGCTTGATGCCCCCAGTTCTGTTGCATCCCTTTGCATTGCATTATGTATCTGTATCCTATTCTCTAGATAAGTATTCAATCCCTTGGAGTTTCTGCTCCTCATCGTTCTCCATTCATAGAGATATGATGCGCCGACGAATGATAAGGTTCTGAATCGCATTTCTTGCTTAACTTTTGGATAAAGCTTGCCTTTTCCATTTAGACATTATGTCCGCTTATACCATGAAGGTCTATTGCAAACTCAGGCATGTTCTAAGGATACAATGTTTCCTTTGCATCTTCTTGTTTTCGTGGCTTTCCACGACTGAAGCTGAATTTTTATTTTTATATATACGGCGATGGAGAGCACTCATTCTGACTTCTTTTGCTTCGTCCTCTTCGTTTTCTTCCAATTTTGTCCTCATCTTCAACTGAAGATCCTTACTCTAGAGATCGAGAATGCTATGTATTCGTTTCCTTACATTGTTTGCGTAATGCTCGTTTTCATATATGGTGTGCACGAGAATTATAGTGTTTATTGCCTAGATTTTTATTCTCAATTTCACAGATGTATGCAGTTCTTCTCCTAGGTGCTTAGCAACACATATGCCTGCCTATTTTTCAATATATTATTTTATATACCCTCGGAAGTCGATGAGGGATTCTCTTGACAGAGTTAGTAAAGCTTGAAACAAAGCTTGCAAATTTCTCAATTTGGCGAAACCCAATATCTATTGGAGGTCTGTTTTTCTAATTTTTTTGTTACCAAACCTACTGTACTTTAAGTTAACAATTTAATGTTATAATCACCGGAACTAACTTTATTTGGTTAACTTAAATACCCTCAACCTTGACTGAGGATGTAGAGGAAAATTCAGGACACTAGGAAGATTACTTCCTGAAACTTGCATTTATACAAGCTTGTATATGCATTTCTGTGCACATTTAAAGCACGTGTCCGATTTACATAAGCAGGTGTTATGTTAGGTAAATACAAGGGTATACATTGTGAAGAAATCTTTTGAGGTTTATTATTTCTAGAAGATACACCATCAAAAGATATGCATGTATGTGCACGCATATGTACATTTATAGACATGTATTAAGTTTTGTCTACTTTTTTTTCAATGATAAAGTGTGCTGATTTCGTTCTGATTGTATGTTTGTCTTCTTAAACAGCACGTTTAAGAAGAAGGCCCCGAAAGCCGTGAAGGAGATCAAGAAGTTTGCTCAGAAGGCCATGGGAACGACCGATGTCCGAGTTGATGTGAAGCTGAACAAACACCTTTGGAGTCGAGGTGTCCGGAATGTTCCAAGACGCGTGAGGGTTAGGATTGCTAGGAAGCGAAATGTTGAAGAAGATGCGAAAGAAGACCTCTACTCTTATGTCACCATCGCCGATGTTCCTTCAACTGGATTGAGAAATCTCGGAACCAAGGTTGTTGAAGAGGATTAGTAAAGTATTAGACCTGTTTGCGTAGTATTTCACTGAATTAAGCGAAACCAAAAAGAAGTAATTTTTTCTCTACCTTTTTTATCTTTCTTCACTCCACTTGGTTTGTTTTGAACTGAGATTTGAGTTGTTATGATTCTAATTGCGGGCTCTTTTGTTAATGCGTCTTGTCTTTTTCCAAAGATGTGGATAATGGATCGTTAATTGCAATACTTGTTTGACTAGTTTGGTTACGTTGTTATGACACTAATTGCTGGATTCGGTTGCGAGTGAAGTGCTTTGTGTTTTTTCAATTAATACAAAGTTGGTCTTGTTGCCAGTCTTTAGCTAAATAGTTTTAAAGAGTTAGGAAGTTGTTTTGATGTTGGCAAGGGCTCCTCAATGTTTCTAATGTGTATAGATTGAATGGGTTAAGACTTAGTGTTCGTCTGCATTGTCTCATCTTGCCTCTTACTTGAAGACATTTGCCTTCACCTGAAAAGTAAAATTATATGTGAGTGAGGAAGAGAGCAAGCGATTTTTTGCGTTGATATTTGCACCAAAACCTATTCTCTTTTGGGGTTTTGATCAAATAGCATTCAAGGAAGTAATCAGGAAAACGAGGTTTGAGCCTGTTGTATTGCCAAAATCCTACAAAATCTTTGTAGAACTAGCTTAATGTCACCACCTAGGTAGAAGGCCTGAAACATTTACTTCCAATGCAAATGGGTAGTTGGGTTGTTAATGGTCCACGAAATCCTCTTAAAACTAGAATTGTAAATATGTCAGTAAATAGATGAATGCCCACACGGTATATGCAGAAGGTACACATGTAAATACAGGCATATGTATATGCAAACATACAAACACACACACACACACACACAAACATTAATGTAGATGCAGGCATATGGATGTGTATGCATACACACATATGTATATGCATACAAACATACATAGGCAAATACGCACATACACGCACATATGTCACCACCTAGGGAGAAGAACTGAACATTTACTACCAATACAAATCGGTAGTTGCCACACTAATAGTTTCAGAAATCCTCATAAAACTAAGTGGGTAAATAGACGAATGCATGGAAGTTACACATGCAAATATATATATATATATATATACATACATAGCTATACAAACATTTACTTGTACAAACGTTACGAACGCACGCGTATATGCTACACACAGAAAGACACTTATATACAGGCATACAAATATGTATGCACACCGACAAAGACATACGTACATACATAGTCAAATGCACGCAGACACACATATTTACTTGTCCATACACATATGAATACACGCAGGCCTATACGCCGCCCGCACACACAAAGACACTTATATACACACATACAAATACGCACACCAACAAAGACAAACGTACATACGGGCATACATAGGCAAATATGTACATACACAAATACAAATACACATACAAACACAAAATGCCACATATATACATACAGACACACATACAATACATATGCATGCATACATCCATCCATCCATGACATACATCACATACATACATACGGACATACATACAAACACACGCACATACGTGTGTACAGACATGGGCAAATACATACACACGCGTACATTCGTATGCATATACATATACATATATGTATATATGTATACATACAGGAGGACATAGAGGGAGGAAAAGGTCGGAGAGAGATATATTCATTCATAGGTTATCTCTCTGCGCATCTTTGTCTGTTGTATCTAACCCTCTCTCTAATCTGTCACGTTACCTCTGCAAAAGGAGCAGTCAGAGAACGAAGACACAGACGCAACTAGAGGGAGAGAGAGAGAGAGAGGCTGAATTACGGTCACTTCTTCTCAGATCAAGGTTTCTGGGGAGTGGAATCTTAAGAGTTCTTGGATTATCAAGAGAAAGAAAGAAAGAGAGAGAGAGAGAGAGAGATGTCTGCGCCGGGAGGAGGGGCGGGCGGGCCACGCGGAGCTGCAGGCGGGGCCAGAAGGAGGAGGCTTGGTGGAAGTGGCTCCGCTAGTAGTGGCGGCGGCGGCGGCTTTGGCGGCGGCGGCGGAGGTAACATGCTGCGATTCTACACGGATGATGCCCCTGGCCTCAAGATCACGCCCACCGTCGTCCTCGTCATGAGTGTCTGCTTCATCGCCTTTGTTAGCATCCTCCATGTGGTCGGGAAGCTCTATGGACACCGGTCCTCAACTACATAATCATAGTTTTTAGAGAGAGAAAGAGAGAGCATCGCTTTTCTTCATCATTGCCCTCAGACTTCTTTTCCTCTCCTTTCTCTTCGAAATGAAGGATCTGAGGTCTTCAGAACTTGTGAAATCGATGAAACGAATTTTTAAGTATTTTTGCTTCTTGAAAGAGTGAAGGTTTCTGATCTGAATTTCTTTTTGAGTTTTGCGTGAGTGAAGTGTAGGGTTTCAGATCTGAGAATAGTCGCAAAAAAATTGTAATTTCTGATCTTTGAAAAGTGTTGGGATTTTTTAGATCTCAGATTTTTGTTTTGTGGTAAGAGTTTATTCAGAGTTTCAGATCCGTGAATATATAAAAAGTATTGGGAATCCATATATTTGTAAGGACTAGGGAATTAATAGGTTATTTGCTTATAAAAAACTGAGGGTATCAGTTTTTTCTTTTTACCAGATGTATAATACGGCTCTGGATCTGTCATGTCTTTCGTTGATACTGAAATGAATAATAATAGCATTTGTCATCCCGTCGTATAGTGACTGACGTATGTTTTAGATGAGAGCTAGGAGTTGAGGTCAGATCTTCTATGAGCAGTTGATTTTGCTTTGCATTATGTGGGGGGGTTGATTACTGAAACTGATTGATGTTTTGGATGATGACTTGTGAGCATCCTTTTGTTCTCCTTTGTGGTTTTGCTATTATACTGGAGCGTTTATCTAATAACTACTTGATGATGATGCCATAGCTTTTATAATTGCAAATTATGATCTTGTCATCATCACTTTGCTGTTGTCTGGTTTGCAATAGTGCTATAGGGTTCAACTACTTGATTATGAAGAAGAAGGAGAAGAAGGAGAAGATGGTGATGATAATGGGATTGCTTTTGTATGTATAAATTCATACTGTTGTTCTCAGTCTTGTGTTGTACTGTGCAGTGTGTACATGTCTCGGGTGCATACAATTGTGCTATAGGGTTCAACTACTAGATTATGAAGAAGAAGAAGAAGAAGAAGAAGAAGAAGAAGATGATGATGATAATGGGATTGCTTTTGTATGTATAAATTCATACTGTCGTCTTTTTGTTCTCAGTCTTGTGTTGTACTGTGTGCATGTCTCGGGTGCATACAAATATGGATTAAATCTTAACCCCCCCCATGTTTTGATGTTGATTCTCTTTTTTCTTAAATACCCTGGGGTATCCCTTTATTTCCATGAATGCTCTTAACTTGCTCATGAGCATCCCCAAAAATGGAGCAGCTATATGTGCTATTGCTGCCATTTTATGGTCACAATTCATCCCTCTTTTTCTCTGTCGGAGGGGGCAGGTGAATGGGTTGGTCATTCAGTTGGCTGGCGAGCTATAGATATGGTGTATTTGAGAAAATAACTTAGATAACTCTTTCAAGGGCCCATTGGGGAATTAACAGGAACTCACTTCTGGGGCCGAGTTATGGGCAACTGCAGAAATAGCAGAGACTCTCTTTGATGAGGTTTGGCTATACTATGTTCATCTGGGAAAATAGTGAAAACCAAACTTTCTTCGTAACTAAATTCATCTGGAAAGTATGACACGAATTGCGAAATTGCAAAAAAGTTTGATTAATCTTTTCTTGTAACTAAATTCACCACATATTTTGCTTACGTTCATTAATGATCACTACTATCGTTTTGAATTTGATGACCTATTTGAGAGGACATGATCGTCCTTGAGGATGCAATGTGCAGTGATGAAAATTTATGATGTTTGAGGACGAGATGTACAATGATGAATTTTTTTGCTAAGACATGACTAGTAATCTTTTACTGTGTCACAAACACAAGGTGGTAAATCAGCAACATATAGCAAAGCACCCCCCCAGAATAGCACACTTACATTGCAGCCACAGATGAGGAGCTCTAGGGCACAAAATAGCCAGCTAGAGATATCTATACAGCTTAGTTGACAATATCATTGACACAGATGTTTTGCTTTGATGGACAATCTTTGGAACCGTTAGGCTGAAAAACAACTAGGGAGCTTGTCCAGTTAAACCAGACACATGACCAATTCTCACTTTTTTGTCACAGATTGCACGCACAAGCTTGATTTTAAAAGCCACAGAATGAGCAAAGTTTGGTATTAAAAAACACAGAAAGTGTACCAACATAGTTTGGTGAATGCTTTATCCTCTTACGGTATTCTTAAATTAAGAAAAAACTGAAGTCATAGATTTTCAAGACACAGATAGCCAAGTTGATTCAGAAAATTGCAAAAATTTAGTTGTCAGATTAATCAAACAAGTGCACATTTTATCAAGTTATAGACCTTCCCTCCTGCAAAATACAAGAGCCATTCACCACAATGAAAAGCCTAAATCTAAATCAAGGCTTGTGTGGTCTTGAGAAAACACAGTTCAAGATTGAAACACGGTCTGCATTCATTTATCAATACACAAACACAATTGAAAGACAAACAATCACGAAGAAACACTGGTCTCCAGATTGTAGAGTGCGTAAGGGTGACTTTAATCCATATTGTGTTGATAAGAGCTGAAATCCCAGTCAATAAGATTTAAAGCCATTTCCAATTAAAAACGAGAACATCATTTTGAAGTTCAAACACCAACTGCTATTCAGTTACAAAAGACTTGCAGACAAGTAGAAACAGACCTTATTGAGGACAAACAAACTGTTCAATGCAAAAGTCAGAACACCCTTCAAACTAATGGCTTTTTAAGCTGCAGCAACTTTCTTCTATAAAATAAGCCCCTGTGATAGGTACTCTTAACATATATTGCATTTCCAGATCCAGATGAAGGTCTGCAAATACCAACACTTCAACCCACCATCAAAGGATATTACCAATATCTTCTATAAAAACTCAGCTAAACATATCAAAGTAGCTCTCAGTTGTGGGCAAAAGAAACTCCAGATGTATATATGTATGCTTGCCAAAGCATCATATATCACCTCTATATTTGTGCTGTACCATTTCTTCCAAGATTAGAATCAAGCCAATGTCTTTGTTGTATAACCTTGGCAATGAAGTTTATAGAGAAGCTAATTCTCCTCTGGAACATTGACAAGTTCATATTCAACAAGAGAGAGATTGTTGTCTTCTTTTACAGTGAAAGTTGCTGGTTCACCCACCTCGACCCTACCCCACCTGTCGACAGCGAGACGCATCGAACCACGAAACATGTCGATTTTTGCATTCCTCAGAATCAATGTGGCTCCATCCTTGACCAATTCAACTGTCATGAATCAAGATCATACTATTGTTCAATAGATGCTTAAAAAACAAAGAAATTTAGATATCAACATTCAAGTCTGGACTGTTGTGAATGATGTTTCATTAATACCTCAAATACAAAGAAATTGCAGACTATTTAAATGCATGCAAGAAAATACATGATGTAAACTTGATGAAGAAAGACGTTGCATGGAATGTCCACACTGCCAAATGTTCTAAATACAAAGAAATTGTTTGGTGATAAAGATATCAAAAGAGATACAAAGTAAAGGCGATAAAGATGAGTCAGGACCAAATAAATCAAGAATCAACATACACAAGCAAAGAGATACATTATCAGAAAGGCAGAAGTAGTTTAGCCAAGAAATGACGCAACGGGAATAAACCAGAATTTAGCTAAAACAAACAAAACAAACTTTTAATGGATACAAAAACATGTGATTCAGTCAACAGAAGAAATCAGATGACACTTCCATTATTTATTTCAACTTGCAGCAACCATTCTATAGGGTAACAGAAATAAAGAGAGGTAAAAGGCGTCATAATAAGTCAAAAAGCCTAGAAACTCATTGCAGTATGTTAGCATACATGAATGATGAAATAAGCATAAATATCACTGTTCACAACAAATAATACCCTGTAAAAAGTACACATGAGACCAGACATTCTGATCCAGATACAGTGACACACAAGCAAGAGAAGAAAGGCCTCAAACAGTTTCTCTGATTACAGACCTAAGTAGTACTGTAAAGAGAAAAAATGGGAAGAAAAGATGAATATGACAGGAACACAAAAAATGCTGTTTCAACCATGAACCTTGCTCATTTCTTCATTGTCAGATCTGCGTCTAAGAGCAGACAGAGAACAAATGAAAAGCCTAATGAGACAAAACTTGACAAAGCACATTGTAACAGAATCCATAGAATTAAAATAATACAGAACAATCACCAAAGCTCTTCTATATCGCCATGTTTACACAAATATGAAGATGCACATGGAATCAATGACAAATAAAAGACAGAAATAACCATTCAATTCTGTCCATTTAGCTCACTTAAACATATAGAAGAAACAAGAAAGAAAATCAAATATTGCAAGAAAGCAAAAGATTCTATTTGTTCATTGCTGACACTTCTTTAGGTCTCGGTGGTATGCCAACAGAAATAGGAAGCAAGAGAAAGATGAGAGCCAGACCTTGCTCATAATTTTAGATGCACATCACGAAAGAAGGAAATCATACCATTTCTAAAGGTAAAGCTGATGACTCCTGCGTCGGACATAAGAAACAGAAAGAGAATAATACCAACATAACACATGGTTTCAAAACAAAGAAAAATAAAAAAAGGAACCTTGGTCATTTCAGGAGGGAAAGACGGCAACGCCTGTATACCTAGATCGTTGAAGAACAGACGGAAGTCAATTAAACAAAAAAAAGTGAGGAATATGCGTGGCAGAGAGATCAAGAAAAGTATTGGAAATTAGCAAGAAGAAGGACGAAATAACGAATCAATCCCGCTAATTTAGAATGTAATGAAGAACTGACAGAAAACAGGACGAGGTAAAGAAATAATGAGAGAACATACGGAAAAAACCACAGAGAGAAACAAAGGAACAAACAACGAACTTTAACCATTTCGATCGATGAAAGCGATGGCAGTACTGAAGTAAGATAGAGATACCAAAAAAGAACTAAAAAAACTGACCACAGAAGAAAGATAGAAATTAAGAAAAACATAAAACAAAAGCTCTCCGTATGAAGGTAGAGGAAAGGATTACATCAGTTTCGAAATCAGAAAGAATGGAAAAAGAAGAACCGGAATATTACTTTGCTCGTTTAGCGGCAAAAACATAGGATGGAAGATAGAGGAACGCTACGGAAAAAATAGAGAATGAAGAAGGGAGAGGATGAACAAAGGAAAGAAGCCGAACCTTGCTCATTACGCGCAGTGAAGACTATGACGCCCGTATGGTCACCAACGAGACACTCAGCGATGCGGACCTGACGAGCGTTGGCAGGGTTGGGACGAGACCTCTGGACAACCATTTTGGTGTTCACGACCTTCACCACCAGGTTATGGCCAGATGATCCAGGCTGGAGCTGATCCACAGTGACAAATACAGGTTTGCGAAGCTGGTGATGAGGCTGCTGCTGAGAAGGTTTCATGGCCTTCGGCTGTTGCGGAGGCGCCTGAGAAGCCATGGATCCTTGGGAAAAAGAACGAACGAACGAAAGAACGAAGGCAGAGAGGGAGAGGGTGAAGATTAGGGTTAGGGTTAGGGTTTAACAGGAGAGGAGAGGGATGGAAGGGGAGGGGGGGGGGGGATAAAGAAAGGCGTTTCTTGTTTTGATCGTGGTTTTAGGAAATTCGCAGAATACCCCTGCCTGCATTTGTCCTTTCTACTTACCGTCTGGTTTTCTGATATTCTTCCAGACGCCCCTCGGTTTTTCACTGAACAAGAGGGAATGCCTTCCTTTCTTTATAAAATGGCCAACCATTCATTCATTCATCCCATCATAACCCATCCTTTCTTTCCTTCTTTATTTATTATTCATTCATTCATTCACCCAAGAAGAGAAATATGGCCTCCTCCCTACCTTTCCAGGGGAGGCAGTCCGGAGCCATTAATTCACTGTCGTGTGTATAAATACATCCCATCCCACGATTCCTCCCCTGGCCGTCCATCAATCAGTACAAAACAAAGAGGAAGAAAAGGTTCAAAGGAGGGCTAGGCGTCTCAGAAGGGCCAAGATTGCGCACACATTGCACAATCTCCACATGTAATCCCATCATGAATTGGGTTTGGGTATGGTGCCATCTTGTGTTTTCTGCTCATTATAACTTCGTTAAACACATAACACAATTGGTTGATGGACTTTTTCCTCCTCCAAAGATCTTGCTTCCCTTTTAGCTCTCCATGGGGATGCCATTTTAGTTCAGGCCGACGCTCTTATTCTAGCCAAAAGTTTCAATGGATGCTCTCACTCCATGTGGATGCTCATAGTGTCCTATACACTTACTCTTACTCTTCCATTCACACTTATTTTGAGCATATGTCCTATACACACATGTCATTTTCTTCTAATTCTCACGTTGGCACTTCATTCTACACTAGCTTTATTTTGATACTCTTTGTGTTAAAAGTCCTTTGTTCTCTAATGATATTGTGATTATTCGATTGTTTTCATTTATCTTGTCAATTGAATATATATTCATGTAGCTTTGATAATCTACCAAATAGTTTGTTGAATCAACCAAATTTGTATTTGATATAACTATCCTAATTTACCTCTAATATTTGGTTACGTTTAGTAGTTTATTCACTTGGCTATTGTTCTACTCCAAGGATCCTCCTAGAGACATGATTTAATCTAGTCTAGATAAACCTAGAATGATGTTCGATCACAAGGTTGGACTAGCCTAAATTGAAGGATCTCATAATGAACTTGCGTATAACCTTGTTGCTTCTCACCAAATCAAAGGTTGCTTGGTTTCAAAAACACTCTTTGGGCACATAAATTTTCATCTCATTTTGTATGATTCTTAGGCCCATCCATGGGCAATGCATGGCCAATAATTCAATTATTACTTCTTCTTATTTTCATAAATGTATGTTTGTTAATAAAACAAGATGATAATACAACCCTTGTTATCTCCACTTCATTAGTAGCAATATGGCAAGGTAAACCCTCTCAAGTGTTGTAATACTAGATGACATAAATCTACTTCATTGTGAGACAACATCCCCATGCAACATAGTTACGAAAATTGCCAAATCAACTTCCCTTTCATCATATGGAGTTGTTGTGGTACCCCACAAAGTCCATCAAACAAGAACCCATTTCTCATGGTCCAGTTAAACAACCACCCCCCAGTACCTAAGGTAGTCAAACACCACTTGATATGATGGTGTGTTTAGAGCTTTAGCACCATCAATGAAAATCCACTTAAAAGGTGACAAAAAACTTCCTATGCCCAAATTTGTGATATAGCCACCAAAATGGCTTTAATAATTCTATTGCAACTGTACTTCGTTGTAGGCTCTTCACCATGGGTGGCACATGGCTAATAATTCTCTGTGATGTTGATGACCACGATGATGCCATTGAGTATGGATTCATCTTAACACAAATATTCATAGCTAGATCTTTTGTTCATGATGATGATGATGACAATGACAATTTGTTCTTCTATTTTATAAAAAGGGCTAGTATCACAAATATGTTGCAAATCGTCGAAACTAGCAAGAACATTGTGCAACCAATGGAACAAGCACTAAGAGATCAATAAATAATTATCTAGCAACATATAAACACAACAACAAGAAAAGAGATGGGGATACATGTACATCAAAGTTAGCGCTTACATTGAAAACATGTCATGGAAGTAAAATGAGGACTACACGCGAGCTAATGAATCATCCTTGTATTCGCACCATCATTTTATCACAATAGGACCAAGCTTGAAAATCCAATAAAAGCATGGCCAATGTAAGGCAAAAGGCATGTTGTAAATTGCTGGAATCCTTTGTAGATAAAAATAAAACCTTACTTTAATAGCACTAAATAGTCGAGGTGAGGTTTAGCTTTATTCCCATTGTTAGTTGTGAATATATGTGAAGAATAACATATAATTCAACCACTCCCCAAAAAAGATGAAATTGGTGACAACCTAGTAGAAGTTTTGATTCTCATAATCTTCAACTCACATAATACAAAGATTACAGTAGAGGCTCGATGATAATGCACATTGTGGATGCTCTTCTTTGCCCACATGATGCATTAAAGTTTATATTGATAGACATTTCCATAAATACCATCCATAATGAGTGATATAATAGAAGTACACTTATTGCCTTGGAATGTGCTGAAACTTATCTATGACATCGTGGATGATTAATATGATTACTGTCAGAATTAAGTAAGAGCCTCAGAATTTAATAGTTTTGATGAAAGAAAGCCAAACAAAGGTAGTAGTTTGATCTCTGTGAAAGCGATAAGGATACTTTTCATATAAAGGAACTTTTAAAAACTATCATTTATGAATGTTGACTACGTGGAGATTTTAGGTTCTCCAAATGATGCCATCTACTTATCCATTTTAGATGAAAAGTTAGAGAGAGAGAGATTGTATTCTCATCATAGAAAGAACGATACACGTCAGCAACTTCTAGCTATTAGAGACTGAAATCAGCGCACAATAAGACATCACGGTTATAAATATCAGCGACTTCAAGTTATCTAAATTGAAGAGCCATTATAACCATCTTAATGCACAAAGCAGCTTAACAAAGGGGTAATTCTTCTTGACATGGTAGAAAACATTGGTTAGTATAGGGGATAGAAGCAATGATAAAGTAGAGATATTTCTTCGACATTCAGTTTGGTGAGCAATGATTACCGTGATGCAACCTTCAATATAATCTATATTTCCCTACTCACTCCATGTTGACTCATAGCTGTGTTGGAGATGGGTGCGCAGATCTTTGAAAGAAGAAGGGAATATGCTTCTGCATCCCATGTGTATGCATGGGTTGCTTCTTTGGGCTTCTAAACCTTAAGCAAGTCTTGGCCAAAGTGTCACATATCACTTTCACCATCACGAAAGAGTAATATAATCATTAAAGAAGGTCAAGATTTAAGAAGTTCATCTCTTTGATTCTCAAGAGAATTACAATTGTTCAATACTCTAGTAAATGTGTGAAAATCGGTCAATGGAATAATCGTTATCTTGCGTCTGGTGACGTTAAATTTCATAAAAGGCATTATTTATTTCTTAGAAAAACCAATAGAAATCAAGACGCAATTTCCAAAGAAGGAAAGTATTTGCTATTGCTATAAATTATTGCACAAGGCCTTCAAAAAAATTCAAAGGTAGACTTACAAAGGTACAAGAAATACAAAGGTTTTCTCTCCATACAAACATCCCTCTAAGTGTTGTAGGAGGGTTTAATCATCATCTTTAAATTCCCTGTTCATAAATAAAAGGAAAACTGCGTGAGACAACTTAATATAGTCTTTTTGCATGTAAACAATGGTGAATTTCTCTAATATAGTCTTTTTGCATCTCAAAATCCTAGAAATAACATGGCTTTCTTTTTTCTTAAGATGGCATATCGCAAAAAATATGGATTGGTATAATTTTCCTTGCTGTTCAAATTTACATCATGATCTCTAAACCCTAAATTGGAACTTTGCTTTTGTAATGTGGTCGTTTAAAAATCAAAAATACTTAAAAACTCTTTGATTCATCACAGCTTCATTCAGCATAGAAGAAATACTAAAAACATATTTGGTTCAATACATAAAACAAAAGCATAGCCATAAAACAAAACTTGCCTGCGATCCAGGTATCTAGGTTGAACTCCTGATCCTTGACAAGTTGTGCAAGTAATCGATCCAGCGCCCTCACAATTGACACATCTTGAGACTTCTTTCTCGTTCTGATCAAGTTCGATTGTTATGGACCCCGTTCCAAGGCAAAACCTACACGTCTCTGCACAAACCCAAAACAACGTCAAGTAAACCCATAGGTGATAGAATATATATAAGTACACGTACATATATGTACAAGAAATGTAATCTGAGCATATCTATCTGCATACATATATATTTATGCATGTATGTTTATATGTATCTACATTTGTAAATATGCAGAGAACTATCTACGCATTTATGTGTGTATGTACATATGTATGTATGCACATGTGTAAGTATGTGTGTAGTTATCATTATATATATGCATGTACGCATGTACGCATGTACAAAGGTCAGTAAGAACGAATGTAGGCATGTATGTACGTATAAAATATATGCATATGTTATCTAGGTGTGTATGTACATATGTGCCAATGTCTATGCCTAAGTCTATCACGAGACCTTCGGCCCTTTCCCATCTTTTTTGTGTAGGTTCAATATTGGGCTCTGTGGACACTATTGACTGTTTGTATTGACACAAGTTTTGGACAATCAACTTCTGATCTATATAGGTTATTAGAGTTTTTCCTCCAGCAATTCTTATCGTGTCTCTCATGACATTAGTGGGAATTTCCGATGTTTCTAATCTGAGTTGACTGGATG
Organism: Azolla caroliniana; assembly: GCF_043228905.1. Taxonomy (NCBI): domain Eukaryota; kingdom Viridiplantae; phylum Streptophyta; class Polypodiopsida; order Salviniales; family Salviniaceae; genus Azolla; species Azolla caroliniana. The sequence continues at coordinate 4,582,933 of NW_028230440.1, read as the reverse complement.
TAAATATTTGTTCTAGGTTTTCACCTCATTTCAAGGTTTCCTGCCAGTGATATAATGCATTTCTGGAAAAAAGACTTTGTATACATATACTTGTATATTCGTTGGATATACATACACAATATGTGTGTGCGTGTGTATCTATATGCACATAGAATTATTACTGAAGAAGTGGGTATATTCACATACGAGCCCCGCTGCCGGAACAGGGAAAACAAGGTTGATCGTTTTCACGAGCAGCCTGTAATGAAGAAAACCGAGGGTGGCCAAAGGCACAAGTAAGAATCGCACTCAAGCTCAGGCAACAAAAATAAAGGCACTTCGAAAAACTTTGGAATACCATTTCATATATGGATTTAGGCTTTGATTTTGATACCAGATATGTGGTGTTCAATTTTGATATTGGTGTTCTATGGTTCAATCATTATACCAATAATGTCAGTTTTGGTTGTTATCTTGATTTAGGGCTCAATATTTATCTGTGTAAATAAGTACACGAAATTTTAGGGTTTAGGATTTTCTCGACACTTACCGCGCTTTTCATCTGCGTCTCATAAAAGACAGGAATCCCAACACCCACACCAATACCTGCTACTCCAACAGCAATAGCTACAATCTGCACACCATCAAGAAAAACGATCAGAAATTAGGAAAAAATCGAACAAAATAACCCTAGCTTGTTGAATATTCTCAGAATGAAGTCCAAATACTCTCATAGAATGCCTCTCGGCAGTCCAGCCATTCCACTACAATGATGTATTCTGTTAGTTACTTAAAAAAAAAAGAATGGGCATTTCTAGCAAATATGCAAAATGACTGGGGCAGGATTGACTTCCCCAAACTTTTTCTATCAATGCCGAGAAAATTAGAGCTGTCCGGCATAAAAATTAAGGACATTTTTAATTTCTGGATCACATATTCAGGTTTTCTTTAAAGATTAGAGCTTGTTGAAATGTAATAACAAATGCAACATTAGGGTTTTTTGAAGGTGCTCAAAGAGTATTCTGATTCTTTTTAATGTAATCAATGCATGAATGGAGCTACTTTTGGAAGTACTCAAAATGCAAATATCCTACGAAAAGATGAATCCACAATTTGATAAGAATTTTTTTAAGATATTCTACGAGAGATTTTATACTGGATTCCGGAACATCTTTTCCAACAGGAATCTGGAAGGGAATCTGGAAGATTCCAGAAGATTTTTCCAGATTCTTCGAGGAGACAGTTTCCAGACCATTTCATTGGGGGGCAGGTTCGGGAAAGGATTCTTTACCGTATCCGGATCCAGATCAGCAGCACGGATCAGAGAAGGAATCCGAGGCGGACCCAAGCAGCGATGCTGATGTGGCACCAAGCGGAGCGAAGAAGGCCACCTGAAAGAGAGGAAGGACGAAGAAAGGATCAAAGGGGAAGGACTGAGGGCCATACTAGCCATCACTCTTATGAACAAACTCTCAGGGGTTTTCTTTTCTTTTCTTTTCTTTTCTTTTCTTTCTTTTTGTTCCAGGGAGCTATGGCATCTCAGAGAGAGCTGCTTCCTTCATGATTCAGCTTCATCATGTCTGAGAAGAAGAAGAAGATAGAATGGAGATATATAGATAGAACCTACAACTCTGATCTTGTGTTTGAATCTATCTGTAAGGTCCCTTTCACACACACTATGAGCTCTTTCATGGTGGTGTGTCCATACTTTATATTGTCTCCTCTTGGTCCATTCCAATCGCTATCACGTTCGCATGTGATGACCAAAGCCGAGTTCACACGTTGGTGAAGTTATCGTAATGTGGATCGGCGAAGTGACCATAGCCGTGTTCACATGCCCGATGACAGCTTTGGAATGGACATACCGAAAATCCATCGGTGTTACATCCTTCCAAACAAGGCGTGTGTAGTAAGCACTCAGAGCATGTTCGAAAGGCATGCCAAAAAAGTTTGGTCTAAGGATAGCAAGGCCATTGTGTCGATTCAAGAAAATGGCTTTAGCCTCAAGAAGAAGTGTCCAGGCTTGGTTGCTTATGACATGGCATTGGCATTCAATCCATTAATAGAGTCCCAAAAGTAGTAGTAGTTGGTCCAATCTCAAATAGTCCCACAAAGAAGTATCGAGCCCACGTTGACGGAATGTGGAAGGAAGTATTGAGAAGAAACATGCACGGTGACAACAATGGAAACAATTTATTAGTCACAACCGAAAAAAATGCAAGGTGCAAACAGTAATAAGTATAAAGATTTCTACCAATGGCAATTGGGCTTGATATTCACATTCAAATTTTTTGCATCAAAGTTTGTTCACTTAAAAACACATTGATTTCTTGGGACAATTAGCATTGGTCTTGTTTCATTCGTTTATCATCCAAAAGTGATCTAGAGGAGGTACTACTTAGACACTATCCCCATTGTAGAAGATTTGGCATCAGATCATTTAGTGCAAGGCTCAAAAGAGGCCATGTAATGATCTTGGCCACATTCATTTTTGTGTGTATTAGAGAAATTGGTAAGATAATGCCCCAATCAAGGTTCAACATCCTTATTAGGTCATCAAGTAGAATACCAAGTACATTACTGCAGCGCAGACAATATAACTTACGTAACAAGATACTATCCATTTTGGGCTCAAGCTCACAAGCAAGCTTTAGGTACATAAAGAGCTTTCTCACCCACCACCAAGACATAAGACATGGGTAGCAACATCCTTATTAGGTCATCAAGTAGAATACCAAGTACATTACTGCAGCGCAGACAATATAACTTACGTAACAAGATACTATCCATTTTGGGCTCAAGCTCACAAGCAAGCTTTAGGTACATAAAGAGCTTTCTCACCCACCACCAAGACATAAGACATGGGTAGCAACATCCTTATTAGGTCATCAAGTAGAATACCAAGTACATTACTACAGCGCAGACAATATAACTTACGTAACAAGATACTATCCATTTTGGGCTCAAGCTCACAAGCAAGCTTTAGGTACATAAAGAGCTTTCTCACCCACCACCAAGACATAAGACATGGGTAGCAACATCCTTATTAGGTCATCAAGTAGAATACCAAGTACATTACTGCAGCGCAGACAATATAACTTACGTAACAAGATACTATCCATTTTGGGCTCAAGCTCACAAGCAATCTTTTGGTACATAAAGAGCTATCGCCCACCACCAAGACATAAGACATGGGTAGCATTGAGCAACATCCTTATTAGGTCATCAAGTAGAATATCAAGCACATTACTGCAGCGCAGACAATATAACTTACGTAACAAGATACTATCCATTTTGGGCTCAAGCTCACAAGCAAGCTTTAGGTACATAAAGAGCTATCACCCACCACCAAGACATAAGACATGGGTAGCCTAAAGGGAACCATGTCACCCTTATCACATGCCACATAAATGTAAAATATAGGAAATCAAAGGCAACAAATATTCACATAATACAATGCAGAAAAACCGGGGAGAGGTTTATTCAATGATAAAAATGGGTTGAGAAGATGAAAAGATGAGTGAAGAACAGATGTATTTAACAAAGAATGCTTAGAAAACCTCCTTATAATCATGAAAAAAGGGATGGCAGCTTTTAGTCTCTGAGATTTAATACAAACCAATAGCAAAGTGATAATTATAGAACTTTCCACATTGGCAAAAGCTCCATATGACTCTTTTTAAGTACTCATCCTTCATGGGATTGTTTTTCAAACACCAAAATCACAATCCTCTTAAGGAATTTGAGAGTGAAAAGATCAAACGATATCGACATGTCCATAAAGGTGGTTGTTGAAATAGAAATTATAACTTTGAATTAGTTGAGAATATTCCATGGAATCCACAGCACAATCGCAAGCACGCCGACAAATACGGATATCGAAAGATCATGTTTTCAAGCTCTCCATTGAAAAACAAAAATCCCTCTTTCAATCCGATGAAGTTAAAAATCTTAGTCATCCATCTCCTTTTTCTTCTTTTTCTTCTTCTTCTCAGAAGCCCCTGGAGACTCAGCAGGTGGTTCCTCAGAATCAAGCTTCCTTTTCTTGCTTTTCTTCTCAGACACCGCAACATCAGCCTTAAACCCAAATAAACACAATTCAAATGTTAGAGACATGTTACAATCATTTCAAGATAAGAAACATATTAAAAAACGGTAATAGCTAGAATATATATAACACCCATTAGGTAACAAATACTAAATCCAGAAACAAATATATATATATATATATATTTCATTATTCAGCAAATAACATTTTAAAGAATAGGCATTAAAAAATGCAAGACATGCATTTCACTAGACAGCAAAAAAACATGGGAAAAACCTGTATAAACAATCTTTTAACTTACCATTTCTATTTTATCTTTCTTCTTCTTCTTTCCAGTACTGTCACCTGATGCAATAGGTTCTTCGATGTCATCGGCTTGTTTTGCTTTCTTCTTCTTCTTCGAAGACTCTTTAGCCACATCAGCTTCTGGTTCAGGTTCAGCTTGTTCTTTATGCTTTTTCTTCTTCGATGACTCTTTCACAACAATATCAGCCTCAGCTTCAGTTTCTACTTTGGCTTCACCATCTTTATGCTTTTTCTTTTTCTTACTTTTCTCTTCCCCTGTGGCCTCTTTATCTACCTTCGTCTCTGTCGTCGGAGTCACAGCTTGCTCAATCTCTCGTTTCTTCTTCTTGTCAGATTTTGGTGTGGTTAAACCCACTACATCTGCTGCAGGGTTGTATTCCTATAGAAGAAAAACCAAAAATATGTCAAAACATTAGATGATGAATTTTAGCTCACTTGTACCTTCTATACTCAAAAAAACGTGAAGCACTAACTAGGGTAAAACATCAAAATATTCTTACGTAATAGTAAACTTTGAGTTACAGACCAACTTCAGAAACTTCAGGTTTACTCTGGTTGTTTTTCAGAAATAAGTACCTTAGCAGCTGTGACGAGACCTGGAGTTCCTTGCTTTCTATTTGAATCATATGGTTCTATCTTCCCCTTCCCCTTGGCAGACCCACTAAGCTTGGCCAAGGCACGACCTTCTAGTTGCCTTAGTCTATTCTCCAGCTGGTAGATTAAGACAAAAAGAGTTGATAATCTTAACAGATTTCAAAAACAGATGAATCAATAGGAAACTGGATTTTTAATAAGTTAATGCACAGCATTATTCAAGATTCCAATAGAACAATAGATTTGGAAGAACACAAGTGAGAAAGAGAGTATAATGTTTACCTTAGCTCGACACTCAAACCCAATGGATGCATCCGGAGAATCACCTAATGCATCATAACGAACAGAAATAGCCGATTTTGCTGCCAAAGAACGAGATATTTTACCCTTCAGCTTCGGTGCTGCTTGTCCAACTAGAGATGCATTGAATATAAGCCCATACTTTGGCGTGGCATGTTTTGTCTTTAATGCCCTAAAAAGTGCCTATCAAAAGCGGGGGGGGGACAAGGAATTTTATTAAAGACCAAATGAAGCACATGCAATCACGTCGTATAAATCAATAGCCTTATAGAATGACAACACATTCGAAATAACCTTTTCTGCTCCAAGGATTTGAACTGTGCTTCCAGGTTGCTTTGCAAGGTTTACAAGACTACCTGCATGAGCTATAAGCCTGGCTCCCACTAGTTCTCCAACAAGAACAGTCAAATTAGGGGCAATGGCATTCATTCGGGAGCGTAAATATTCTGACAACTGAGCTCTATACTCGGAGAGAGAAATCACTTGATCACAAAGAGCCTTGATATTCAACATGTCATGATCACTAATCTCAGTTCCCATGGAAATAATTGCTGCTTCTTTAAGCTCTGCTTCCACCTCTTCAGCTATTATCTGCATACAACATGAAATCACCCATAAATGTAAAAAAACACATTACTTGTATAATCTTAAGAAATCACATGAACATTTAATTTAACATATAATACTTACTCCCGAAAAATCGAGTTGAACTGCATTAGTTCGGTGCCCCATTGCTTTCACTGATTTTGCATACAGAATATTGTCTTGAACAATCTTAGCAAGCTCTGGGAAGTGCCATCCATACCATTCCCTCACCCTCATTGCATATGTATTCAGCTCTTTATCCAGATCATCTAGCAACCCAATAGCTTGAATTATCATAGTATCAACCTATGAAATAGAAATAACAAAGAGCATTCAGATTCCAAATACAAATTAAAATCATATTATTCGTTACTTAAAGAGCATGAATGGTGTAATCGAATATCAAACTAGAACTTTAAAAAACGGGAAGAACTGTGATAAACGTTCAAATCCAAATACTACATTGATCCAACAGAACAAACACAGAATTGCTAATTGTTTAAAATCCATAAAAGGTTATTACCTTATCAGGGCTGAACTTCAATTTGTATCTCGACAAGCTATGCGAGAGTCCTAAACTCATGGGACCGAGTTCTTGTCCAGCAAGACCTGTGATGAGCTCACTCAATTGTGAGCGTAACCCTCTCATCACCTCCATAACTGCATTGTTGTGAATACAATCTATTTGCTGGTACACGATTCAACATCAAAGTCAGAAAAATGAAAAAACAACTCAAGGTTCGTACTTTCAAGTACAATTAAATATGAATATATTTGAAACTGCGAGGATGATGTGCACAGACATAGTTTAGGGTCTCAACTCCTATCCTCAGCCTTCTTTTGCCACAAATGCAATTGCTTCCACATTGAGATAAATAAATTCTAGTAATTGTACATTAAGACAATAATTGTTTGCTAGTAAATTACTATCAATATTTTCACATTCAGAGAGAAATATTAGTTATTATATAACAGTACCAATTTCTCTTTGATAGAGTTTCCAAGCTTTGAATCAGCAACAGCTAAAATCTCTCCTTGGCATTCAGCTTTCAAAAATTTACGAAGGCTTTTACTTGGTTTGCTTTCTACTAACTGTGTTGTTGCTCCAAGGGCTTCTGCAGTGTTCTCAAACTTGCTAAAAGCTTTTAGTTTCACTATCTGTCAAAAAAATTAGATGTAAGAAGGTTGTTGAAATTTTGAATCCATGAAAATGAATATTAGATTTCAAGCAATTTCTGTGTATTAAAAAAATATTTTTAAGTCTGTAAACTTTTACCTTGCGTGCATTCTCTCCAGTCTCAAACTCTTTCCATAAATCCTACAAATACAACATGGAAATATTTGCATTATGCATGTATCAAGGAAAATAGAAAGATATATATAAGCACAACAGTTCAACTTACTATGAATATAATTACAAAAATAGCTGTAGTACATTAAAAATACAAGAAGACACTTATAAGTTCAAATAGAAAAAACAGGAACCTTCCAATTAATATAGAATTAGCAAGATATAAATGCAAGAAAGACTTCAATTTTCTTTCATATGCTTTGGAAGTGTAAATAACCTTGCCTTAAAACAAAAAGAAATTAGTACAAAGGGTTAAACTAAGAAGCTTAGGTCCAAATCAGCATACACAATGATGGATAAATAAAAAATTACATTCCCTTCTTAAACTTCCTAAGATTCTTAAACGTAGTTAAAGGTAACAAAAATATAGATATATACACAAAAAAGAAACATTTTTTCTTTCCTCTATATGCCTCCTTAAACGTCTTCAGTGTAATCAAACTATTCACTCAGACAACAGCTTTCCCTTAACCATAAAATAAACAAGGTAAAGCTAACCATGCTAGACAAAATCTAAACGAAACAAACGACAATTTCCAGCACAATACAGAATAAAAACTCCTGACGCAAAGATAGTTAGGACTTAATTGATGCATAATAACCAGTAAAATCCATATATTTATTTCAAACAGAGGAGCATATCTTTCAAGCATGAAAAACCATACCAAGTGAAGCTACACAAACACATTGTCGGACAAATTCAAAGAAACTCATACATTACTTGAAGAAAGAAAGACAGAAATCAAAGGAATACAGACAAATTCTGAAGAAAACCAAATCAATTCCAGTGGACAACAAGGAATTATGGATTTTAATTAAAACAGAAGGTAAGACACCCCAAAACGAACCTCCTGAGGAAAAAAAAAAACAAGAAAAAACCCAAAAACTAAGTTCCTAAACAAACCACCAAAGAGAGCCTAATGAACCAAGCTAGGATTAGGGAAGAACCCCTAACACGAAATGAAAAGAATAGTGCAGAGTTTTCAGTTTACCTCGACCTTCTCGAGCTTTCCTTCATCGAGAAGCTTGAAGAGGGCGAATCCAGCAGGGGTCTCGAAAAGAACTAACATGGTTCTGCTTTCTCCTTCTACTTCTTCCTCTTCCTCGATACTTTCTTTCTGTCGTTCTTCTTCAGAATTTGGCCTCCCCTGTTTCCACGCAGAAAGATGAAGGTTAGGGTTTCCCCCCTTAAACCCTAGACATTATATAAACTACTATATGGAAATTGCAAAACTACCCTTCTCTCTCGCCCCCCATTTTTAAAGGAAATGTCAAAACTACCCTCATACTTCCTCTAACCAATACTGTATAGAGGACACGAGTAAAGCAGCTTATGACAATAGGGAGTTAACAAACAAAATTAGCTTGTTAGCTTCTTACGCTCATGCATCTGGTAAGGTTCATCAATATTTTGTTCATCGGTAGAAACGTTCATCAGTATTTTGTTCCGGGAGAATGCATTCATCCGTTAAAACGTAATAATAACAAGAAATAACACTTGCATCTGGTAAGGTTGTCAGGTTGTCGATGCAACTGTGACTCTCATAAACGTTCATCAGTGTTTTGTTCCGGGAGAATGCATTCATCTGTTAAAACGCAATAATAACAATAAATAACACTTATCTACTTGCATCAAGCTTTGTTTGTGGTGGTTAATGAGCAATAGTTTATTGCTAGTTGGATATGTATTACCCCATTAACAAAAAATAAGTGCCAAGATAAGCTCATATTGTGCATAGTAGCATGATAACATTTGTAAAAGCACTTTCAAAGTTAGAGCATCGTATCAATGCATGATAGACTTAGGAGCTTCTTAATGGATAGTCAATGACTCTCCTTGTTGATGCCACTTAGTGTTGTTTGGTTGTAGTAAATGATCCATGGGGGGTGGTTGTTTTTCTGTATTGGTAGTGTCCATAGTTGGTCATAATCACTTTGTTATTTGTCTTGGTAGGGTTAGTAACCCTCCCCAAGGCTTGAATCCCAACCATGTTATCAAGATTTAGTTTTGTTAAATGTGTTCATATTTGAGGAGTGTGGGTTGTTGAGGTAAAATGGTTGGTGCATATGGCCAAGCTAACTTAGGACAATCCACCAAGGGTTCATCGATATGGTAGGATAAGTAACCCTGACTTGACCCAAGTCTAGAGTCAGTAATGAAGTTTTGATAATCATTCTCTTATTATATTTATGTGATGGTTACCATCTTATCTAAAAATCCTGTTAGGTATCTACACCATTGTAGGCAACATGGGCAAATGTGGGTGTCCAACATCTTTGAGTGCTTCCAAAAATGTGATTAGTTCACTTCTGCAATATATTTTTTTACAACCGGTCTCTCACTCTCTCATTTAATATATAAGACTTATACAACACTTAACTTGAGAATGTTACTTAATCAACAATTAACTGCAGATGATTTGAGAAACTAGAATGAGGCAACATCACATATATATACTAACAATTGTTTCAAACATAAGCACTTAATGTACATGCATATGTCTTCAACTATTGATTAATGAAAATGGAGGCAATTAGATACGATAGGATAAGAAAGATATATCTTTAGAGAGTGTAAAGTGGAGAAGAATAAGTAAAAACTAATCATTTGGCATTTATACTTATTTACATTTTAAGTAATGGGCCTTTTGTCCCCTTATACATCAAGGACATAAGGTCATTTTCGAAGCATTTCCTAGTTCTCTCTCTTGTTGCGTCGTAACAATGGTTGTAGCACCCAAAAGTGGGTTAGGACTCGAGAGTTGAGTTTTCGGAATATACTTATCCAATCATGATGTAATCCCCCAAATATGAAGCTCTATCATTTCAAGTAATTTGAGCAAATACCACTATATTGTCATGAAGTTATAACATGGCAAATTTTGTCAAATTTCATAAATGCAATCCTAATTTTTGTGAGTGGTTCCACATTGTATGAAACAATGGTACCCAATCACTGGTTCCCAAATAAAGACATTTGAAATGACAATTGGGAATCCTAACTATGAGTGGAATCTTTCAGATCATGGTTGATCAACTTCTATTTAGAATGATGGCATATGATGATGTTTTGTTTGTTTGGGGTTAGTTGGATATACAAAAAGTTATTTAGTTATAATTAACGAGCTCAAACACAACAACAAACAAACATATAATAAATTACACATTCAATGGAAAACACGAGTAGTGTCACTTGAAATTAGTTTAATGGTGATGGAACCTTAATGTTTAACAATGAAACAAGTGCTTATAAACCACAAATGACAAGGAGAGTAACAACAATATAGTTTTAGGGTTCTCTTTGCCAACTATGTGGATAACATGCTCACTTAAGGTTAGGTTATACCAAACAATTTATTTGATGTTAATGCAATAGTTCATATAAGCAAGAAGTGTGTTGTTTACAAACGTTGCTTGGTCCACCGTCATCATAAATACTCATTCCTGACATATTCTCGTATGGCCTAAATAATGTTTTAGATTTGAAGGGCCGACACTCAAAATTATAGACCACTAATTATCGTTCTTTTGGATATTTCGTTATTCTATTGCACTCTACTTGTATCAAACGTGTTATTGATTGTTACGTGCCTTCCATTAGATGGCAAACACACGAGCTAATGCAAGGTTGTTAAGGGTGCTCCAACTCTTAGGGTTGTTGTAGAACTAATAATTTGTTATACTCACGACCTTACCAGTATAATTTATATCTAATTTCAATGGGTTAAGGGTGGGAATTGGGATAGTCATGGAAGTTGTTATTCTAAGAACTAGAACAAACCCATATGGACCTATGATACATGGGAACAAGTACTGATTTGGGAGCCTTAGATGCTGAGAATGATGAAAGGGGACTAGCTGCCCCTTTCATCACGGCATGTCGAGACATCCTCGAGACTCTATTGGTGAGGATAAGCTCTCTTCTTCATATTCATTATTCAACATACAAGACATAACATAAGGTAATATACTGTGTTATGAGACATCAATTATACTTATTGTTTATCTCGTCTCCTTTGCTCGGGGGTGGTGTACGTTGCCAACACCCTTGATATATTATTCTCATCAATCTCTTATTCTTTTGTTCGTCATTAACATGATCCCTAATATCCTCGGAGTGAGATTGTCGATAAATGTACATTGCTTACCGATGGTGGTTAAGTTAATGAAACATGCATGAATGTAACCATCTTAACACTCGTCCCATTCACAAATCATTATGTGCTCAGTTGAGAGAGAGAGAGAGAGAGAGAGAGAGAGAGAGAGAGAGAGAGAGAGAGAGAGAGAGTTGTGTACAATAGATTAAGGCCGAGAGCGGTGTCCCCTTGGTCATTCCAACATTGTACCCATGTGATAGTAAACAAGACATTGCCAATGATGATGATGATTTCTTTGTTAGAAATGTATTATCACTAAAATTATTCTTAGGGCCACTCAAATATGGTTTTAACTATTTTGAACATGACACTTGAAATTTTGCTTGTTTCTTTTCTTTGTTGGTCATATCTTAAAGTAAAAAATCGCAACATGCTCCGCATTCACTCGGGCTTAATCCCAACACACAATTGCCTCTTCATAATAACAATAGTGCCCTATTTGATATAGTAGGATATTGTCTAAAATCTACAAGTATTTTGTTTGTGAACATAAATTTTATTATCTAGAGAAAACTTTACAACTAAAGTAGTTCTAGTTTTTCTTAGCATAACAAATTTATCTTGAGGTTTTTTTTTTTTTTTAAACATGTGGTACAATTTCCAATGAACGAGGCAATGACCTCATAAATCAAGTGTTTCAAAAAAATACTATTGGGGTGTAAATATACATATTGTATTGACTCGTATATATTGGAGCATATGCGATACTTGACTAAAAGGGCTTCCCCAAAAACAATGCTCTTTACGTCATGATATGAATGTTTTCCAATTCTTTAGAGAACATGGTAAAAACGATACATTGCATTGTAAAGCACTATGTAAAATGTTTGCATTTATACACAAGATAATCTCCAATACAATAATCAACGAAACCTCTAAATATGTCTCTCGTTATATTGATCACATAAAAGTCACAAACATGTGTGTATTGGATTGGTAGAAAATAGATATTAATTTTGTATCAAGTTATTATTCTCAAAGAGTCGTCAATGTGAACCAAATTTTTGGAAGTAAACAATAATGTTGATTATTGGTTATCAAGTTTGTGTTGGAGCCTCCCCGTCATGTTGGTTTGAAGATTATATTGATTGTAGAAACAAACGTAAACTAAATCCTTGAACATGGTATAGTTTAAATATTGTAAACATATTAGCAACCTTAGGGTATGGATGTAAGTGCCAAACATGGACTTATGTTCTGAACATTATAAAAATATCAATGTTGATAGTTTGAGATAGTGCAATGCTATCATGGTTGTCTTGAGAATGAGTTGAAAAAGAGATACATTGACATCGTCTCTCAATATGCTAACTTTCGTAATTCAGTTCATGATGGTTGCAGAGAAAACTTAATTTGAATTTTGATTACAATACCAACAAACAATTGCTTTGATGTTAGAACCCATCCTCCATGTTTGTCGTAAAAGTCAAAAAGTCTTTATTCAATCCATGGGGTTCACAAATCCAAATCATTTGAACTCTACGTTCTTCCCTCCCTCTCTCTACATATGTATATTATAATTTATATATATGTATGTGTGTATGTACATTTATATATTCATAAATGTGGATATATATAAATTAAAATAACACAACAACACAAAACTCTCTTTATTTTCCAATCACACTAGTGAGGATATATTGCAAGGTAATCCCCTCAAGACATGGAAACAATGTGCTCGCATAGGTTCGTTGTGAAATTCGCCAAAACAATTTTACTTTCAACATACATACCTATTGCGGTAGTTTGATGGAGACCATCAAACAATAAATCATTTCTCATGTTGCAATTATACTATATATCAAATGCCTAATGTAGTCAATTGTTGTTGCATACAACAATAATGGTAAAGCTATGTTATCATAGTGAAAGCCCACTAAAAGGATGACAAAGGTGTCCTTGTCGATGATGCCTGAACTTGTGACATGACAATCATAATGGCTTTAGCCCTCCACCATTAAAGGAAATTAGGCTTGGCATCCTCCTTAATAATTGTATAAAGAAATACATCCAATCCAAAAGGTGGCACCATCTTAAAGGTATCAACAAAGGTAACTTGCATGCCATTTTCCACCAAAAATCACATTCGCATATGCATAGAATAGAACACGAGATTATCATCTCGTGTGCAACACTCAACACCATTCACCATGACATGGACTAATTCAACATGCAAATGATATGTATGCCACTAACAAAACTCTGTTTTCCATCAAGTTAAGGCATAGACGGTGTTGGTGACCACTGCAATTATCAAACTTTAATTATTTGGAATGTCACACAACACCCGTAGTTGTTGATGACAATTGATACATGATCATATCTAAGGTAATGGTCATTGAGTATGATCCCATACAGAAACTCATATATCCAATCATTTGTGGACACTAAAACATCAATCTCTATGTCCTCTTTATATTTTCATAAAATGACTTCCCCTTTTCTACATTTTCATACAATAAGACCTCTCTTCGAATATACAAACAAGATGATATGAAAAAAACCTTCATTATCCTATCGTGACAATGAGGATATTTTGTCAATGTAAACCCTCTAATATAATCTATGACTAGTTGCGAAGGTTACTCATGAGAACTACCAAAACAATTTCCCTTTCAACATTTTTACCTATTGCGGTCGCCAGTAACAACGTCTCTTGCCACATTTTCAACCCTAAACTAGCGTTATACATGTCTCTTTCCCACTGACAACGTGTACTCTTGATTGCAAATTTCAATGGTAAATTGCATGAATAGCAACTCCACAAAATGTCATGTTAATAATGTTTCACCTCGGTTCCATAGATCATATTTGGTTTTTGAGGATGATATATCACTCTCGCACTCGTTCTACCTAAGTGCATGTTATTGAAGAGAAGCAAAACCCTCATCTCCATCATGGACATAATCCACACATGATTTCTCTTTGCATTGACAACCTACCCTTGCTCACGTTACATAGTATAGCGTGTTCCCAACATGCTCCCACGTCATTTGTCACAAACTTTGTTGTTTATATATATTTTTTCTACCAAGTTTTATCAACAAAGTTGAATGTCTTTATGTCTTTCCTCTAATCTTTAACTCCACCACGATTTGTCCTCATACCCCCCTCTCCTTCCCTCATTTTGAACACCGATACATACTTTTTAAATAAAGTCTCATCAAGAAGGACAATATCGTGAAGTGTCTATACATTCTCGATGTTTTTCTAGGCATGCTTAAAGTTGTTGCACGATGTTGTTACTTTTCCCAAGGAAAAGGAGACATTCATTCTTAATTGTTTTGTTTGAGTTTGTAAAACAAATTGTACAATGCCAATAACCCATTGATTTAAATCCGAAAACCCACGTCTATTTTCATGATTATATCAAAATACAACAGAGTACCTCCACGATTAATCGATATATTGTGTGAAACTTTCAACTTCAAGGTTAGGTTAAAAGCCATGGCAAGACAGAGAGAGCTCTCTAGCCTATTGGTCCTAATAAGAAGTTACGGTGCTACAGAAACTGTCGAGTTACAGTAAGGTTAAAAATATACCGAATGGAGAGGGGGTAGAAGCTTTCACGTGTCAGTGAAGAGGTGGAGGCAAGCTTCTGATAGACCAGCTGGTCACGCGGAAGCTCTCGCGGAGTAGTAGTGTCTGAGGTTTAAAACCTCGCTCATATGGGCGAGGGTGCGGTACCCAGACGATAACATTATGAATGTATGTAAATATTTGTGTGTGTGGTGGTGGTGGTGGTTTTGGGCATGGGCATTCTTGGCTTTGCCGTTTGGGCGGACGAGTGTGAAACCAACATCTCAAGCCCGCGCGCTCGTTCACTCTCTGTTTCTCTGTCTGTCTGTCTGTCTCTCTCAGAGAAAAGAAAACATGGCAGCTCGTATGAAATGAGAAGCAGCACAGAAAACACAGAGGTCCCTTCCTCCCCCCCTCTCCGCCTTCTCCTTTCTTCACATCTTCAACTTTTCAACTTGCGGTAAGACCCCTTTCTTCTTCTTCTTCTTCCTTTTGTTCATCTCGTTAGCTTCCTCTGCGTGTTTAGACAGATCTTCTCTTTTTAACAACCTTTAGAAACACATGCATGAATTTAGGGTTTGAAATGCTAGTTTAAACGAGTTGAATGGGCCAGGGTAATGTTTTCTGATACACACACACACACACGCTGCGTATGTATGTGTATATGTATAATGCATATAAATATATGTGATGGGATTCTTCTATTTGTAGTTTTGTAAAAATTAGAAGAGAAAATGTGTCTTTTTGGTTTTGAATTATAGCACTTTGTTTTGCATGAATCTTGTGTTTATTGATTCGTAAAATTTACACAAATCAGAAGCTATTTTTGCAGTTATAGCTTTGTGTTGCAGGATTATTCTATTTTTGCATTTCTAATTTTTGCACCAGTCGGAATAAGAAATTTGCCTTTTTCCTAGAATTATATCCTGGATTTGCATGAATTAGAAGAGAAATGCCATTAGGTTTTCTGAGAAAATGTGTCATCTTTTCTAAATTTTAATTTTTCTTTGCCTATCTCAGAATAGCCATACCATAAGGTTGTTGAACAAATGTGTCTTTTGGTTTTGTATAAGAAAAAAGAGAAAATCTATTAGAGTTGCTGAGAAGATTTGTCTTCTGTTTAATTCTTCTTTAACTAGGATATTTTCTTTTATATATAATGATGAGTCTTGATACTGATGAGAGAGGCGTGGTTATATTGAAAGCATTATTTTGCTGAAATGAGAAGAGAAACATCATTAGAATTTTCTGAGAAAATTTGTCATTTTTTTTACCAGTCTATTGGAAAGCAAAATTAATTAGTTGCTTTGTAATTCTGCACAAGGGCATAATACCTGAGAAACTTTTTTTTCTTCTTGGATTATATATTTGTTTTTCATGAATCAGAAGATCAGCACCGTTAGGATTTCTGAGACAATGTATCTTTCTTAACAGAAAGGTTGTTCAAAGGCCAACCAAATATTAGGGTTAATGTTATTCTTGATGTGTTTAATGGTTGAGGATGTGCTCTTTTTTTATGTATATTAATGAGAGAGGTGGCATATTACCGTTTACAGGCGTATAAACTCTGCACAAATTTGAAGAGAACATGTATCTCCTCTATTTGTTGATTTGTAACTCTGCACAAGGGCAATGGCATCAGAATTTCTGAGACTTTTGGTTCTTTTCTTGAATAATGAACTATATATTTGTTTCTGTGAATCAGAAGAGCACGTCCATTGGGGTTTCTGATAAATAATGTCTTTTTTAACTTCTAGTTTCTCAGAAAATGTGTTTTTGCTTTCTTCTTCAGTAAATGTTAATTTAACAGTTGAAAGGGATGGGGTTCATCTATTCATACCCTTGTTGAATGAAAGTAAGAGAATACGCGTCTTCAATTGCTTCATCATATCATAAACAACTTCATAGGGTGTCTGAGAAAATGTGTATTTTGATAAATTTCGTGAAGAAGGTATAAATGAAGAGTGCTTACCCATGTGAAGGCTTCGTCTTGTTCTAGCTTTGTTCCACAAAATTCATCACGGTATAAATAAGTTCTTCTATGTGCACCATTAGTTTTGTTTTTGGATTAATGTATGTTTCTTCTAATATTTTTAGAACGATTCTATGTAGGAACAACTTATTGTACTATGGGTTCCTGGAGGTAATGCCATGACGATCCAACATCACTGAATGGCATGCTCTTTTCTATGGCAAACCATGATAGGAAACAAGGAAAACTCAGTTTCCACTGACTTTCTATTAAGAGTTTTATGCATCTAGCTTTAAGTTTATATTCCATCTTCATAAAGACTCACTTACAAGAGCATGGGAAGTATACCATCGAAGAATCAGGAAACACAAAGTCTGAACGATTATTTATCACACACAAACTCTGTACCTGCCAGAAGTAACAACAATGCAATGCTATCAAAATTACCATGGAAGTTGAGATTATTCAGTATGCCCGAGTCAAGAAGAAGAGATTCCTTGCATAATGCAATGCTATTGAATCTCAAATCGGTGCAAGATGAGGTAGAATTAGACTTTGAGGAATACAAGGAAGTTCTTAATGCACATGATTCAATAGTCAATTATGCGAGGAGAAAACATGCAAACAGTCCAAATCAGCTAAGTTGTAATGATAACACAAATGTCTCGTTAGTCAATTCATGTGAAGCAACCATTGGCTTGAGGCTGTTGTTGAATCCTGGCCTACAATCACCATCAAGACTTTTTGCATCACCTACTAGGGGAATTAGCCTGAAGAATTCATTGCTTTCAAAGGGAAGTATTACTGTAAAGTCCAGTGATGATTCAATTCTCGATTCTCTATCGAGACAGGTGTCAGTTACTATTGTTCGAGATGAGAATGATGCAGAAGATGAGTGGATGCCAAGTAAAGACAAGGAGACCGAGGATAGCATTCTTCCTCTTTTTGATCCCTGCATTTTGGCTAACTTTGAGAAAGCTGTTGAAGATTGCTGGAAAATTTCTGAGGGTAAATCCTCTGAGAATACTGCTTCAGCTTCTGAAATGTCATGTTCAGATGAAGATAGTTGCTGTCATGAGGACAATATGAAATGTAAGAGTCTGAGAATGCACACTGCTCAGCTGGAAAATGCCTCTCTTCATGATAGGAAACCTTCATTTTCTGAAGTCTTTTCTCTCATAAATGAGGACAAAGAATGGAGTCGAGAAGAGTATCTTGACAAATTCGAAAGGATTTGTCCACTGGGTTGTGAAAACAAAATAGTTATCTACTTCACGAGTTTGAGGGCTGTTAGAAAGACCTTTGAAGATGGTTTTATGCTCCGGTTGATATTGAAAGGATTGAGAGTGCATGTGGATGAGAGAGATGTATGGATGCATTCCAAGTTCAGGCAAGAGCTTACGGATTTAATGGGAAAGGTAGTGTTGGTGCCAAGGCTGTTTATAATGGGGAGATATATTGGAGGTGCTGCTGAAGTGGAAGTATTACATGAAGAAGGAATCCTTGCAAGACTTGTGGAAGGCTTACCTACAAACAGTAAGAATGTTTGCAGTGTTTGTGCTGATGTAAGGTTTATACCATGCTCAATATGTAGGGGTAGCCGCAAGCGAATCTCTCACAAGGATGTTGTAGAGTGTTGCATGGAGTGCAACGAGAATGGTTTGATGATGTGTCCACTGTGTGAATGAGCTTGGTTTAAAGAAAACGCATTCAAAAATCAAACAAGGACACAGTGTAGTAACAAGAGAATCAGTTGCACATTAAATCAAACCAATGGTTTGTGGTTTGGTTATGCAAATTAATTAGTTTAAAGAAAATGTTCTTTGAAAGGAAAGCAAGGACACAACATACTAACCAGAGGACAAGTTTTCACGTGCTAAAATCAGACCAAACGTCTTTGGTTTGTTTAATGCAAATCTATGATCGCTAAATAGTACCCTAATGCATCCTATTCAAAATCCTGTATTGGCTTATGCTTTTCATTGATGTGACAACCACTGTTTGAATTGGTGGATTCTTTGGGTTGTTACCATCGAATTTCGATTTTGTTACATGAATGTAAATTTAGAGCTGGTTGAGATATCCTAGTGATTAACAAAAAAGTATCCTTTCTAACTTGATAGACCATGTGTGAAAGTATTCTTTGCAATTAAGGCATGCTACAGTGTGCTCATTTGTGAACATATCTATCTGTTTATCTATGTATCTATATATATAATGATTAGACTAGCCCAATCTCATTAATGGGAGACAGATACCCTTAAATCCATTTCTTTGTTTTAACTATATGTTTATTTGCTTAATCATTAAATATATCCTTAACACAAGATCAATGGCAAAGAAAGAAGCTCTTCTTTGAAGGATATGTGTATCATATGCATGTGAGAATGCAGAAAGACATGTGAGTATAGTTTGGAGAACTTGCTACTCTAAAGGTTATTTATATATGAATGCATGTATGTCAAAAGACATGCATGTAAGCATAGATCCATGAGAAGAATGAAATCCTATGGGGTCCTTTGAATTGGCCTCCTCTTAAGATCGCATATGTTAGTAGGTGTGTATAAATATGAGGGAAGTAAGAGATCCTATGGGATGCTTTGTCCAATTTAAATGTTACCTGTTTGACATTTCATTTTCATGGCATTTGATAGCCTTCAAGTGAGAAGTTTCTCATCCAAGCAACATGGCTCACATTGTATGAGTGTGTGTTATGCATATATGTATGTATGCATGCATGAAATCAACAAAAACAAAGAAGTAAACTAGGTTTGAAAATGCTAAAATTTGTTTGACATTACATGTTCATGGCATTTGATAGCCTTCAAGAGAGTGAAGTTTTTCATCAATGCAACGTGACTTGCATGCAAATGAGCTTATTGGTGAGAAATGCAGTTCCAAGTCACAATAAAAATAATCACAGTTTTATTCATGCTTGTAAGTTGTAACTTCTTGATGATTTGAGGTTGGAGATGATAAAGGAGAGGGACAAACTTCCATGTATGTTTTTTTTTTCTCTTTGGTAAGTTCACATGATTGATAAAAAAAAGCTGAATATTAATGAAAGTAAGAAAATATGCATCATCAATTGCTTCTCGCATCATAAACAAATACATTACTTTGAAATGGCTCAAATATGATGACATTAGGCATGGTTTTCAAGTATAGCTTATTTGGTAAAATTTAGAGAAAAACATTGGAATATATAAAATGCCATTCGTTAACCCCAAAAGGTAGAAGGATTAAAGAGAATAAATTGACCACAAATCTGCTCAAATAACAACAATAATGACTCTTTCAAGGGTTGAAAAAGGATATTAGGGGAAATTTTATTTGTTCAAATCTAATGTTTTTTCTCACCTTCGTATTTTTGTTGCTAATCTTCTATTTTTCTATTTCAATTATTGGGTTGGGCAATATTCTACACACGCTATCTTTTGTGGAACTAAATATTTATCGAAGTTCACCAACTGCTCATTGGATTTTAACTGAGTTGATTACATCTTGACTATACTATCTCCAATTTGTTGCTTGTTATTTTTCAAATTTCATTACCTAGGAAATCTGACTCCAATAATGTCTTTTCAGATCACCTTCCCTTTATATTAATAATAAGAATTGTATTTTACTTTCAATATCCTGGAATTCTATGTTTCCCTTTATGCTTGGGTATAGAATCCTAAAGCTGACCCTCCTTCAGCAGAAAGACACATTAAAAATCCATAAAGCGCTACATCCTTATCTTAACATTTGTTGAATTTAATTTATAAGCAGACAGAAAAAGGGGGTTTCATGCATGAACAAGCACGTTCTGTTGCTGCATACACAAAAATCTCTTCCCAACATTTACATATCTTCCAAATGGGAATCCCTGTCTAGGCCAATCACAAAGTTATTTCAGAAAAAAGAAAATTGATCCAAAACTTCCAATATGGACTGGGAATACTCTCCATTGGATTTGACCATATTCTCTTCATCTTAGAAACCAATGTCATCCTCATTTTTTCTCTTATATTTCCAAATTCTGATAGTGCCCTCATTTTTCAAAATTCCCCTAAAACTAGAGGAGAGAGATTGTAGAGAAGTATTTTCTAGAAAAATGAGGGGTTTTAGGGTACTTTCAAAAATATTCTGGGTATTTTGGCAAGTGTCAATATAGGTAATAATTATCATCTAGCATACAAAGCCATATTAGCAAATAACAAAGATAATAGATCGATTGTAGGATCTCATTATAATATAAATATAAATATGATAGGAAAAAGGAGAATGCATGAGGCAGGTCACTCTATACTTTCATTCAGAATCTTGGGCACTTTAATATATGGTCCTTCTGCCTCTGGAATAGCAGCAAGCATTGCATCTCTATGTTCAAAAAAATATTATCACCATTAGTAACCAGAACATAATGACTTACAAACCCATATAAGTTTTCTACTATTGAATTCAGATGCATCTGGTTTCATATATACACTGATGGACTCTAATTCTAAATTATCCCTTTACGCACAATGAGGGCATCTAAAACCATTGCATTCTTAAACAGATTTTTACAGATGACAATGAAAATAAAAATCATTTCATCCTAGCTTACATTTCGCATGTGATGAAATGCAAAAATAAAACTTGCATAAGAACTAAAAAAACTTCAGATTCAGCAAAATGTGTCTTTAGATTTAAACCCTTGTTATATGAGAGTATGCAATTTTACATTTCTCAGTGCAATGTTATATTGTACAGTTAAAATATACAAAGTTATCAAAGATTTGTAGCATACCTATTCTCAAAACATGATGTCACATCCTCACGAAGTGGCCTTGGGCTTTCAGCATCTGTAAAAGACATATTCAAGACATATTCTGTTGGAAAGGTTCATTTTGAAATTTCCATACATATGAAAATTTCTTACCAACACGAAGTGACGGCAGAATATTTTCCAAATCAACTTCTTGCAGTTGGCCAAACCTATAATAATAAAAATAGGAAACTCATAAAGCACTGGCTACATGTGAGTTTTTGAAGTGCAACGATACAGACAACTGTACATTATGGGTGAGATTTGCACCTTAATTGTGAATCCAAAAATTTACATCAGAAATTTATAGGACAAAGATGTTTCATACTAGAAATAGATTTAGGTTAAGGTAACGTACCAGCCAACTATTTGTTCAAGCTTTGGGCGAAAGTCCTCAATCTGAACGAGTCATTCCGATTTGGGGGAGAGAACAAGAAAATAAACAGCAGCATGAATCATGAAGAAACAACAAAGAAAAGTAAAAAAGTTCAAATCTGGCATATACTAGTTTATCTCTAAAGTTCACAAAGGAACATAGGAAAAGTAACATCATAATAGAAAATTATTGGTGTTTTAACTTCTATTTTGGCATAATATAGAAATTCAGTTCAAAAGAAAAAGAAGAATGCATTTTAAATAGAGAGAACTTTAATTGTTTAATGCTTTTAAAATCTTTAATAATCATAAAAATTTATGTTTTTAGAGCTTTCCATGATAGAAATTAGATTCCTTCAACAAATGTTAGCAGCATATTTTCTAAATTTAAGCGTATGATAACTTGTTATTAACTTATTTTCCGCTATGGTTCTGTGGTAAAGCTGTTGAATTATTAATTTTGTAAAACATACGTTATGTGTGAGGATCATGAAGCATAATGTGTCTTGTTCAGCAGTAAAAAAATCATATTTGTTGTCTAGTCTCTTACAATCATTTACCCAATATACATAAACATGATTTTAGATCTAATAGACTAGATAAAGCTAGCTTGCACAAAGAAGGAGACCATAGGTTTAAACAAAATACTTTGCCTGCCTGAGGAAGCAGAGCACCTGATACAACGATGTAAAACATATGCCAATGTTTTACACCATCATTTACCCTGTATCCCAACCTCACATAGCTTCTATGAATTGGGATACATCCATCCCTGCTTCTTAGGCACATACATGCATAAGTATAATTCCCAAATCAACGAAGGAGCAACCCTTAGGAAAACACATGAGCCAAATGCATTTACCTGATGAATCAACCAAAGAGACTCACACCTAACTCTTTTATGCCATTATATACACCATGCTACTCACTCGTGGGAACAACAATACATCACCATCACTGTCAATGTTTTCTCAGAATGATGATGATGATCACCATCACGTTCTCTCTATCTAAATCATTGTCCTGATCTGTAGTTTATGATCTGGAGATTGAGAGTGGAGGGGTCTCGCTAGAGCAGCCCAAACACAATTTGTCCGAATCAAGAACCCAAGGACTAGAAGCATCTCTCACCACCATGTGAAGCATAGATGGCCATCCAACACCACCTCCCATCATCAATCTTTACCCAATACAACAACCTTGCACAACTTCTTAGAGTTAGACACACCTACCCCACTTTCACCTCTTATGCTACATATATATGTTCTCTACTTCAGCACAGGAGAGGCTTAAATCTGACTAGTGCATACCCTTGAAGTGCTTTTTGGATCCAATAGGTCATGATGGTAGTCTCTCACAAACCTGTAGGTAGAATCTGATTTTAAAATATGAAAGTGTACATCGTAGTTTTTCATGACATCAATGCTATCAGACTTTGTTTTTTTTCTCTATGTAACTCAATAGTGGATTGCACAGAAACATACTTGATTGATCCCACAGGTTGATTTTGGCTCTCTGTGGTTGTTCATATGACTTTCTTTCATCTTTTCTTCTTTCTCTCTAAATGTATAGCCACATAGGGATATGTTAGTTTATCATGTTCACTATATTGAACAATGAAAGAGAGATGGTTAAACGACTATACAGGGTTATAATGTACATATCACCATTCATTCTAAGTTCTAAAGTTTCCACTATCTCTAACCTACTGCACGCATTCTACCCTCTCGTAGTGATGTTCCACCCTGTACTCTATAGCTGGATTCTTGTTTTCTATCTCAAGGAATAACAACATTTCGTTTCAATTCATTTAATTTATGAGCAACAGCATTAAATTTATCGTCAGCATATCATTTCATTTATCCGTAATATTTGATTTCGTTGATGTGCAACATTTCGCTCCATTTAAAAACATTCGATATGCAACATTTCATCTCATTTATGCAAGCCATTGTATTTCATTTCATGTATGTGCAACATTTGCTTCCATTTCGTATCATTGATGTGAAAATTTCAATTTTAATTGTGTGCAATACTCCATTTCATTCGTGCGCAATATTTCGCTCCACTGTATTCTCGTGCATCACCTCGTTTTCCTTTAGTTTCAAAATTCTTACCTCTTCGGGAGAGAGAGATATGCGAGCTTTCTCTGCAAGCTGAACCAAGTTGGGGGGTGGAAAGCTCTGGGAAGAGCAACATCTGGCAGAGAAGAAGACAGGGGCGGTCGGTTTTGAAGGACATCTACGGTTCGAAGAAGAAAGAAACATAGGAGAAGAAGAAGAAGAAGAGGAAGAAGAAGAAGAAGAAGAAGGAAGGAATCTCGACATAGCTCTGAGGGCGAGAGCCATGTCTCTCTGTTTTCTGTTTTCTGTTTCTGTTTCAGTCAGTCAGTCATCTCCTTCTTCTTCTTCTTCTTCTTCTTCAGTGTGAAGATCAGCTAAGGTTCTTATTAATTATAAATTTAGCCCCACTGCTTCTTTATTTCTTCTTCTTCAGTGTGAAGATCAGCAAAGGTTTTTATTAATTGTACAATTAGCCCCACTGCTTCTTTATTTGTTTTTAAACTTCTAATACCCACCCCACCCCACTCACAACAAAAATGGCCCTTTAAGGATTTGGTTTTTGAAAATTACAAGGCCATACCCCTACTCTTCTCTAGCATCACTCAAATCACCCACAGTTAGTTCCTCGTCATCCCTGCTCAATGATCCGAGTGTTTCGCTTCAATCTTCACGACCAATTACATAATCGAAGCATAAATGTAATCCCCCTAAAGGTGTGAGGGTCACTTTTGGCAATTCGATGAAATGATTGCTAGTTTTAGATAAACTAGTGGATAATTTGGCAAACTCGTTGTAAACCATTTGTCTCATGGGCCAAATTTGGCCTTAGAAGACATTAATATTTCTTTCTTTCTTTTCTTTCTCTCGATGAGGAGCGGCCTAATCATGATGATCTACATAACTAGAGTTGCGCCAATGATCTACCAAAACATTGCAATGTGATATTGATATATCATATAACTAGGTTCTCACTTTCACTTTTGTGGCCTAGCCATTATACAAATGTTTACATCTTTATTGCTTTCCTCTTAACCTCAAATTCTTTAAAAAATCGAAAAAAATACAATTGCTATTTTGCTTTTCGTGAATAAATTGTAACAATGTAAAAAGCACAATCATGCAACTAAAACAGAAAACTCCAAGGCAAATCCATAACTTATCGTGCTATTCATTTTAAAATGTTCCTAACAAAATAGTTTCTTTTTATGAGATGTAGGTGGCTTGCATTGTTGACCTCTTACGATAATCACCTTACCTCGCTTCAAATTCAGAGTCGTGGATAAATTTAGCTTGTAGCACTAACAAATAACTATGTACACATATGAGAATATCTATGCTACATGCTAAAAAAAGGGGTATTCCAGTAAATAGTGAAAACAGAGGTATTTAATTGGGTGGTTCCATTCTTCTTTCTACTTGCAATACTAAAGAGAGAGGCTACTTTAGGAATGCTTTAAACCCGGCTGCCGCTATGACAAATAGCGTAAAAGCTAACATAACTTGGTCATGTTATAGACATCCCAAAACCTAAATGCAACACGTGTAAATACCAAAAAAGGGTATCTTGGTAAATTTTGGGACAAATAGCCCGGAAAGCTTTTTTAACACATTTTGCCTCATCCTATTGACACCGATATGTTGGATCATGTGGCACTAAAGAGGGGTATCCTTAGGGTAATCTGGTAAATCACCCCAAAAAAAGCTGGACATCTTCTAGTTGCAGGGAGCACCACCTTATATGGAGGCTCCATTCCATGCACATAGTTTGCCAGATCATCTAAATTCTAACGTAATTAGTGAAAGCACTTACAAAGTTTGCCAAGATCATCTAGAGGTTACCTACCACACATGTGGTAAGGAACAGGGGTATTCTGGTAATTTGGAAAAGCTCAGGGGTATTACTGTAAATATGTATAGCCAAAGACCGAATGCCTGCCTCGTTTGCGGTCTGGTCTGTCTCTCTTTCTTCCCTATTAGGTCATGATCTCTTCTTCAAATTTTCTGGCGAATTTTGAGCTCCTCCTGACATTTTTCAAGGTCATAATTTCTCCATTTCCCTCCCTCCCTCTGTTTGTGCGGATTTATTCATTTACTGGCTTTTTGCTCGGTTATGCGCTCGAATAAAGGATGGTCGTTATTCATAACCAGATCTCCTCCTCCGATAACCGCATCTTTATCATTCTAAGTGGGAAAAACAAATAATTCTCTGTTTCTGTTTCTGGTAAGCAATCTTATGTAAATTTGCTGGCAATAGTTTTAGCTGCATGGTTGATTAATTGCTCTCACAATATCAGTAGGATAATTTATTTAGTACTTGCAATGTTTTTGTAATATTTGATCAACCTGGCTGACTAGCTTTTTCATTATATGTGCTTAAGACTTTCTGTATTCTGAGAACATGGTGAGCTAACTATTTTCCCTGTAATTGATCGATGTGCATAATAAATTAGCAACAAAGTGGGTTGATATTCTGCAGACATTTGAACAACATAAATTGATTCAGTTCTGAATTATTCAGCAACGTGGTTGTTTTAGTTTCTTACAATGTTTGAGTAAAATGGTTATTTTTTGCAATAGCTGTGCAAACGGCTGATCAATGTGTGCATTTCTTGAGCCACATGGTTGATCATGTTGTGCTTTAACTGAGTAAAATGGGTGTTTTTGGTAAGTGTTATTGATTAATTTCTGAAACGTGTGAGCAGCATAAATTGATTAATGTATGTCACATTAGACCGTCATGTCTCACATTAATATAGATTTTTAAAAAAATCTCTGAAGAGTGAATGGATTTTCTTCTCCTTGCGTCTTCTAAACTGCATGTTTGTAATGTACATAATATAACAAAATGCCCTTTATAAAAAGAAAAGAAAGAAAGAAATGTTGTATAAATGTTTGCAAAAGACTGAAATTACCAGAGACCAAAGTTACATTATCTGATACAAGATACAAGTGTCAGATGTAAGCTAGTCAGAGTGAGAGTGAGATAGATAGAAATAAGCCCAAACTTTCTCTCATCCCGTTAGTTTTTGAAATTTTCGAGCTAGTCAGCTACGTCCAATTAATACACCGAATTCTCACCCATACATATTGGCTCAAGCTGATCTAATCGTTACATCAGAATTATGTCTCTAGTATCTGAATAAAGTATCAGCCACTACATTATTTTTGCCCATAATGTGAATCTGAATAAACTATAAACATAATGTGAAGTTTTACTTTTATACATCCATTTGAATCAGTAACCATAATTAGAGATCAAAGGTATGAGTGCAGTCTTGTGTTTATGCCTTATATAACCTTATGGTGGTAGCGTTGAATCTAAAGCAATGGGTGTGATGCTACATTCATTGACAAAAACATTCACATTCTGATGCAGACCTCAAGATTTCTGTCAACAAATTTCTCTAAAAAAAATCATTACAAATCCATTTCTGTAACCCAAGGTTTGAAATCAATTGTATGCACCAAATCGTCCTCCTCTACTATTTGTCTATCTCTGTGGTTGCATAACCAGGATCATGGAAGATCAAAACAGTGAAATTTGGCAACTATCTTAGTTTTTGTTTTCCCTATTACGTATTCATTTCGGAGTGCATTGTCATGATTGTTGGTCCCATGGGTTGTGTTGACTCCCCATGGATGTTACTGTTATCATTGTCATCATCATCATCTCTTCTACAGCTGCATTTCTCTATGATCTGTTACAGCCTCATTTTGGTTACATGGATGTGCATCCTGTTACCTGATAGATGATGCACTTAAAGATGATAGTGGAAAGATTTAGAAGATGTGTATGGTAATAGAGATTCTACAATCAGAATTTGATACTATGGTGACAGTGTAATGGATGGGCAGGATTCAAAAGAGATCCTGAGGCTTAGATATCGAGGATCTCAACATTATAATGGGCGCGTAACTGCTATTATGTTTCCAGAATTTCATTTGGAGTATCCATTATCAAGCCTTGATTTAAACTATTCATATTCGATTCTGTTCTGACAATGTTTTTACACAGTTATATAAATGATTTGGTTAGGGCATAGTATGTTTGGAACCATCTCAGATATACATGCCCATCTATAGAGCACATGATTGTCAGAGAGGATGGGAAACTCACAGAGTACTGAAACCAAATGAATTTCATGTGTGTGATTATCAATGGACAAAAGAAGGGTGTGATTTCATGTTTGCATTTGCCATAGCTTATCCAGTTCTAGTTAAAAAGGGTTTTCACACTCCTATTCCAGCAGTTGGTATATATCCAGTTGATCAAGATTATGCTGCAAAATGACCATTCACAAGCTTATGGGCCAATATCTTGGCTGATTGGTTTGATTAATGTATTATGCATCTATCCATGCTTGATAGGAACCCTCAAGTATTTTTCCAGTGAGCTAGTATTTTGTATATATGAATGGAATGAATAAAAGACATCTGCATTATTTGTATAATTTTTGTTCCATGTGTAGTTGATGGCCTTCTTCATATGCAGGTTTTGATTGCTCACTGACAGGTGGAATCGGATGGGTGTCGGAGGTAAGCAGGTATTTGTAACTGTGGGTACTACCTCATTTGATGCTCTCATTAGAACTATAGATACTCCGGAGTGCAAAGCTGCAATTTCTCGGAAAGGTTATTCTTCCCTACTAATACAAATGGGGCGTGGCTCCTACATTCCTTCTCAGGTATGCACATGTGTGTTATTGTAGCATATTGATAGAAGCCATAATAATGATAAGATAATGGGACAAAAAAACCCATGTAAAATGTGCATGTATCATATTAGAATTCAGAAATTAGAGGATCATCACTAATTTTTTTTGCTTAATGCACTTACCAAGTAGATGCATAATTATATATCACCAAATAGTGGGTACTCTTCTTTAATTAAAAATGTGGTTTTAAATATTTTGGATATACATTATAAATTATTTAGATCTGGTGCATGCAAGTAATAAAAATGCCACACAAGGAGTTTCCAACAGTAACCATACATGGAAAAGATTAACTTTCTCATTGGCAAAGCAATGGTAATGTGTTCCATGCAGATAAATATTAGAAAAAAACACCAAAATATCCTAAACTGTTTGTATTTTTACCTGAATGCCCCTATGTTTACAAAATTGCTAGCATAACCCTTGGTCTTCAGAAATAGTACTATCATAGGGAGATATTCTGGTGAATTTTGAAAACTGAGTAGGGTTGTTCTGTCTGATGTTTTGTTGTTTTCCCCTAAATATCATCCTCGGCATAATATGAAAGTTTTTGAACATAGATCCTTTCTACAGACTTCTGAAGATGAGTCTGGCTTGGAAGTAAGTTTCTTCAAATTTGCACCGAATCTACAAGATCACATGAAGGCCGCTTCTTTAATCATCAGTCATGCAGGTAAAAATAATATGTGGTTTTGTATTCAAAATATATATCATGTAGCCTTTTGTAACGTTCTTTATAAGTACAGCTAATAAATTTAAGCAGGTTCTGGAAGTATCTTCGAGGCATTACGAATGGGCAAACCTCTTCTAGTCATTGTTAATGAAGCATTGATGGATAATCATCAAGTTGAATTGGCGGAGGAATTAGCTGCACAAAAGTACTTGTATTATGCATCGCCAAAGACATTAGTAGAGACAATAAATAACATGAATTTAGACACACTTATTCCTTATAAGGCTTCAAATCCCTCCGCTGTCGTGAAATCCTTGTACTCTTTTTTGGGTTTTCATAACAACTAATATCATTTAACATTGTTTCCTCATGAAGGGGATTCTATTTAAATAATGCAGACAAGCGGAAGCTCAATTGTAACATGATTTCCAATTTGGAGATCTACTTCAGTGTACAAAGAATTTTCCCTCTCTCATATGGTGGCGGCTAAAGATTGTGCATGGAATTTTGTTTTATAGAAGTACAAAAATCATGTACGAAAAGTGAGCTAATAATTGCCTTCGCAATTTAGAATTTATTATGTCCCTTTATTTAACTGAACTTCATCTTGTTCATGCCAGCATGTTTTTAATTTAGAGGAGAAAATGATTAGAATGGAGGTATGCAAAGCTACACTATATATATACATGAAAGAGTATCAAATAATGTCTATTCAAGCCGTACTATTGTGATAAGATGATATACTGAAATCATGATTAGTGATTAGTCCCTTTTTTTGAGCATCAAAAGATGATTCTGGATCTCTCTTTGATTAAGAGTCTACCAAAGCCTAATTTATCCCTATTCTTGCTGCTCAAGAGAAAGGTAGACTTCGTTATTGTCCTCGTAGGTTGAGTGGAACAGTTTCACATAGTGCATTTGGTGTTGGTAAGCGATTCTTTTGACTGGTAAAGAATTTTTATGATGAGTGTTGCAATTGAAAGTGCATCATATTGTGACTGAAGAGGAAGAGAGACAGAGATCAATGGTTTTTTCGCTCCAACATCATGAGCACCCAAGTGAAGCTTGGTATGGCCACATGGACCCAAGTACAAAATTTTTCTTAATGTGTCTCCTTCCTAAGAAGGGATATTCATACTCCGAACCACAAAATCTTGGTGTGAATAAGGCATACAACTATGAGCTCAACCTTCTAGGTGTTCCCTTTGGCGCGGCACTCAAGTCATCACCCCGTTTTATTATGTCATGATGGCTTTCTTGAATAGCACTATACATTATAGATGGCGATGCTAGAGAGAGGTAGTGTTACGGATGCAAGATGATGTTTGATGAGTGGGATGAGAGAAAAAGTGAGATGAGCGAGAACACGGGAAATATACAAAAAGGGAAATGTTGATACTAGCTTTTTATTGGGTCAAAAAATGGTCTCAGAAGTACCAAAGAGACACCCAAAATTATTAGAGACATCAGTCTTTCAGTTGCATTACTGTTATTACGCTCTCACCTCAATATCCACATACTCAACTAAAATTAATAGCATCACACATCAATCTCTCCGAGTTTTAAGATACACAGAGTTACTGTCCAGGACATAACAATGGTATATGAAAATGTCCACAAACTTTGCCAAAAAAAATTTCTTTTCTTTGATCTTTGAAATGTAAAAGAATTGACCTTAAATTTGCTAAGGCAATTTATTTTGAGTGAGTCCTCTCCATACATTATTTACAAATAAACTCTAAACTTGTGTTTAGTGCTCTGGAAGATCAAGACTCAAAACATATCCCCACAAGAACACATATTGTCCTTGAAATGATGGATGCAAGAGCTATCCCTAATAATGATCTCACGTTTCTCAACTTTTGATATGATCTTGCTTGTGTTATGGCAATCAATACACATTCTCAAGTTTTTACTCACTCTTAGTGTTGTTCCTTGTGGAGTGTTAATGAGTCCGAAAGCTATAGCTAATTTCTCAGCGTGTTCACACAAGGCCTCTTCTTTCTCGCTATCTGGAATGAGTTTCAATACCAAATCCAAATGAGGCAAATGTCCTTTGTTCATTTTCATGCTAGAGCTTATACGATTCATGATAGACACCACTTCTTCGGTTGCTTCTTCACCCACCAAGAACTCATGAACTTTCTTGTCCACTTCTATGCAAGCGATTGCTCCCTTTTTCTTGGCGCCCATATGCTTTCTTAGCTCATCTATCCTATATGCATCACTCAATCTTCCAACATGTGCATAAAGATCTGCCATGAGCACATACCATGCTGAGTCTTCTGGATTGATCTCCACAAGCTTCTCAAAGCATCTAAACCCTAGCTCAACTTCACCATATGTTTTACAAGCACTTAGTATAGCAACCAACATCTCTTCCGATGTTGACGATAAACCAAGCATTTCCAAGAGCCTCTCAGCCTCATATAAATGCCCTGATCGTGATATAAGGTTGAGTATACAAGAATAATGCTGTGAGGTTGGGGTTATGCCGAACTTCTCTTTCATTGTCTTTAGGTAGTAATATGCCTCCTCTAGTAAAGAAGCATGATTGCATGCAGCCAGAAGGCATGTGAATGTGATTGCATCTGGCTTTATATCTTCTTGAAGCATTTCTTCAAAGCATTGCATTGCCATATTGCCCATATGATTAATACCAAAGTATTTTATCATCAAGCTCCATGATGCAGAGTCTCGAAAATGCAAACTATTAAAAACTATCTTTGCTTCTGTAAGTGAGCCACATTCAGCATACATGCTGATAAGACTTCTACATACAAATAAGTCTTGTGCGAGCCCATTTTTTCTTACGTCAGAATGGATATCTCTGCCTATATCCAGAGCTCCAATACTACCACATATTGCCAGTACACAAGAATATGTAACTTTATCTGGAACTAGGTTTTGTTCAAGTTGTTGCATTTCCTGAAAAAGTTCCAATGCTTTTGCAGAAAAGCCACAGCATGCATACCCAGAAATCAAAGCATTCCATGAGACAATATCTCGATCTAATATATTATCAAAAACATTTTGTGCTTCCTTTACAAAGCCACACTTTGAGTACATTGCGACCAAGGTGTTTAATATCCTCATATCATTCTGGAATTCAGTTTCCTTTAGGTGGCGGTGGATTTCTCGGCCTTTATCCACAGCTCCTATGCTGGCACACGCTTTCAAGACACATGAAAAAGTAACAATACTGGGGGTAAGACCCATTTGAAGCATGGCTTCAAAGCAAGATATGGTCTCCTCTCCATGCCCATGTTCACTATATCCGCTGATCAATGCATTCCAAGAAACCACATCTGGAACCAGTACCTTGTCAAAGACTTTTTGTGCCTCTTCAAGCCTACCACATCTTGCATACATGCTCACCAAACTATTGGCCAATGGCACATCTCTTCCAAAAAATCCCTTTATTTCAATTTCATTATGAAACTCTTGGCCAGTCACTATATCTCCGATGATGGCACAAGCTTTCAAAATACATATGTATGTGAGGGAGGTCGGAAAAACACCCTCATTTAGCATTTCTTCAAAAGTAGTTAGAGCATCTCTTCCTAAGCCATGTTCAGCTAATTCTCCAATCATTGTCGTCCAAACCACCACATCCCTAACTGGCATATTGTCGAATACTTCCCAGGCTTCTGAGAACAGCGCAACGCTTGCATAAATTCTAACTAAATTGCTGCCCACAAAAAGGTCTGAATCAAGCTCTTTTTGTTGGGCCTCGGCATGTATCTGTTTAGCCTTCTGTATGGCATCTACAACATTTCTATTGGAACGTATCTTTTTAGTACCCTTATATATGGAATCAATAATAATTCTATTGGCGTAATTCGCTTTGCCCTTCTCTATGACATTACTACAAGCTTTTAAAGCACATGCATATGTATAAGCATTTGGAGAAACACCTGCTCCCTTCATTTGATCAAAGCATTCAAGCGCTTTACCTTCATTTCCATGATCAACATATGCGGAGATGAGTGTTGTCCATGCTATAACATCTTGATCACACAATCTATTGAACATCGTATGAAGCTCATAGAGTGAATTGTCATCACCATCGCATTTTGCATACATATTCACCAATGCATTACCAATGAAGAGAGTTCTTTCAAATCCATTGAATACAATCTGAGCATGAATTTGTTGACCTTGCTTAAGATCCTTCCCTGTAGTACACATTTTCAACAAACTCATAAGTGTATAAGGGTTGGAATGAATACTTGCATTATCTCTGAAAGATTCAAATGCGTCATTTTCTTTCTCGTAATGAATACTCGGAAGTGGGCAAAAAGCTTCATTTTTTTTGTCAGATTGAATAAAAGCAGCTGCAAATGACCCAGAAATTTTGTTTCCTTTGATACAATTTGTACTCCTTCTATCTTTAAATGATCCAAAAGCTTCATTTGCTTGGCCATAGTGAATATTGTCTTTAAATGATTCCCCAATAAGAAATGGGTGGCACTTAAATGCTGAATTCTCTTTTACAATCTCACTGCCAGAGCGAGGATTTTCTTCCTTCGGAAGAAGATTTGCGAGTGGAGGTTTAACGGCAATGGTGATCTTCTTCTGCCATTCTTCTTCTCCATCTTCTTCTTCATCTTGCGATGAAGCTCTGCAGAGAGGGATGGGATGAAGGAAGGAGAGGAGGGAATGCATGGTGGGGGAGGAAATGTGAGGTGCGCCGCTCTGTTTTGTGCGATGGCTTTCCTTTGCTTCATTTCCATGTTCTACTGATGATGAACGATCTGTCCCATTCCTTCATGATCCACAATGATAGACAGGGATAGAAAGAGAAAGAGAGAGAGATGGATGGTCATGGCTTCAACCTCTACATTCCACAATGGCATCTAGTAAATTAAGAGGACCTCTACATTCATCTACTAAACTAAGAGGATATGAATGGACACTATTATAGAGACCCACCGCTTGTAGATTAACAACTTACTACTAGGGTAAGCTAATTATGATAAAAGACCAATTGTATGCGTGTCGTGTTGATGGGCGGTCGAGCCTAGTGATTTCGTGGGTAAGGCATTCCCTACCGGCAATCGGTGTGGTCCAAAACATAGTTTAGTCGATGAGCGAGAGGCTACCTTTCACATATATGTGTGACAACTCGGTAACGATGATGCTAAGGTCCATATAGTTTCATCTCCATTCCTTTTGAAGACATTGCTTGATGTCACCATCCATTGTTTTTCTTCTATATGGCTGGTGACCCTTGGGGGAAATTCCATGATGAGCACGACAAATCCATACATAATTTTCAGTGACAAAAGTGTCTCCCTCGGCTTCTTGGGTGTAGGTAGGTTGGGACATAACTCAGCCCCTAAGTTGGCTAATCCAAAGGTTGAACTATGTGAGGTAGATATAGCCACAACCCTCTTGACATCTATTCAAATAACAAAACTATGAAATGTAATGTATTCAGTCAGGTATAGGGAGAATCATCGCGAATAGGCGAAAATAGAGTTAGTAGAATACGCAAGGCAAGGTGGGTCCTAGCGAAAACTTATGGCAAGACTATGTTGCAAAATGTATTCCGGTAGAAAAAGAACCGTGTAGCGAATAGGTGACAATAGAGTAAGTAGACTTCGAAAGGAAAAGAAATATATTAAAACTACAATACAAGTCTACAAAGAAAGGAGATCTATTTGATCATCAATGTTCTTTTGAAGAGGATCTCCTCCAACAACTAACTCCTTTTAGACAATCCTACTACTTATCCCATGACTTACTAGAACCTTCTATTATTGCACGAAATTGCTCTTCAACGTCAAGCTCTTTGCCAATTCAAGAGCATGCCCAAACATCTTATGATATGAACTACTTCATATCTGCCAAACTATATAATGTGATGGGGATCCAATGGCCACTGCCATTGCACATTGGTGAGAATTCTCTACGTCTTTAGTTTCAAGATGATGAGCTTCATAAGATGTGACCCAATTCTTTGTTCTAGGACTCACATGGAATGGTGCACTCTAATCACACGCCCATGCATTCAATACCTCATCTACCATGAAGTGTCCTGAGCCACAGAGTTGAGGACATCTAATTTATATATACTTAGTTGAAGATGTGGATACTTTATCTGCCAAAAATCACAAACAATCTACAGTTATTGGTCTCTGCTGATCAGTTTTAACAGTTTTTCTAGCTCTTTTTCCATTTTACCACAAGATCTTGTTCATCAAAGTTAAATAGAACTTAGGGTGGCTATACATAATTAAGGAGTAATTGAACAACCCCGCCACCTCCAACATTTCCTCTAGCATGTTTGCATTCTGGTATTATTATGGGGCTCCCCCTACAAGAGATTACTCTCAAATCACAAAATAAAAATGTGTGGAATCTTTATTACAAATTCATTGCATATTGTTACAAAATCTACATATATCCGATTCTAGAATCCACCTATATCCATCTTGATGTGTTGTTAGCTTCTAGGAAAAACCAGAAAAAAAGTGTTCTTAATTTACAGGTCTTGCAAGAAGACTGCAACCATTTCTATATCCTTCATGGTGACCAATACCATGCATAAAAGTTTTCTGTTTGCTCTAATGCATCACGATCCCAAAAGTCTGTCTACAAATGCATGAATAAATTGTTGACAAATCCACCGGATATGTTTGCAAAAAGAACATGCATTGGCCTTTTTATCCAATACACACTAATCTTTTGATTAGTTTGCCAACGGTACATATCCATCTTTGACATGTGTGCTTGTTCTACATTTGGATACCAGGAAAATACTCTAATTTACATGAGGAAGGCCCCCTAAAAGGAATATATATAAATATATATACCGAGATTGAGGAGAAGATGTCCCTCCTACAAATCACACACGAACCATAAATTTTCTTCAATCCCCACCACCACAGGCTTTATCACACTATATTTGATTTACCCTACATAGATTCCAAAAGCCCTCAATCTTTGGTAATCACAGGTGGTGTCTCTAGTGGAAAAAACATGCGCTCCATTGAAGTTCGAATGAATGTTCGCCTCCACCAAGTCTCGAATGCCCGTTGCAAATTTGGGCAGTCATCACCATTCTTAAGGAACCTGTCGAACCAAGCTAACATCATCACCTGTTGCTGTTTAAGAGGGAGTGTCAAGATGGTTTGACTAATCCCATCCTCCACGACCTTTCTATCTAGACCCTTACATGCCCTTTGCATCCATCCAAAGTCATCGAAAAGAGGTTGTAGCCAATTGTGCAGTAACATAAATCTAACCTCCTTTGGTGCCAACACATGGCCTTTCCCAAGTGCGACACATAGGCTGGCTGTCACGCGGCTCACTTCGTATCGACCAAACACAATCGGAACCTGGCGGTGTGACATGGCAAGATCTGTCTGAAACGCCCAAATCCTGACAAAATCGTCAGCTATCTGTCTGTCAATCATGATCTCCAAGAGCCAGTTCAAATTGTCTGCTTGTCTTGTGATTTGAGCAATAAGCACCCCTCGATCACCACCCATTTTGCCTGACACTTCGGGATTCGATGCTTGATTAAAAATTTCTAGCAGAGCGTTTGTGCATGCACGACATGACTCATATATGCTTTCTTTGCTCAAATCATCAACAGAAGTGGCTCCTGATGATAGACCTTGGGCTGTGTTCTCTCGTAGCATTTTCGAAACTAAGGTCTTCATCTCTCTTCTTGCCTTTTCATCGGTCGCTTTGGTCACAAGATGCAATAGGCTAATCAATACATCTTTGGAACCAGTTAGATCTTCAGTAGAAAGCCTCTGAAGAGCTTCTCTGGCACCGATCTTCTCCGAGTGTTGAAGTTCATTAAGGAGTGATGTTACATTCTCCTCATCATCTTCACCCCATGGAACTGCTTCCAGATACTCAAGGCAAGCGGCCACACCTACTTGAAAGACTATACTTGTACATACCTGTCAAAGAAACAAATATTGAGGAATTTGGTTGTTCACCATCTTCATTATGTCTCCTGATCCTTGTCCACTTATTACAAGCACTTATCTGAATGTCCAGCCAAATATCAAGAGCTTACACAGACTCCTATAAAGCTCTAAACGATTACATAGGCTAATCCTTCAACTTTCCATTGCATTTTTAGCTTGCTTTGAGTTACACATATATTTCAAAAAGTTTTAAGTAAAAAATAAACAAAAAATCTCAAATTATAGTTTAAAAATAAGCCATTTGGGAAATAGTCAGAATTTCTCAATGTAATGCCAAAAGTTCCCAAATGTTAGTGAAATTGTAACAAATCTACCACTCAAGCCGATACAATTTGAAGTCCAACACCATATGCCATACATTTTAAACTCAGGTATAAGTAATGTACCTTCAAAATGCTTAGAACTCGGGAAACAGTCTCTTTAACCAGTGATTTTTTCATGTCATTAGAGTACATCATCCGCAGTGTCTCAACATACATCTCAACATTATCACAATCGGAAATCTCGATGAGACGAGGAACCTCCCCATTCTCGTTCAATCCCAAATCGTTGAACTTGGTCGCAAAAAACTTACTTTGGGTCGCTAGTATTTGGCTATGAACAAAGACAGCAAGACTAGAGCTAGTTGTACCTTCTCGGCTTTTCAAAGTAAGTTTCACATCACAAGAGGAGGGGTCATTAAATCGAAATGTTCCAGTGCCCAGGCTCGAACCCAAAGGTGGTTTGGAGTGCCTCTGGACATTAGATTTCGGAAGGGATCGTCCTTGGATCATCCCCTCGCGATCTTCGTATTGAGAAATCATGTCATATAATGTTGATGCCGCCTTTTTGTTATCAAACGTAGAAGTAACAATGTCATTCATCGCAAGGCCATCGCTAACAAATGAGGCAAAATTCGAGTACTTTGGTGGTGATTCGGACACAATGGCTGGCCCAACCACCCCTCGATTTGTATGTTGGTCATCTGAAGGAGATAACATATCGGGAGGCTTTTTAATATCGAGGTTTGTCCTGCTGATGAATCCTTGCTTTATTAACGCCCCGACCTCGCCAGTCTTAAGGACATCTTTTCTGACACCTTTGTTTCCATCAGGACCAAGCTTTTTTAGCTTCTCCGATCTCGTGTTTGGGGTGCGACCTTCAGGATTCTTTTTTTCTTTTTGTTCTGAGGCTTTGCTTTTGTGATTTTTCTTCTCTAGTTCCTGCATCTGGGCCTTACTCTGGTGTTTGCAAGGCACTCCGGTTGATGCTGTTTGATATGGCAGCACATTAATAGGCGAGGGCCTACTAATGCAACACCATGTTCCTAGCAATTTGGTTCGCACCAATGCCTCACGCTTATGCATATCCATCAGAAAACTTCCCAACAATACGTTCAATAGATCAGAACAAATCAAGGAGCCATAATGTCCACCAAATCAAGCACTTCTACAGACAGCTATATTATATAGGGAGCTGTGTATACATATATATTCTCTGTCCTCTGTTCTTACTACATCAATGGATCGCCTCCAGATATCGGGCAAAAATGTTGCCCAAAATACCAGAAAACTAAACCCACATATATGTAGAAGAAAAAGGCTATGTTTTTAGATACCCACATAAAAACCTAATGGAGATTATACACAAATCTGATAGAAATGGAATGATCCAACGCCAAAAACACAAAGGCAAAGGAAAACAAATTGTAGAAATGGAATGTAACAGAGTTTTGCAATGAAATGAAAAGAAATTTCTGGAGTACAGCTAGGCTAGGCTAGCTCTGTAATGGGACATATTTCTCTTTCTCTTTTATCTAGGGTTTTGTTTTCTTTTGTCTTTGCAAAGATAGATAGATAGATAGATAGATAGATAGATAATGGAAAAGGCAAACAGGAAATATGCTTAGAAAAAAGGTCCTCCCTTGTTGTCTGTTTTCTTTTGTGAAGAATAAATGTCAGCTACTGAGGGGTAGGGAGGGGTTGAGGAAACAAGTGGTAGTTGTTCCCCTTGTTATACATACATATATCATGTACTCTGCTCCTCTGTTTTTCTTCGTCTTTTTTCTTTTTGCTTAGTAAAGCAGAGGAAGAGACTACATACATTATATCAATATGTATATGTAAATATGTACATATGTCATGTACTCTGTTCCTCAGAGTATGTACATGATATATGTATATACATATATAAATAATGTACATATATCAGTATGTATATATATGTATGTCATGTACTCTGTTCCTCTGGTTTTCTTTTTTCTTTTTTCTTTTTTCTCTTTTGTTAGTAAAACAGAGGAAGAACAGAGTACATGATATATGCATATACATTATATAAATAATGTATGTACTCTGTTCCTCTGTTTTGCTTTTTTCCTTTTCTTTTTGCTTAGTAAAGTGTTAGTTGGAACTTGCCAGAGAAGAGGAGGACCTCTCTCTCTCTCTCTCTCTCTCTCTCTCTCTCTCTCTCTGTTTTATTATCGTATCTTACCCTAGTGGTAAGTTGTCAGCACTACAAGCACTCCGTTGTGGGTTTGAAAGCCAACTTCCTCACCTCTCTCTCTCTCTCTCTTCCCTTCCAGCGTATCGCTCATAGGTCATATTTGATCTCCGAAGACGATAATACAATCTATCTATCTCCCTTATATCGAATGCATTCGGAGCTTTTTCCAGTTGGGCACGACCGGTTTCGATTACATGCTAGACTTGATAGGTGGATCACCCACCTTCTCAATTATTGTTTAAGTTGTTTGCCTTCTATTCCATATGTTGCAACGTTGTGGCGGGGGCCATTGGCGCTCCTTGTGTTTACCATCCATAAACGATAGAGAGAAAGTGATGTGTGTCGCACAAAGCCCTTCTCACTTGTCACTGGCTTCTAGTGGCCTACAAGGACTAATGCTCTTTATTGGGCATTATCATGTGCAGAAGCATTGAATGATTGTCACATGGATCCATGTGCCTAAGTGATACATGATACATATACCACATGGGGTGATTGGTAAACAATCAAGTTATGGCATTGGCCATGAGTTTACAACTCAGTAGTAAAGTGCATCCTATTTTTGCATTGTGGCGACATGCCGTTTGTTCTCCCGTATAATTTAGAAGGTACAAATTAGGATACAAAGTCACAATAGCAGTGATATAGTGATGGTGCATTTATGTTTTGGTCTCTCTTATCATTTAAGGGAGATGAGAGAATGTGAAGCCATGTTTGTAATGCAGTGCCATCATATGTGGTATGCTCACTTAGATCATCAAAAGACACGTGTAAGGTACGAAGGGATGATAGTGTATACACAAACTCCGCATGCAAACATGCAAATAATGTTCACTCTCACTCCTCGTACCATAACAAAGCCGTGTAAACATCCTAACATGTAATAATATTGTGGTGTGTCATATCATCCATCCATTCATACATACACACACTTTAGGATAATAGAAAAGTGGCCAATAAAGAAAGAAAGCATATGCAATGATTCTCTAGTTTTTCATCGATCAAAAAAGGAAAAATACACAGAAAAGTGTGACTTGTGTTTGTATTCTTTCATGGTTTTTCTCATTTTGTTTTCTCCGTGTATTCAAAGGAAGAGGGAAAATCCTTGATGGAAGGTTTTTCCTTGTGAAGAAAAAGGAGAAGGAACCTTTCTTCTTTCTCCCGGGGTAAGAATCAAAGGGTCTTGACATTATTATTCTCCTTCAAGCTTTTTCCATGGAAGCTTCTTATTTGTTTCCTATGGATAAAGAAATGGAAAATCTCCCTTTGTTTTTGCTTTTCCCCACTGTGAACTCTTTCTTTCCTTGTTTCTAGATGTATGAACTTGTAAGAACAATAGGAATTGACCCAATGATGTCGATGCACTATGTGAAAGGATTGCCACTATCATTTCAAAGCATTCGCCTCGTATATAAGGTTGCACATATTAACTCACATGAAACATATACAATCTTATAAGAAGTCATCGTCGATGAACTTATTGGTGCATTGTGTCATGTAATTGCCTCTTATTGCCATGCCCACTTTCTCAACGTAGCACAAAAGTGTTACATAATAACGTTCTTGTTTGTTAACGAGTAGACACAAAATTGTCATTCATTTGATAGAGATAAACGATAACTTCCCTTATTTCCCAATGTAGTGCTAAAACATTACATATATTGCCCTCATTGTGGTGCACTAACACAAATGGTATGTTTTACCAACTCCGGATCATTTAGCCTTTGGTTGAGTGGCGAAACATGTGGTTTACAACATCAGGGTCACTGGTTCAAAAGCAATAAAGATATTACAGTGTTGATAGAAGAACGAAAAGAGCATGTTAAGAAAGCTACTTGATAGATTTTAGTGTCACCTCGATGTCACTTATCAAGTTCATGTTGTGTGTGTGTGTGTGTGTGTGTGTGTGTGTGTAATTGGTAAGTGACACTCAATGTTCAATCAGTTTGCTAATGTATGTAGGTATATGCGAGGGTTGAAAAGGTGGGGATTAGAGTTGGAGCTGAGGGATAGAAGTGTGATGCTCAAACTCACAAACTAAGTCATATGGAAGCATTGGTGGGGATGGCTAACAAGAGGATAGGATAGAGTTCTAATTTACAATAATGGAGTTATGATTTTAGAGAGGGAGAGGGAGACGTGATTTAGAGAGCTAGTCGAATTGAGAATAGAGAGGGCGACAAATGTTTTTAATTTCAGCTTGGTAGTTTTGATATTGTCCTTAGTAGGAGGGGTGTTATTTATATTTTAACAACATTGTTGTACATCTCTAAAGGTGGATTGCCAACAATGCCTCACCTATGTATCTTATATATAGAAATCTCATTACATCTCTCAGTGTAATAAAATGCAACTTGTCTTTTTTACCAACGAAAACGGAAGTAAATTACAACCGCTACTCCCTCATTATGGTCTCTCATTGAACTCTTGCACTGAATATCACAATTGTTGCCCTCATTACACCTTATCATTGAACTTTTTTATTGAATGCCACAATTTGCCACAACTCCCCCACAATTATTCTTGGATTTATCATATAGAATCATCTAGCATTAACATATCATATGGCAATAGGCATTATGTTATTTTATCATTAGCCATTGCATTTACTGCCTTATTGTCACCAATTTTGAACATTATTTCTTGCATTCTCTTCTAACAATAATTTTGTAGTTTTGACCTTTTTATGTTTTCTATCAATTCTCTGTCCCAACCATGTGCACTTGCTTACATTTGCTTGCATGCTACATTTAGTTGTCTTAGTTACTTTTGTGAGAGTACATATAAAATATAGGGTTGACAATATGTCAATATCTTCTTACCAAAGTGATTATGTGCCCACAATGGATTCATAATTTCTAAGTGTGAAAGTAAGGCAAACTATGAAGTCCATGCATGATTGAGTCAATGTATCATCAAATGGTTTGAGTGTAGAGTCAAGACATAAACATCAACACGACATGAACTTCACAACATGTATACAAACCCTTATCAAACTTTATAAGCCGATGCATATGTTTTTTTTTTACAATTTCCACACCATTGCCTCCCAAAGACCACATTCACACTTACTAACAATGCCAATGTGATATTTTTCGTAGAGGATGAATGTAATAGATATAGAATATGGCTTCTACTAAAATACAAAAGTGTGCACTAGTTTGTAGGTTTGTTCACATGGGTGGTGGGGCTTCTTGGCCATCACTTCCAATTCAACCATTTTGTCATTCAAACCCAAAAGATATTGCCATGTTGATGAGACTTTGATCACACTAATTTTAAAGCTCCCAATTGAAACAAAATGCAACTGCATGGTCCACACTTAACGTGTTGGGTTTGATATGGTGTTAAAAATTCATGTTTTTAGACTGAGATCATGCACACTTGTTGCTAAGAAAGTATTCGTTAGAATGATAACAATTATTTGTAGTAATGGCTAGTAATAAAAGTTGCAATTGAAAGAAGAATGTCGTCAATATGCCAACTTTGCCAGTATTGAAAAACATATGTAGACAACCAATAGTTTATCGACAACTTCATTAATTATTTAAACATAAAGGTTAGCCTTGATAAAGCTAAAAACAATACAAAAGTTGGTTGGGTTGTACGCCAATGGAAGAAACGTCACTCCTTTTACCTTTTTTAATGTAGAAAGTTGTTTTGACCACCATTACCATGGTATTGTGTGTGTGTGTGTGTGTGTGTGTGTGTGTGTGTAAAGTAGGAAGAGTCTTGTCTCTATACCTATATTTTATAATAAAAACTAGTGTATTTTTTACCATGGGTATCTAGTGATATTTTCTCGAACTATAAGGGATAGCCACTTTTGGTATTTCCCGTAATATGAAGAAGGGATATAAGTGAAAGTTTGTTGGTCATTACGTCATGTGAAAGTTTTCCTATCAATATTGCATGATTACATTGGGTTATGACGAGTGAAATCTGTTCATTCGATTGGTTGATTAGAAAGTCCTCAAAAATAATAAAGAGGTTCATATTTGATGTACATGGTCTAATTAGTCACGTCAAGTTGAGAACAGATTGATGGATCACAATGTCTTTATCGATTGTGTTCGATAGTGACATTTGATCATCGGGAGCTAAAGATCGCTTGAGAGAAGCACTTTTACTATCAACCTTAACTCAAGGCAAAATTAAAGGTCCTCACTTCCAAAATTATTACATATTTCTATTTCTAATGTGATATAACATACTTAGAACTCTGTAAACAACTAGTTATTTGTATATCACCTCGATGTGGTATAGGGTTTGGCTGCCATTTTCTTAGTATTCAACTATTCAATCACAATACCACATAGCAAATAAATGAAATTCAAAATGCACAATATGGTCATATTGATTTTATCGGTTATAGCCAAGGAATAAGAATAAGTGACGATTTACATATCCAAATGTGCATGTTTTGAGTTATACATTTCATGAAAACAGTACGATTTGATATCATCCTTTATGTAGATGACAATATCATCAACGCTAAAAGGAAGAAATGACATTTGCTCGTCACTGTTTAAAACAAGAGTTAAGAATTTGCAAATAGTAACGTGTCATGTATACAGTATGATCTAATATAATATTCAACCCAACATCAGAAATATCACTGTGTTACCATATGTGGTCTATTTCTTACTCTAAATTATCCTCACATTATCTGTAGTACATGTAATGGCATGTGCTCCACACATAACACTTAGAACCATAGTATCAAATATAGGAATTATATTTCTAATACAAATGTGAGCCAAAATTAATAGGAATTTTTCAACACGTAGTTTCCAAATCAACTTGTCTTCCAAGAATTTCTTCTTTCACTTGTCGCATTAAATTGTGACGTCTTCTTGGATATTTCTCAATTTTTCTTATTTATCTTAGCTCTATCACATTCCCTCATTGTAACCTCTCATACTTTAGTTTTAAGAATCTTCTCATAAGCTTCTTATAAACTTTTACCTTGTCCAAAATTGAATCCTTAACACAATAATTTCAACTTGC
The DNA here is from genome assembly GCF_043228905.1 of Azolla caroliniana. Lineage (NCBI taxonomy): Eukaryota > Viridiplantae > Streptophyta > Polypodiopsida > Salviniales > Salviniaceae > Azolla > Azolla caroliniana. The sequence continues at coordinate 4,538,058 of NW_028230440.1, read as the reverse complement.
TTACTCATATTTTATGACGTTGTAATAACCATGTGTTCTTTGCATTGTCGAACAACAAATCAATGTGATATGTTGTTTTCACCCTTTTTGTCGTGGAAAGTGAGTTCATTACCTCCTCTAAAGTAATGTTATATTGATTCCCACCATTTAGTTGGCGGAAAGTGAATTTACAAAAGAGAAAAGTGTTTGTAAATTGTTGTGTAGTGGCTTGAAGTAAAAAAATATGAATGCTTTTTCAATGTGGATAATATTAGACCTATTAAATTGACATGAACCTAGGCATTTAAGTAAAACATCCCCATCAATATGGGCCTACTACACGCACATCCCACTTTAGTAACCATTGTGTATGCACTAGAATATGACACATAATCTCCTCCCAGACATCCATATATTGCCTCAGCCCTCCCCTTTAGACACGTAGCTACATCCATAGAGACACCCTACATGTCCCTAGGGGATCCAAGGCCAAAATTTGACCCCTTCAATTCCTAGATACATGTCACTACATGTGTACAATGTGCCACTGTCATATGCCCAATCTATCCACATCCTATAATGTAGTAATATATAGGGGAAAACACTAGAAAATACCTTTAATTGTCGGGTATTTAAAGAATACCGACAGGGCTTCAAACACCTGTTATAAGTTTGAGGCACATTGAGTTTACAAAATAATTTGAATATTTCTTTGAACTAGAAACCAAAGTGGTATTTCCAATCATTTTGGGGTACTTCTGGTGTTTTCCCAATCTATAACCATTGAGGGGATAGTATATGGAAGCCAATATTTCTCAATGATAGATAATCATGTATCCATCCTATAGAAGACAACACCCAAGCCAGATGTGTTCACATTGAGGGGACAAAGTGATGATATGACTCTATGAGGATTGGAATTTACCAATCAAGAACAAAGAGGAAGATTTAATGCGATCAATGAATTGAGAGGATATTCAACAAAACATTACGTGCAAATTTAGTGACAATTAGTAGAAATTGAGTATCTAGTGTGAATGGATGGGGCCGGGCCTATAATGATTGATTATAACTACTTCACAATAATCTCGTTGAAAGTATCATTGCTTTAACCATACATGAGGTTTAGCTTTCATGAAGTATATTTGTAGCCTGCAAACATTAACACTCATTTTTTGCAGAAATGCCACCTTCTGTATTTTTCAAAATATTGCCTTCTGTCCATAGATAAAAAAAAGTGGTTATTCCCAATATGTTAAAAATCGTTATCACAATTCATTATCACAATTCTAATTATCGTTATCATTATGACTAGAGCTTATTGCTATAATTAATAGTATGGTTAATGTTAATAATAGTAATTTGTATATTGATTAGCAATATATGTAATGAACACTATGAATAGTATTACTTGTAGTCATTAACGATCTTATTTGTGTGCTAATTATCATTGTCGCTAGTTGTTAATTGACAATTCTCACAATGCTAATTTCTAATCACTCTAATTATTAACACAAATCATTGGGCTACTTACATGATAAATCACATAAATTACAACCCTAATATCTAGGATGATTGATCCCTTGTCCATCCTTCCAAGTATAGAAGTAAAAGAATAAAATATTAGCTCAATAAGTAACATGTGTGAGGTGGGTTTGAAGTTAGTACATACCATATTCTACAGTGGTGTGGCTTCCCACATATAAAGAGAGAACCACATGTTCAACTATCATCACTTGTTCAATCATCAAACAATTAAAAAATTCTTAATAGAAAGAGTTGGATCCTCCCACATATCACCTAGTTGGAAAGATCTTGTAGCCGCAGGCATGCTCGTAGCACAAGAACACCGAAACAAAGATATACAACTATACAAATGCTAGGAAGCAAGACAACAACTCCTCAAATTAGACTCTAATTTCTAAACGATACTAGGTAGTTGCCTTCCTCAACACTTAGAATACAAACAATTCTCATGAGATATTTATTGAGGTAAATGATAGAAAAAAGCATTCACTCGTTATTTCGAAAAATGTTTTGCAAACAATCAAGGAGCTCTTGCATGGTTAGCCAAACTTGAAAGAGGTCATAGAAAGAATGAAAATTGTCATGTGACATGGGAACAATGGTTTAGATGGATTAGAGTTTCCTTCTTACATTCAAATTGAAGTTCTTATATTAATTTCTCTTTCACAATGCTAGATAAGGACATTGATCCACATAGTGAAGAGATTGGGCATACCATGAAGCTATCACATGATTTAAAGAACCAATGATGGCTAAGGGTCAACTTGTCATATCCTTATAGGGGTTCATAATAAAGATGTTGCATGCAATGATACACAAGCTTGAAGTGATTTAAACTCTAGACTTCTAAAGATGGTAGTTTTTTAACAATTTTTAAGAATCTTCCATCAAGTCTTCACCTTCCACAACTAGTGAAGATAATCCTAAGCAATAGACACTACAGAATCTATTGTGTGTGTACAAAAAACACCTTGTACTTACTCTAGTGACAGAAACCAAAACCATGTTAATTTTGCCAATGCATACATTTCTTTATTTTCTAGACGGTAGTAAATGTGGAACCATTGAGCTTTCCCTTGCAAAGAAGATGTGTGTCATAGTAAGGAATGTCCAAACAAGTTTGCACTTCATATGCAAAACAAGCTTACAATCATCAGTGAAGATAAAACCCAAAGACATTTAATGTTCAAAACCTTAAAACGTAGAAAAATCACGAGGAATGAACACTAGTGAAGATGAAACGACATATATATACATGGTATGAAACCCTAAAACATGGTATGAAACTCGCAGCTGCCCAAGCATCTTAACCATGGATCTATTGACAAAAAAAAAAAAAAAAGCAAACTAGCTTTACAGCAACAAACAAGAACAATAACACTTGCAAACCCATTGGCCATAGCATTTGCAAAACCCTAACATGCCATCACCACCACGGGAAATACTAAAGCTTAGTTCCTAAAATACTGGAGGTGATTCAATTTAATAATAAATAAATAAATTTTTTATTCAGTATCGCTCTATTTATATATAATTAGACATATTTGTACATTGGGAATATGTACACTTTAGCTTGGAAAAGGTGAAAAATACAATGTGACCACTCAACACTGAGGAAATTAAGAAATCATGTTGTTTTAGGTCACGTAGAAGAAATTGGTATTTGTATCACAAGGCCACCATTTAAGGTTTCAGTTGGATTACCACTCAAAATGAATGAACACGATGCCCAATTCTCAGCTTCAAGCGATACACCCATGTAACAAAGATGGTCTGCAACACTATTGCCAGCAACAGACCTACACAACATGAAAAGTTTTGATAAGAGAAGCAAAAAAAAGAACATTAAAAGGGAGTTAATAAAAGGATTAAAAGATTGATGTAGTGAGAAACTATAAAAATAGTTCTCAACTTTGCAATATTTAAACAAGTAGGGCCTGGCTCTTTTCTGGCTTTACATGTATAGGTCTGGCAATATTAGTGATGTTAATAAATCAAATGTGTAACCCGTTGTCATGTGGACAAAAAAAGGCACAAAGAAAAGGGAAAAACTCAGAAATATTACCAAAACTCTTGATCTCCCCAAATTGCCCCTGACCAACCCATCAGAGAGAAAAGGGGGATAAATTGACCACAAAAGTGCTCAAAGGACATATATACTTGCTGGAGAGAGGGTTGAGCAAGGGCATTTCAAGATAAATGAATCTAAGGGGCATTTGAGAAAATAACGAAAGATTTAGGCATACTTCAGAGTTTCTCCGAACAAAGAATAAAGAGGCGAAGGGTTAAATGTTTCCCTATTAAAAGAATAGATGCAAACAAAAGGCACAAACTTGATAGGATCTCTAGCTTTTACCTGCTACAAGTAGGATCTTCCCCAGAGCTATCACAAACACGTTCAGCTTCGTAAATTAAGCTTCCAAGCCGAACTTGATAAATCCATATCTGCAGACCATATGTAATGGTTATTGTCCAAAAAACGAGAAAGCTTAAGAAAGCTAGGCTTAGGGTATAAGGTAATAGGATATAGGTTATAAGGTTATAGGTTATAGGGTATATAGGGTACAGGGTATCCAGTATCCAGTATCAAATACTGGGTAATAGGATATGATGTCTTCTGGTATATGGTATGTGGTATATGATATATGATACAAGGGTTAGGGTCTAGGTTACAGGGTCTGGGGTTTAGTAATGTGTATGGTCTAAAACAAAAATCAAACTATCAAAAAAGCTTCAAAATCTAGGTTTTTATAGATTAATGTTTAGTGTTCAGGGTTCAAAACTCACCTCTCTTCCAAAATGATGGTATGTTCTTCGAGGGATGAGCGAGTAGTATGGAGGTAAGTGGGGGACCATGTCATGAGCATGTGTTATTCGGTAAGTATTTGGAAGCAAAGCATTAAAATATTCTGCAAAGATGCTATTTCCAATCCGAGGCTGCCCAAAGGTCACCATCTGGATATTTTTCATCTCATAATTTACCTACAAATCATCCAAAGGAAAGAGAAATAAACCTCAGGAAAGACCCACAAACTTATACCACTCTCAACTTGAAAGAAAAATTGTTATAAATCAAATAGTAAACAAAAAGGCAGTTTTCGGATTTAGATTTCGAGGGGTTAGGGCATATTATTGTATAATCTTAACAGCCATAGTTCTACAATCCAACAAAATGCCTTTCACTTTGAATGTTTCGAATTCCAATGGTTACGGATAATGATAACCTTTAGTGCACATTATAGCATCCTTCTCTTCAGCCCAAATCAAATAATATACATTTCTACCACTTAAAATGTCATCAACAAACCTTATCTCTGGAAATTGGAAGAGGAAACAAGTTACATGACTTATATGAAGTGGTTGGAACCCTCCAGCCCCAAAATTTTAAGGATGACCAAAAACATTCTTCTCTGCGGTTTCTGGTCCTGGTTTGAAATTATGTAAATAAGTTTTGGAGCATAACTAATTAAATCTTTAGAATTATGGGTTCAAAGTTTAGGCTTTAAAGAGTTTCTTCCACATCTTCTTTATGAAGTGTGACAACTCATACCTAGGAACTCTTAATGGTAAATAATAATAACAAACCTTTGATGGGGCAACAAAATGTTCACATCAACATAATAGTTGAATGGAAAGGACATAAGCATGATCAAGAAATCATACTGCCAGGAAATCATAGGGCAAAAAGGACCTCGAGGACTAAAACAGGCAAATTCAGATCTTATGAAAACCGTAATATTGTAGTTCTATAAGGCTAATATTTCAATTCTCCATAACATCATGTTTATCTATGATAAACACTATTAGAATTCCTTAGGTTTTTGTAAATCTAGACGAATCTTTCAAAATTTGATTGCATAAAATAGCTGAATTTTCCACAAACTTTGAAAAATACTCATCAACATACCAACAGATCAAGCGCACAAAATGCCGCCATGGCTCCTCCCATCGAGTGTCCGGTTATCATCAAGTTAAGTGGATTTACTCGTTCCTTTATCAAAATTACAGCTGCAACTACTCGAGATCGAAGTGTAGTATTGTGGTATGCCGTGTAAAATCCTCGATGTACCTATATATTCATATACATATATACGAAATATATATATATATTAAATATATGCAATAAAGTTCTAATAAATATTATCATATATATACGACATGCTTTATTGCATCCTTCATTTATATCTGCCATTCCACAAATTCATCCATACAAAAATAATAAAACCATAGTTTACCATAGCATCTGTGACATCAGGATAGTTTAAATCCAGCTGTTTGAAATACAGATCCTCCATCCAATTCTGAATACTACATACAGAATAAACAAATAAAGGTAATGATTTTGTGGTTGTATTTTAATGCACAAATTCATATGAATTCAATTCATCATACAAACCTATTCTCCTGAGTTCCTCGAAAAGCAACGACTATAGCATTCAAATCTTCAGCCAGCCCAACAAAAGCCTATAATAACCACCCTTCATGTCTTAAGCTCAAATTTATTAAACTCAACCATGTGTGAAAATGTAATCAACCAGCTTTGTAATTATACTATACCTGGAGGCAATGTTGTACATCTACAATCAGCTCAACAAGTTTAAAGCCCTGCACAACCCAATATATATATACATATATAAGGATCACGAGATAATAATATATCGAGCTTTACCAAAGATAAGCAGCAATGATAGGCTTTACTTTAGTGAGACCACTGCACCTTGAACAATTCCATGCAATAAGAGAATCCATATCATTTATATAAACCTGAAGAAGCCCAGTTTAAAAAAATAATGATTAGACTATAGCTTTAAATCATTCATGTAACCAGTACTTGCAATGCAAATTTAAATGCAATTAGTTCATAAAGTTAGAGGTGTACTGCTTATCACCCCAAAGCCATCGATAATATACACAGTAACCATAATGTTATCTATCTATACGTGCATGTGTGGGCACGTCGGTGTGTGGGTGTGGGCACGTCGGTGTGTGGGTGTGCACACGTGTGTGTGTGCGCGCACACACACGATGTTATCTATCTATATGTGGGTGAGTGGGTGGGTGGGTGTGTATAATGTGCTCAAAATATGCTTTAAATCCTTCACTTAGATGGGTCACCAAGAAATAATCCTATGTTCTTATTAATGTACTCTTCTCTCCAAATTTATCTACCACATGATTATTTACCATCTTCTGATATGCTCTTGTTATTCACCCCCTTAAATCTCCCTACATAGCCACTGCCATAGTTTCCATCATAATCTCTGGTTTTGGCAGTTGAGATTATTGAAATTCTCTCTTCCTGGTTCTACATCTCTCCATTGTACTGAACATTTGAAAATCAAACCTTCACATTTGTCGGTGTTAAAATCTGAATGTGTATTACAAATTTATATGTAGCTTAGGAAACTCGTGATTCTTCAATATATTCTGGAATACCCATAGAGTTTTTCTTTATATCCTGAAATACCCCTAGGTTTTTTGCTATTTGTCAGAAAAAAGCTGAGTTCTTATTATTTCCTGAAACCCCTGAAAGAATGAAAAACAAGGAATTGATCATATAATCACTCGAATATCACATCTATTTGAGAAAAAGGGAATGTATTGACCATATGATTTCTCAAAAAGAACATAAAATTGCGTTTGGGGGGTTGCAACACCAACACCATTCAGCGAAATAACAAAAGCTTAGTGGCATTCGAGAGGAAAAACTAAGGGAGTGTCAGAGTTTTTCCTGAATATTTTTGGCTATATAAATACGAGAAGAAAAAACAAATAGTTCAACCCTTCAATGGTTAGGAAACAATTTCCTGTGTTTCTCTTTGAGGTTTACAGTGATAATGTTTAACTCACTATCCCGGATGCACATGATCATGTACTCTACCAGGAATCCTATGCATCTGTACTATATGCATACATGTATGCATAGATATACACAACCTCTCTTTCCTATAGTTACTTCTTATTTTCTTTCTTCCTTTTTGAGAATTTATGGTTATCTGTACAAAAAACACCTTTAAATTTTGGCATAAAGCCTAATTCTGAGCATAGTGCAAAGTATTGTATATACAACGACCATACCCAAGAATCTCAGCGATGGCCATCCTAGAGGAAGCAAGACGATGCATCCCACTAACATTTCCTAGTATGAATCAGCTCACACACAAATAATTGTCAAAAATTCCCGTGGTATGGTGCTCATCCGCATGGATACGGGAGCATTGGCCCTCCTTCATATGCACCATAACAAGAGGCGTGCAACTGTTCTGAAGATTGTATCCTCGTTATCACTTTAAAACATGTATAGTGTGGATATGACTTTGATATCCAAAAACTATTAACATGTAGGCAGGATCAAAGATATGTCCTTTGTAGAGTTCGTCTTGTGTTGCAATCAAAGGATTGCTTTGTAAGTGAGGCAACCAAACAGTACAGGATAGTAGAAGACTCACCACATGTAAGCATGTGTGTGCTTGTCTGTGTGTTATGTATGTAAAGCGTGCGAATACTTATTTATGTAAGTATGAATGTAAGTATGTAAGCAAGCATGGATGTGCTTATGTATGTATGTAGGCATGTGCATATGTATGTGTCAATGTATTCATGAATAGAGAGGAGCTTCTGTAAGTACTTCACTCAGAATTTCTTCACAAACTTCCTGAGGGTGAATAATTTGATCACGGTGATTGCACAAAGAAAGAACTACAAAGGTCCCGTGAACAGAAGAGAAAATTACATATAAAGATACAAAATTAATGTACCTGTCCTAATGCTTCACAAAAGAACGTACCACTGATGAATACTCCACAAGTATACGAGCCAGAGTATGGTTATATTGAAAATCATAATCAGGTTCAACTAACGGCAAGGGCAAAACACCTGTAAAACATAAATGAAATACTAGAGAAGGATCAAACAGGAGGAAAATAATCAAGGTAAAACATGGGAAATCTATGGAAAAAATGAAAAACAAAACAGAAGATGGTGTCCGAGAGTACCCAATACCTATGGGAAATTTGAAAATTTTATGAAGGTTTGGGAGTAAAATGGTACCCTACACAACATTAAACAATATGAAAAGGAGCAAGAGGAGCTCTAAATACATTTGGACCAAAATTGGATGTATTTACATTAAAAACAAGCATAAATTTGGTAAAAAATATTTTAAAAAATGGAGAGAATACATTGAATGAAAAAATTAAAACGACATTTGAAACAATGATCAAGAGTGAGTTAAAGGAAGGGGGGAATATGGAAAGTTAGGGGATTTCGACAAGAAAAAAATGGCAAAAATAAATTGAGCTAAGAGAGATGATAGAAAAATAGAGAAAAGGGGAAATTTTGGGAAAATCGGTGAAACGAAAAAACAAAACAGAAGATAATAATAAACGGGACAATTTTGTTGAAAAGGAATACATGTAGAAAATTTTGGGAGAGGGTTTGAAACAATTGTGGTAAATTAAATGAAAAAAGAAATTACAGAGACACATGGGTAATTGCAAGAGTACCTTGAGAGGGGGGAAGAGGAAGCAGCAGCAAGACAAGGATGCAAAGGGAGGACATGGAAGAGGGAATGCCTCGGCATCTTCTGATTAATCCTGTGCCTTCTGCTGCAACTGTAGATGGGTTCATGGGCGCTGACAGCATTCATGAATCGAAGGGATGAGATCATAAGGTACTTCTTTCTCGCACTTTTCTTTGCGTCTCTCTCTCTCTCTCTCTCTCTGCAGCAGCGCTTTCCTCGCTAAGGAAGAGAGAGGGTTTTCTGTATTTCCACAGGTACCCCTGCCTCCCTCTTTGCTCTATTTTCCTTATTTACAAATTGCACCCCAAATACCCCTTCCATGTTCTTCTTCGCATCCCCTGGGCCCTCAACACAAAACCTTTTCTTCTTCTTCTTCTTCTTCTTCTTATCATATCTTCTTGTTTCTTAAATTTGTCTGTCCGCCCACACCAGCCATCAAAAAAACCTCTCGGGCCTCGAGAGCCTCCAATATCAGCTTCGTGTGCTGCCCCCCCTAAAACCGTCTCATTTTCGGTCCCATAAGCCAATCGAAGTCGGAAGAAAATGGCTCCAAGATTCACTCTTGGGTCCTACACACACAAAAACCTAGTATCTTAATATAATAGCTATCTTACCCTAATGGTAAATTGTTAGACTATCAAGGTTCGACTAATTACACTATCAACTCCAAGAACTTGAGTTCAAGGCTAATAATGATTATTATGCCTCTCTTTTTTCCCCTAATTTTCTAGATGCCACAGTGGAATGTCGAGGTCCACATCACGTGTCGGTCTCTCCCTTTCTCTCTCTTTTTTGCGATGTGGTCGTACCCTTTGTCATATGTTGTATTTCTTTTTTTGTCACCGCGTGCTATGGACGGTCAAATCTTGTGATCTACACCACATGTACTGCATAAAACATTTATGCATGACCAAACTAGACAACCATATCAACCTCTGTTGAGTTCTCTCTCTCTCACCCACTACACGGTTACGTAATGCCTTGTTTTCTAGTCTACAAGCCAAGCAAACCAACGGTGTACTTTCATTTAGTTTCTCTACTTTTAGAAACCCCCAAATGTCCCCACATTTCCCGTAATACCTGTTGTTGAGTTTATGAACCATGCAACTATGCGTTTTAACTCGTCTGTACACTGTTTCATTCTTTATTTGGTTCATATAATGACATATGGAATAAAAACTAGTTGCCTTTTCAAAACATGTGGTTTTTTAGGGAAGGGGGGGGGCATGGGAAATTGCATCAAATATATACATTGTAAATTTGTATGTATGGATGGTCTAATGCTCAAAGGCGCCAACATTTAATTGGTCAAATTTCATATGTCATTATAAGATGTAATTCATTATTGATGGATATACCACATGATGAAGAGCTTTTGGATGTTCAATGTCAATTGCGATACATCATCAAGTAGTTACGCATTCATGGATGTCAAAATGCAAAGTTACTTCAGTTACAACATGGGCTTACAGATAATCAATCTCAATCGTGTATATTTTCAAGCCTTAAAGCTATCTTATGTTCATTCTAAAGTGATGTAAGTTAAGCAAAGAAATAAGTTTATTGTTGGTTCAATCGCAATTATTAACACGTGTATCAAATATTGTAAGGAGTTGATTGAACCAATGTTATTTATTAATGACGAGGTACTAAAAAGAAGACACGAGTTTCTCTGACTCACCCACTCTCTACTTAGATAGCACGCTCCTCACTTTGTAGGTCACAAGCAAAGCAAACCATTACCTCCACACACACACATAAATAGACTAGAATATGTTTTTAATGTCCAGCTGGAGGCAAAATTATACCTATGGGACAAAATCAAGATATCACCATATATGTGACTTTTTCGTAAGAAGGGAATTATTACTTTGTCATAAAAACTCTTTATGTGAAAATAATGTGCGCATGTGCACTCACCCTTCTTGGTCGATATATGGGTATAACACTTAAATTATCAATGCCCATCTATCAAGACATCATATTTCTCACAAATGATCTATTATGTTGATCATAAGAGAAATAAGTGAGTTGGTTATGAACTTTTTTATTGTAATTAGCTTACCCTAGTGGTAAGTCGTTTACGCTATTATCTATTACTCCATAGATATCTCTTATTTCACTAAATGCCACTATGGGATGTAGGGGTTGAACCCATGACCACTTGGTCTCCATTCTCTCTCTCTCTCTCTCTCTCTCTCTCTCTCTCTCTCTATATATATATATATATATATATATATACACACACATATATAAATATATATATATATACACACATATATAAATATATATATATATACACACATATATAAATATATATATATATACACACACACATATATAAATAAATAAATATATATATACACACATATATAATGGGTGCACCGTGCAACCTTACCACCTAAGCTACATCCATACATCCATCTGGGCATCTCTCTCTCTCTCTCTCTCTCTCTCTCTCTCTCTCTCTCTCTCTCTCTCTATTGGGTGTACTTTTGCTTTAAGAAATCTTTAAGCTCTAATTGGTTGCAGATTTGTCGCTTGAATTACTAGTTCACTCGGTTTGGTAATATGTTACAACCTACACATTGGACCAATAATCTCTCACATTGTTATTGTTACGGGCATGACCATATAATATCCCGTGGTAAGATTGTATCGTACAATCTTACCACGGGATATTATATGGACATGCTCGTATCAGTTATACATCATTTTTGTTGTTCTCGAGATGGAATGGCCTTTATTTCCTTTTTTCGTGATTATTGTGAACATAGTCCTCAAATGTTATTTATATAATCACATTAGTTCTTACATTCATAAATTCTCTCTAGACCTCGATGAGTTTCGTCCTTGGTATACATCCAACTACTCCTCCTAGAAGTCATAGCCATCGAGGGGTTGTAGGATTGTGTCAATTTATGCTTTTGTTCGATGATACTTAATATAATGCAACATTGTGTCGAGTTAGGATTTTGTTCGATGATACTTAATAATAAATATAATGCTTGATATTTTGATTTAAAAATGCAATCCAATCACAACACTTAATATTGTTATTAGGATGCAAAGTGACTTTCTCGTCAATGCATGCAAGTTAGAAATCATTATGCTTAATATTTATGTCACAATGTTAGCCGTTGCATTATTTACATTAGCATTACATCATCTAAAATTTTCAATATGTCCGTTCTAGTTTTAATATTCTTCATATTCTAAGCGCACATGCTTGCTACATGATCCATGATGCTAAACTAAACTAACTTAGATGCTTAATTCAAGTAAAAGTAACTTTTGAGTGCAACATTTTTTGCAAAGTTATATATGTATTTGATTTTATTGAAAACATGCAATGGGTATTGTACAGTTTCAACAATATCAAAGTAAAGCCTTAAATAAACTTATTCAAATGTTTTTTATATTATTATTATTATTAGGAACACCTTTTTCTATAAAAGTTTCCCCTTGAATATCCATTTCCTCCAATGATTTCTATTCATTCTTTATATCTAGAGATCATTCAACGGTCTTACTTGAAATTCATACACATATTAAAATTTAAGATAATGCATTTTCCGTTATTTTCACATTTGAATAGAAATAATATCCGAGGCAATTGACTGCCAATGTTTGTATTCTTTGTTTGCCCTCGACAATCTAATGATTCCTATCATTAATTGACTTAGGTATTGCTTCTTAATTACAAACATTTTCAGTTTCTAATTGACCTTCCACGTTCATCTCTCTTACTAATGACTAGGGTAGAGTCTAGATAATGAAGCAGTTAATAATTAGGTAATTAACTAAGTGTTAATTAGTAACTAATTATGTGAGTAGTTAATCACGTATGTGATTAAGCCGCGGAAGATTATGTGATATGTGTATGAGTAAAAGAGATAGAGGAAGTTACATTTATGAACAATGAGATAAATGGGGGGATGATTAACGAGAGAGTAGTTAATTAGTAACTAATTATGTGAGTAGTTAATCACGTATGTGATTAAGCCGCGGAAGATTATGTGATATGTGTATGAGTAAAAGAGATAGAGGAAGTTACATTTATGAACAATGAGATAAATGGGGGGATGATTAACGAGAGAGTAGCTAAAGACCTTTCTCTATATTAATAAGCATCAAAATACGATGATACCCACAATGTGGTATATATACATCTCATGTGCAAGGTTGCACATGTGTGAAGAGAATATAGGTACACCACCATACAAGGATGTAAGTCCTATATTAAATATACTTGGTAGTGGAGGATCTAGAATGTATCCCACTCAAGTACAAAATCCTATTGAAGGCTTTAAGGTCAACACTTTTAACTAGATTCTAATTATGTAACTACTAAGCTACATGGTTATATGTCAATAAAAGCCTTTTTATCTCGTGCCTTACTAATTCTTAAGGAACCATCATTTTCTCTTTTTATCTAATAGCTCTCATATGAATCCTTAATCCCACCACAAACACCAATAAGGGCAAGATACACAATTGCAATACCTCATAGGCATATTACATGAAAAATTGGATATGATGCTTGCATTGTCAACAATGTGATAAAAGCCCATCTTGTTGAGATATCGACACTCATTGCCTACATCCAATATTGGCTCTTTTAGTAGTTAAAACATCAGGGCCCATAAAAAATCACGAGTACCATCTTCTTTCATTTGCCTCCTCTTGAAACAAATATTGGGCACATTGGAAAGCTCCATTTTATCTACTCCAAGTCCTTGTCAAGATGATTTCTCTCTTTTCGTCACACTTCCATTTGTCGCTAACTTGGACCAAGGAGTTATACTTGTTTGGGTCATTGTTCATTTAAGTTATTGGGTGTTGTTGAGAATCAAACTCAACTTCCCATAGAAATAGGTTTCACACTAGCTCATGGACATATCAGGCTAGTTTTGTAAATAGTAGAAAGGGCCCTTGCCCTAGTTTAATTGGTATTTAAACCAACCTTTTGTAACTTTGCTACTATTAGAAGTAATACATAGTTTTCTCATATTAAGACTCTCTCTCTCTCTCTTTGTTTCTCATAAGTGCTCATACACACACACACACACACACACACACAGAGTCCTACTGTTGCATACAATCACTCTCCTTTCTTTACATGTTATCAGAGCGTGTGGTTTTTTGATCAAGACTAATCGACTGTGATGTTCTACATACCGACGATCAACAGAACCGTGTATTGTATTGCCTTGCATAATGCATACATGATCACATGCTCGGCTATATTCGAGAGAAGAAAATGCTGAAAGAAGCGTGGGGCAATCTCAAGAGGATATTCGCAGCCAATACGGTTGCTTGCAAGCTCTAGCTTCGTCAGGAGTTGAATGGCATTCAACAAAGGGACATGTCAATCGACAATTACGCCTTGAAGATCAAGGAGTTGTGTGATGCCCTTGGGTCGATCAATGTTGGCATTGACGACGAAGAAATGGTGTAGATATGCCTCAGAGGCTTGGCACCTCGATTCAACGCAATAAGGTCCGCCCTCCTCGCAAGAGAGAATCCTCCCCCCTTTTTCAATCTCCAGTCAATATTGTTGGTCGAGGAAAATCACGCCCGACAAAGGAGCAAAGCAACAGAGGGTCAGATGCTCTACTCCCAATCGGATGATAGAAGAAATTTCGGCCATGGAAATAGAGGTCGATTTGGACAAGGCCATCACGGTCAGCAGACCCAAGAGCAGAATTCCCACCAATGGCAAGGGGACAAGAACAATCCTAGAGAGTTTGGCAGAAGGGGGAGTCATCATGCCGGACCGAGAATCGTGATAACGGGCAATCAAATGCGGATATTACGGAAAACTCGGCCATTACGAAGAGGAGTGTTGAAAGAAGAAGCGAAAGTCGGCTTCAACCAATCGACAACTCACGAACTACACATCGAATTTCGACTACGACAATTGTAGCAGAAAGTTCACAAAGTATGCATCGAATTCCAACTACGACGATTGTAGCGAAATGTTCATGATGAGGCACAAATCGCACTCAATGGCGACACAAGGTGAAACAAGCACCACGCCCTCAGAGAATGTATGGTTTGTTGACTCAGGAGCATCCAACCACATGACGTCTCATGAAGATTGGTTTTGGGAATTACGAAAACTCGAACGTCCTGGATATGTTGAGACAGGCGATGACATGACTCATCCAATATAGCATATCGGGAACGCCCCATTCGGAAATGATGGCAAACAACCCTACCTCAAGAACGTATTGCATGTTCCTACCATCATGAAAAACCTGGTCTCGGTCGGCCAGATTGTCGAACAAGGAATGCAAGTATGATTCAACAATGATGGGTGCTTTATCGAAAGAGGCGATCGAGTCGTAGCTCACGGCCATCGTGAAGGCCGTATGTGTCGAATACAAGTGTATAATGGACGTATTCACACTATCCCTTTGTATAGCTCAAGTTTGGGCCATTTGTGTAATTAGCATAAAGGGTAGTTGCCCTAAGTTGTCACTATATAAAGTGACCTAGTAACCTTTTTGTAAGGTTGGTTGTATTATTGTTTCTATTGAATAGAAAGACTCTTTGTGCCTCCTCTCTCTCTCTCTCTATCTCTGTGCACGATCTTGGAAACTGTCATACGCAGGTACTCAACCCCAATCGAATGCTTCTTGATCTTCCGCATTGACGGCCTTGTCTACAACATTTGGTATCAGAGCCGAGGTCCCTCAACCCGCTGTCGGCCGTCGTCTCAGCCTGCACAGCATTCGGTTCTTCGCGTCATCTCAGCCTGCACAGCATTCGGTTCTTCGCGTCATCACAGCCTGCACAGTATTCGACCTTTCGCTTCATCCTAGTCTGCAAAGCATTCAGCTTCTTGCGTCATTCGAAGAAACAGAGAAGAAAGTAGGCAAACACAAGCTTGAATCTCGCTGCGTTAGATCATCACTCGGAGTAAGCCAGTCGGCTGTACTCTACTTCCTTGATCGTAACTGCTTGAGGTGGGCTTCCTGCACAACGACGACTTCAAGGACAACCCCAGTTCGCGTTTCATTCGATTGGACAATAATCGGAAGGACCAGTCGGTTCCATTGCTCTCACCGTTGCAGTCAACCGAAACCGAATCGGCTTGAAGTACTGTCGAATCGTTAAATCTAGGTTCAACTCGACTAAGACAGTTGTCGGTAGTCAATCCGAACCTAATCCCCGATTCTCCGTAATCAACATCACTTGTGTCCAACTTCGGCTAGAACGACACTGAGTGGGCCAAACCGCTGCACTTCACCAAAGTTCGTAGCCGACTTAGGGCAGAGTCATGACATCAACATCCGGCTCGTCAGAAATGAGTCTACGAAAGTTCGATGGATCGAACTTCAACTTCTGGAAGGAGCAAATGCAGGACTATCTCATAGTCAAGGGGCAAATCGATCCCATCGAAAATGAAGAACCTCCAGAAGGATACAAACCAATTGAGTGGCAGAAGCTGGACAGAATCGTCCGCGCCACGATTCGGATGCACCTATCAGAATCGGTATACTTTACGGTGCAATCGTGTACGACAACATTCGAACTGTGGAAAACACTGTCGGACACCTACGAAAAGAAGGTCGCCGCAACGAAGATGTTTCTGATCCGGCGCCTCTACAACTTGCGGATGAAAGAATCAGATTCGGTTCAAGCACATCTCAATGAGTACGAAAGCATAAGCTCCCAAATCTCATCTCAGGGGACGACAATCGAGGATGAACTCAGAGCAATGATACTCATGAGCAACCTTCCCTCATCATGGGAAACTTTCGTCACAACCGTGTGCAACGCGTCAACCACGGCTGTTAAATACTCCGAAGTCACGAGCGCAATCCTGACCGAAGCAGCTCGGAGAAAGTCTTTCGCCAAAGACTCAACAGACGACGCTTATGTAGTACAAGGTTCGACAGACCGATCGAACATACGAGGAAGAGATTCCTCACGGCAACCGAACAATCAGCGAAGACGGAGCCAGTCACGGGATAATCGAATCTGCAACTATTGCAAGAAACCCGGACACATCAAAGCCGACTGCCGCGCACTCAAGAACAAGAACGACAAGTCTCAGAAATCAGACAGGAAGAGTGGCCGGCATGAGGAGATCAATTACGTCAGCTTCTCAGCTGATGTGCTACCAAACGACCCGAATATACTATCAATCGAAAATCCAGTCGGATCAGAAGTTCTGCTCACGACTGAAGAATCGAGCACATGGCTCTTAGATTCGAGCGCGTCATTTCACGTGACTCCTCATCGATCCCAATTTCGGCAATATACGATCCGTCACTCCGACTCAGTTCGAGTCGGCAACTCGCAACACTGTGACATCATTAGAATCGGCACAGTAGAGCTCAACCTTGCAGGTGGCTCTACACTTATACTTCACAATGTCCGACATGTACCCGAGCTCTCAAGGCCATTGATCTCAGTCGGACAACTAGATGAAGACGGCATTCGTGCCGGTTTTTCTTCAGGAGGGTGGACACTCCACAGGGGGAACCTCCTGCTTGCTAGAGGACCCAAGATACACTCACTGTATCCGTTACATGTTACGCTCAGAGAGGGTAACCTGTTTTTGGTAGATATTCCTGTGTCATCACTATGGCACAGAAGATTAGGACACCTCAGCAAGGCCGGCATTACGCACCTATCTAGAGCCGGATACATCCCTAAACTCTCCTTCTCGGACCATCAATTCTGCGAACATTGCCAGTATGGCAAACAAGCAGCCGCATCACACCCGACATCAGCACCAAGAGAAACGAGACCCCTCGATTTAGTCCACTCGGACGTCTGTGGCCCAATGCCGCATCAGTCTCTCGGCGGTGCCTCTTACTTCGTCAGTTTTATTGACGATTCGACTCGAAAGGTGTGGGCTTATCCAATTCGCACCAAAGATCGTGTCTTCTCGATCTTCTCCGATTGGCTCGCTATGGTAGAAAATCAAACTGACCGAAAACTGAAATGCTTTCGGACCGACAATGGGGGAGAGTTCAAATCAGAAGAATTCGTCAAATTCTGTCGACAACGCGGCATCCGACGTGAATTTACGGCACCACACAGTCCGGAGCAAAACGGGATTGCAGAACGCATGAATCGGACAATCCAAGAACGGATAGTTTCCATGCTCCAACACTCCGGACTGTCGGATGGCTTCTGGGCAGAGGCTCTACTCACGGCAGTACACATAATCAATATGTCGCCAAGCAGACCTCTAGGACTTCAAATTCCTCAGGAACTATGGATCGGGAGTAAGCCGAATTACGACAAGCTGAGGATCTTCGGATGCGAGGCGTACGCCCTTATTCCGAAAGATGATCGCCGAAAACTTGCACCTCGGTCCAGGAAATGCATTTTCCTTGGATATGGATCAGACGGCGAAATGGGATACCGACTCTAGGACCCCAAACGCAGACAAATCGTTCGAAGTTCGGACGTTGTGTTCAACGAGTCGGCTATGAATCCATCAGTCGAAACATCGATCGAAGTCCGAAGGGTAACATTTTCCGATGTGCCGACCCTTCAAGAAGGCCCCGCTCTTAACACACGGTCAGCTTCACGGGTAGCTGAACCTTACACTACCGACTCGGACAACTCCGACTCGGCACAGCAGAATAATTCGCTTTCGGACCATCCGACCTCGATACCCGATACGACCAGTCCAGTCATACCTCGACGATCCGAGAGACTGTTGCAACCTCCGGAGAGGTATTCTCCTGGAATTTTCTTCACCGACGCCGGCGAACCGACGTCTTACGAAGAAGCATCGACATCTGTCGATTCAGCCACCTGGCATCTGGCGATGGAGTCGGAAATGCACTCCATTCGGGCAAACAAGACTTGGGATCTGGTCGAATTACCTAAGAATCGACATGCTCTTCCTTGCAAGTGGGTTTATCGACTAAAAGAGACGTCTGATTCGACCACCCCAAAGTACAAGGCCAGATTAGTTGCGAAGGGCTTCCGACAAGAATATGGCGTCGACTTCGACGAGATTTTTTCACCAGTGGTGAAAATGACAACCCTTCGTTTTCTACTCGGCGTAGTGGCAGCCGACAACTTGGAGCTGATTCAGCTAGACGTCAAAACAGCCTTCCTCCATGGTGATCTTGAAGAGGAAATTTATATGGAGCAGCCAAAAGGCTTCGTGGCAACTGGCCAAGAACATCTAGTCTGCCGACTCAGGAAGAGTCTATACGGCCTCAAACAGGCACCGCGACAATGGTACAAGAAGTTCGACGACTTCATCCAATCGATCGGCTTCTCAAAAAGCGATGAGGACCATTGTCTTTTTACCAACACAGCTCAAGATGGATCACCCATCTTCCTCATCATTTACGTGGACGACATGCTAATTTCTGGACGCCACGCGGGCGAACTTGCCGATCTCATTCGGCAATTGCGGTTGAAGTTTGCCATGAAGGACCTCGGTCCGGCACGACACATACTTGGCATGAAGATTAGTCGGCATCGCGATAAACGACATCTTTTTTTGTCTCAGACCGACTATATCGGACGTGTCTTGGAACGCTTCAACATGCAATCAGCCAAATCTGCTTCAACCCCGCTCCCCATGAATCTTCGGCTCTCTCAGCGAGACTGCCCGACATCCGGTCCGGAGGGGGAAGATATGAAGTCGGTACCGTATGCACCGGCAGTCGGCTCCCTTATGTACCTGATGGTCGCGACACGGCCTGATATCTCTCATGCCGTAGGAGTCGTTAGCAGATTTATGCACAATCCTGGCCGATCGCATTGGAACGCAGTCAAGCATGTGTTCAGATATCTGGCTGGCACAAAAGACCACGGCATTCTTTTCGGTCCGAACTCAACCTCAGGCGTAGTCGGTTACACCGACTCGGACTTCGCCGGCTGTATAGACAGTCGGAAATCAACAACTGGATACTGCTTCAAATTCGGCAATGGAGCAATTTCGTGGAAGTCGAAACTTCAGGAGTGCACAGCGACCTCAACGACCGAAGCAGAATATGTAGCTGCGTCCGACGCTGCAAAAGAAGCTTTGTGGCTCGGCCGGCTGGCGCACACGTTTCGACAAGTCGACCATGACTCGGCCCCAGTTGTCTATAGCGACAGTCAAGGTGCTGTTGCCTTGTCGAAAAATCCGGTTCACCACAACGCCTCCAAACATATCGACGTTCGATATCACTTCGTTCGGGACTGCGTCATTTCAGGGAAAATCGGTCTAGAGAAAATATCCACAACCGACAATGTCGCAGATGGAATGACCAAGTGTCTTTCGGCAGACCGCTTTCGGTCTCTTCGGCATCAGATGGGCGTAACGACAAACCAGTCCGGTTAGAGCCGGACACAACGCAGGATGGTTTCAGACAACCGACATCAGTTCCTTAATGATCGGCTTCAACTCTTCCGACCCGACCAGTTCGGTCTTCTGCCTTCGGACCCTGCCGACTCGAACAAAAACTGATATGTCCGAGAACCTAGGTTTATACCTGTAATCTTAGATAACCCATGTATACGCCCATTACGGGGGAGTGTCGAATACAAGTGTATAATGGACGTATTCACACTATCCCTTTGTATAGCTCAAGTTTGGGCCATTTGTGTAATTAGCATAAAGGGTAGTTGCCCTAAGTTGTCACTATATAAAGTGACCTAGTAACCTTTTTGTAAGGTTGGTTGTATTATTGTTTCTATTGAATAGAAAGACTCTTTGTGCCTCCTCTCTCTCTCTCTCTATCTCTGTGCACGATCTTGGAAACTGTCATACGCAGGTACTCAACCCCAATCGAATGCTTCTTGATCTTCCGCATTGACGGCCTTGTCTACAACAGTATGTTTGTCCTCGAATCGAACGAGGTAAAATCGGCCATGTTTGCAAAGGGCCTCAAAGTTGAAACTGACCTAAACTTGTGGCACAAGAGAATTGGCCACATCAACCTCCAGACGCTTCAAAACATGCAATCGAAAGGAGTCGTAATTGGACTCTCGAACTTTACCGCAAAGGAGATTACAGGCGTATGCGAAGTGTGCCAACTCGTAAAGCAATGTCGACATCCATTCCCGAAAGAACGGAATGTGAGCAAAGGGATCCTTGATGTCGTACATTCAGATGTATGGGGATTGGCCCAGACAATCACACTCGGTGAATGCCGATATTACGTCACATTCATCGACGACTTCTCTAGGCACACATGGATCTACCCGATGAGACAGAAGAGCGAAGTGTTCGGACACTTCCAGACGTTCAAAGCCGAAGTCGAAAAAACCGCGGGTCGGCACGTACGATGCCGGGACGATGCCTTCGATTAGATGGAGGCAAAGAATATTTCTCGGATGAGTTTACGACGTATCTCCGAAAGGAAGGAATTCGACAAGAATTTTCATGCCGTCACACACCTCAGCAAAACGACGTAGCCAAGCAGAAGAACCGGCACATAGTAGAGGTTGCACGGGCAATGATGAATGAGAAGAACTTGCCGAAATCATACTAGGCAGAAGTGGCAAACACGATTGTATACCTCATGAACAAGTGCACAACCTCGGGAGTACACGACACAACCCCCCATGAGAAGTTTCTTGGTCAAAAGCCGGACTTATCACATGTTCGTATTTTCGGCTCAATCGCTTATGTGCATATTCTCGATGATACGTGACAAAAGCTCCACCCGCAGTCGGAGAAATGTATCCTCGTGGGGTACTCACTCAAACAAAAGGGGTACAAATGCTACAATCCATCTACCCGAAAAGTTTGAACAAGTCGAGATTTCGTTTTCAACGAGTCCGCATCCTGGTACGCACTAGAGACAACTTCGACTCCGACTCCGCTCGACCCGGAATACGTTGAAATAGAGGTAGAAGCTGAAGATTGACTTATGCGCATGTTCGAAGAAAGCCCGATTACGACAAGGCTTAGTGGGCCACAAGAGCCTCCGAGCGATCAAAGCACTTCTCGGCCGAGTCTGAAGCTGGACAAAGGGAAGGTGAAAATGCCGGAGTATGAAGTCGATCACTTCGACGACAACAAATCGACTCACTCCCTCGATAGTGAGTTCGAAGGCCTCAACATCCGGACAAATGGAGCGAAGAAAGCCTTATATCCGCGAACGAAAAGCTACGTTGGTCCACCCGAGAAAAGAACCCCGTAAGCCATTACAGCTACGACGAGTACATGGCGTATCATTACGCCTTTATGATGAAGGTAGCGTCAATACAAGAGCCGGAAACTCTTTCCGAAGTAGTAAAGGATCTGCGATGGGTTGACGCGATGAATGAAGAAATGCAAGCCCTATGCAAAACCAGACATGGGATCTCGTTCCTCACACTCCGCACAAGAAAGCGATTGGATGCCGATGGATTTACAAAGTGAAACACAATGCCAACGACTCCATAAATCGCTTCAAAGCATGGCTCGTTGCAAAAGGATATGCACAAACGCACGGAGTTGACTATGAAGAGACCTTTGCCCCAGTGACAAAGATGACCACTGTGCGAACCGTGGTTGCAATCACAATAGCAAAAGGGTGGCACCTCCATCATATGGACGTGAAGAACGCCTTCCTGCAAGGGGAACTAGAGGAGGAAGTGTACATGATCCAACCACCCGACTTTGAATCGCGCCATCATCCGAACGCCGTGTGCCGACTCAAGAAGCCACTCTACGGCCTCAAACAAGCACCACGTGCGTGGCATTCGAAGATCACACAATATCTTCATCAAATCACATTTCGAATGTCAAATTCGGATAATTCTCTGTACATTCGAAACGAGTTGGATAGCCCGATTGTCATCATCCTATACATGGATGATTTGGTCATCGGAGGAAAGGATCTCGCCGAGATTAACAAGGTCAAATCACTTCTCTCCGGCAGATTCGAAATGAAAGACCCACACGAGCTCCATTACTTCTTAGGCATCGAAGTAATTCAGACATCAGTCAGGATAATGATCTCACAATGACACTACATCCTCAACTTACTCTATAAGTTTGGCATGACAGAGTGCAAACTTGTGTCCTCCCCGCTTGATCGTAATCTCAAGCTTGATGTTGATTCTAGAACAACCGAGTGTGAGCCAACTCAACATCGCCAATTGATCAACAACCTCATCTACCTAACCATTATGCGACCCGACCTCATCTATTCGGTCGACCTACTTAGCCAATTCATGCAGAATCCGTGAAACCTTCATCTTGATTGCGCTAAGAGGGTACTTCGGTACGCTAGTGGTACAATGGATTTTGACATCAGATACAAGTCAAATACGATAATTCGACTCGAAGGGTACACATACGTGGACTAGGCAAGTTATAAAGCGGATAGATGGTCAACATCAGGATTTGTCTTCTCCCTGGGCAACGGAACAATCTCATGGAGTAGCAAGAAGCAACCGACAATCGCATTGTCGATCACGAAAGCCGAATACAGGGGCGCGGCGGTCGCCACGTGTGAAACCGTATGGCTGAAGCGTATACTGAAGAATTTGGG
The DNA here is from genome assembly GCF_043228905.1 of Azolla caroliniana. Classification (NCBI taxonomy): domain Eukaryota; kingdom Viridiplantae; phylum Streptophyta; class Polypodiopsida; order Salviniales; family Salviniaceae; genus Azolla; species Azolla caroliniana. The sequence continues at coordinate 4,514,565 of NW_028230440.1, read as the reverse complement.
CATACCCATCAAGGATCCAATTCGTCTATACTGCGACAACATGAGCAGTATCTACCTAGTGCGGAACCCCGTATTCCACGTGTAGACTAAGCATGTTGAAGTGCACTACCACTTCATCCACAAACGCGTGCAAGCCGGAGATATAGACTTACACCACATCAGCATGAATCTACAGGTAGCCGAGATTTTCACGAAAGCCCTGGGCATCGACAAGCTGCGGTAGTTTGCGTCGAACCTTGGCCTATCTATTTCCGACCAGGCGAGCTTGAGGGAGAGTATAGAACAATGAACTGATCGATTGATTGAAGCCGAACAAGGAGCATGCAACCAAAAAGCCGAACAATCGAAGTTCAAAGCGTTCCGAAGACCGATCCGAAACAATTTTTTGATATCCGGAAGTTGTGTTTTGAAGGGGCGTGTTGAGAATCGAACTCAACTTCCCATAGAAATAGGTTTCACACTAGTTCATGGACATACCAGGCTAGTTTTGTAAATAGTAGAAAGGGTCCTTACCCTAGTTTAGTTGGTATTTAAAGCAACCTTTTGTAACTTTGTTACTGTTGGAAGGAATACATAGTTTTCTCATCTTAAGACTCTCTCTCTCTCTCTTTCTCATAAGTGCTCATACACACACACACACACACACACACACACACACACACACACACACACAGACTCACTGTCCTACCGTTGCATACAATCACTCTCCTTTCTTTACATTGATTTTCTTCTTGTGAACAATTACACTATCTAACATGAATTGCATAATCACGATACATTAATTTTCTAGGAACGAATTCTTTTTGACATGCTTATCCACCATTACAAAAAGCTAACATGAAATACACAATGGTGGTATATTGTTTTTCCTAAAGTAAAAAATAAATAAGATTCCCATGCTTATGTGTGTTTATGACTTATTGTTTCCCTTACACATGGACGTCCTTATCGTGAATATAAAAGAATTTTTGTACCCACAAGGGTAATTAAGGCTTCCTAGTTGTTGCTTATCCTCAACCCAGTGAAGAAGCAATTTTTTTTATTACCGAAGGACAACTCCTTGTGCACGAGGCGAATCAAATGTAATGTTGCATCTTTTTCTTTTCTCTTCTATCACTTCTGTGATTGTATGTGAATTGCATACATACTTGTCAACAATGCATTATATCTTCATCACTATTATATCTTCAATTGTTGAGAAGACCCTTCAATTGTCAGTTGAGTGATGTGACTCAATGGATGTTGTACGAACTGCACATTTAGTACCTCAATGTATGCTGGACAACAACAATGTAAATTGCAAGACTAAAAAAGGAACACGCTTACCTAAAAAACACTTGCTAGTGCATGGTGCAACATTTAAACAGGGAGACAACAATAACACGGAGACAAAAATAAAGCATATGCCTTATACCTGGGCCAATGTAAAAACGGGAGACGAAACCACTGTATAACATCCACCATAATCTCACACTTCTCGTGCCAAATTTACCAGCACTTTTGTGAGGTAAAGTTACTACAAGACACCATAAAAATTTCACGTAACATAGGTTAAAAATTTCCATGTCACCTCAGAGATACACACATAGACAGACAGGAAACGAAACCATCGTAAACGCACACCATAATCTTACGCATCCCGTGCCTAATCTGACGCTTCTTGTGACAAAATTTACCAACACTTTTGGTGAGGGTAAAGTTTACTACAACACACCATATAAAAATGTGCAGATAACATAGGTTAAAAATTTCCATGTATAAAAAACCTAAAGGACACACACATATGAGAGAGAAAAGTGTGTGGCAATATATGTATGTATGTATGTGATTGGGCCTCCTTCTTCAAATATGCAGGGAAAAGTAAAAAGAGCAACAAATACCTTCCATTGATTCTTCTACTAATTAAGGATCACCTTCTCTAATTTTAGCCATCCTCCTCCCCCCCCCCAAAAAACAGAACAAAACATTCTCTTGCTCTCTGCCCAAAAAAAAAAAAAAAAAAAAAAAAAAAACAGGGTAAGTAAGAAACACTAATCATTGTGAATGAACAACACTTGCGTTGCTATCATGGCCATCAATGTAGAAGAAGAAGAAGAAGAAGAAGCAGAAGCAGAAGCAGAAGCAGAAGAAGAAGAAGAAGAAGAAGAAGAAGAAGAAGGGGAAGGTCTCAGTCGCTTCTGAAGGAAACAGGGGAGGAGGAGAAACCCCATTAAGGTTAATTATGAACCCCTTTTCATTGCTGAATTCCGTCCCCTGTTCCTCCTCACACATCATTACAGAAACAGGGGTGGGAACAAGAGCTGTTTTCCCTCTTCTTTCTATCACAACTTCAAGGCGGACATTTGATGCTCACAGATACAACATTCATATTGGCTCTCCAACATCCACCTCTATATTAGATTCTTCTTCGCCTTCCTCAAGGTTGAGACGGAGTGTGAGATCTGATGATACTATATCTTCTTCTTCTTCATGGAGATTGAGGATCAGTTCCTTGTCATCAAGATCGGGCTTTCGAATACATAGCTTATCCTCTTCATCCAATTTCGGTACCTTCAATCCAGACGATTTCTTGCAGCATGATATTCTATGTACCCTTACTATCTTTGTGGGTTCTTTCGTCTGGATTAAGCTTTTTGACATCTTGGTAAAGAAGAACTTTATTGAACAGGTATGTTATCATTTAAGTCCGAATTAAGCATCTTCCATAAAGATTTAAGTAACATTTTAGGACATTTTTGTGTTCCTTTATGCAATTCTTATTCAAGATACGTTTTTGGTTCATCTATGGATTTTCCATTCATCTACTTTTATTTTTCGCCATTTTGGTCTGACACTAACATTCATCTCGTTTGCTATGGGTCTATAAGCATGCATGTATACACTCTGTTTGTTCAGCTTTATGATATGAATAATCCATTCAACCTTAAGTTTGGTCTTCTATTTTTATGGCATTTAATATAGATTATGATTACGGAGACACTTGTTGTTTCTGGTTATGTCAACCACACACTTATTTTAAGCATTGTTTTGCTTCGGAATTTTGTGTAAACCAGCATACGAGATTGTCCATTAGCACATGTTGAAACACTTCTTCTCTTCATAATATTCATTTAGCCTGTGCTTGGATTTGCTATGACATTTAACATCTATCAGAATCCTATCGAGTCTAATAGCATGTGTTTGAGATTCTCTTTTTGTTTTTTGGTTATGGTGACTAATTTCCATCTCATAATGGGCATAATCCATTTAACAATTTAAAGCTTAAGGTTTTCCATGAGCATAAACAGGAATGTCTATCAGCATGTCTCTGAGACACTTTACATTTTGTTATCACTCTCTTGTACACTTAAACAAAGATATTAAAATGAAGACATTATATTATTACCACGGGTTTGATATTTAAGAAGTGAATTATTTCTGTTTATTTCTGAATCAGAGCAGAAGTTAAGCCGCAAATTAATGCACATTTCAACTGGTGTCCTATACGTCATGTCATGGCCCTTATTCAGGTAATTCTGTTTACCTATATTTCATTCAAGAAAAAGTAGAGGAAACATGCTACATTATTTATTTATTTTGATACGTACATACTCATGCGCACACTTTATTTTGTTGCATAACACATTGCATTCCTGAAGAGGGCATATCTATCTATATAGAACTATGGACTTCTCTTTTACTTTAGAGATACGGCAATAATGTAAAAATTTCCTGAGTAAAAAAACACCTGAATGTATGATATGTGTCAAAAGTACCAGAACGTAATTGAATTGTATGTTCATATTGTCCACAATACCCATACAGTGAAAATTGCAATGACCGAAGAGCCCAGGTTATGTAGGCAAGAAATTCCTTCCAAAATTGTAAGGAGGTTCATTTCCACCAAAATAACGGACACTATGAAAACCGGAATATGTACTCGTGGTCATCTATATCGTTTAGAGATCAAGTTCCTGAACCATATGTGATGATTGTTTGGATGTCCAAGTCAACATTTCAATGCGTGTTAACTCTGGATGTCAGACTGTTCAAATCACACAAACCCATTTTCACTGAACTAGATAAATGAAACCAGATAAGATTAGAGGAAAAGGTGATAATCCTCACGCCAAGCTTCTTTAAATAAAGGCGTTTTGATGACTGAAGAGTCTGGGGTATGTAGGCAAGAAAATACTTTTGAAGTTACATGAAGGTAATATAATCTGAGATGTTTAGCGTTCACCATTTCCACCAACCCAATGGAGTATGTAAATAGTTGTAGCTGGTTGGAGATTAGGTTCCTAAACTACATACACACATGTCAACCCAGGGTATTCTCATGGCAAACGACTTTAAATATAGGCAGGTCAACAGAATGAATATTATGAAAAGGATTCAAAGTGTTTGGTAGTTTTGCATGCAGATTTATATATTTCTTAACGAGTTGAATAGTTTTGTTCTACCTTCTTTTTTCTTGTGTTAGGGCTTTATCCTGATGGTTAGTGAAGTTTGTATTAACCCATGCACTCGGGTTCAAATCTAACTCTACGCACTACTTTACTAGATGTGCCACTCTAGAATGTATGGACGAACTCATGACCCTCTAGCTTCCACCCAACAACCTTGCAACTGATCTACGGCAGTCTGGGCAGTTGAAATTATTTGTTTTACTCTCACCTTTTCTCTAAAGCTTGTATATTTACATGTTTTTTTCAGGTAACAAATCTAGCACTTAGGGCACCCCCACAGGTTTTATTAATGGGGTGCCCTAAGTGCCAGATTTGTTTCCTGAAAAAACCTGTGGGGTGCCCTCAGTGGTTTTTGCCATCTCGATTTCTGTGGTTCTTAAAAGCCTGTGCAAATTACTCATAAACAAAGCTTATTATCATCACATAAATATTATTTTCTTGGACTATTTTCACTTGTTATGATGGCAAAATCAAGAAATGTTGAAGCATAAAAGAAAAAACAAATGCAAAGCATAAAAAAAACAATAACTTCCCCTTGAAAGTTTTTCTTACATTTAGAACCACTGCCTAAGAAATACTTGTCTTGTGTTTACAACTGCATTGCAAAGACAACCACACATGCATCTATATATGAAGATGTGAAGATTTAGGCAACCTTGACTTACATACGTATATGATGTCTTTTAACCTGTGAATTACTTTTTTGCAATGCTTTAATATGCAAATTCTGAAGAATGTCGTCCTAACTTAATATATAATATATAAACTAAGGTGCTGTTTTCTCTTCTTCTTATGATGCCCAGTGTATCACCATGGTCGCGATTCTTTGCAGTCTCAATTCCTCTCTCCAATGTACTCAAGCTTCTTGTCTATGGCACTGGTATTCTCAAGGATGAGGGCCTCGTTAAATCCATAAGCCGCATGGGTACTTCCAAGTATGTTTCTCTTCAATAAGTTTTCAATTCCCATACATTTTCTTTTATGAGAAGTGGAGAGAACACAAGTTTGATCCTTGCCATGGAATCGGTCCCGATCCGCAGTGGACATGAATGATGGAAAATTAAGAGAATCCAAGTTTGCTCATTGATATGTGCCTGGACCTGTGTCACAGATGGTATTTGGTTTGATAATCTATCTGTCTATCTCTCCCTCTTTACAATGTTTCACAAGAGAGTGGAGAGAAATTTTAAAGAGATGAGTACTTGAGAAAAATGAGATTATTTTGGGGAGTTTTGAAAATTGAGGATTATATTTCTGATAATTTTTTGTGTTTTGTGTATCAATCTTACCGAATATTTCTTGCAGGGAACTTCTAAGGGGGCCATTATATTATGTGCTGGTTTTGTCTGTCTGCACTGTTTTCTTTTGGAGGGAGTCTCCTGTAGGGATGCTCGGATTAGCTACAATGTGTGGAGGTGATGGTAAGAAATATGTGTCTTCAGCTCTCTCACAGTTTATTTTTTGTGGTTTCTTCCTCATCTGTATTGGGAACCAACATTAGACATATTATCATTTTGGTTTGGCTCATCACTAATGCATATTTAATACAGACTATCTAGTAGTAATCACTGTGTTCCTGATCATTGGGCATATCTAATAACGTCATGAAATTTGTGAGCAACTTTTGTAATTATTGTTGACCATTAATTAGACATATTTAATAATTTCATGAGATTTTATTATGTTCCATGATTAGGTTTCGCGGACATAATCGGGAGGAAGATGGGTGGTGTTAGGCTTCCTTACAACCCTAATAAAAGCTGGGCAGGCAGTATATCTATGTTTGTGTTTGGATTTTTGCTTTCGATCAGGTGAGATCATTTTGTTATGAATTGGTTATTCAAGGGCACACATCAATAATACCCATGCTAGTTGTGGTAAATTGTAATTGCAAATCATATCTCTTGTATTTTTCCTAGTTATCAATATCTACCCCTTGTTAAACTGTTAGGTGTTGATATTTAAGAAAATAGAAGGGGTACAATTTATGGGACAAAAACATGAAAATACCCCCTTCCAAGCTCTCAAAAATTACCAGAGCACATCTGATGCAGTAGATTTTTTACTGGATGGGTATTCTTTTAATTTTGATTTGGTCTCTTTCTCTCATTTCTATTATCCATGATACAACCGGGTTATTACTGGATATATTTCCAATGTTTTTTTTAAGTTGACCTTTTGATATCATCGAGAATCTATCTGATGTCCAGTTGGTTCTTTTTTCTTGACAGCTTTCTCTACTATTACTCATCTCTAGGGTTCTATCTCTTGGATTGGACAAGGGCAATTCAAGATGTTGCCTTGATCTCCTTTGTGGCTACGCTTGTGGAGTCTTTGCCTCTCCCTACTGTGTTCGATGATAATCTCACGGTTCCTTGCGTATCTATTCTCTTTGGACTTATCCTATTCCCTATGGTTCTTTCCTAAAGCAGTATGATTTGGTTAGCAATTCTCAATATACTTACGATGTACATGAGAGATTTATATCTTTTGAATGTGAATGTGTTAAGAGTATGAGGTCTTATTCCAGGACTTGAAATGTTAAGAACCTTCCTCATACTCCGAAAGTGACCTGATTTGGTTAGAACTTTAGATACTTTTGATGTCAATATCCGAGTGTCTTTTACACTTCATATATATTTAATGTGATATGTGAGGTTTTAGTCAATAGTTTATTATGATGAGGACATTAAATGTACTCAAATAATTAATTGGCTTAGGGTTTTTGGTTCTGAATGGTCAAGAAGCTTCTCAAATCTTGTTTGGTTTTGGTGTGGTGTTGTTTATGTGGCCAAATTAATTGCACTAAAAAATCCTTTTTGATTGAGGTTTGCGGTGGGCGGTAAAGACCCTTATTAAATATGTGCTCAATAAAGTTCTTGGTTTAGGAGTTTTGTAGTGTGATATCTTAAATACTTCATTGGCACAAGGTTCTTGCTTCACATGCTTATAGATGTTAATTTACCAAGGACCATTGCTCTTTGGTCTGCATCATAATGTCCTATGTATTATTAGCATTACATCAACTTAGTAGTGCTTTTTTTCCAAGGAGAAATTGAACAATTGTGGTAGAGGTTGAATGGATTTGTAAATAAAAAAAGAAACAAACTTGTAGTAAAGGATAATTGACTTTTCTTTCAGAGGTTGGTATTTCAAAGAACTATTTAAAGAACCGGGATTGTATTGCAGGCATTAGATTAATGGAAGCAACTAGAAGAGGACTTAATCTGTGTAAAGTTGGGATGCCTCTAATTAAATGCAAGAAAATTCTCTCGTCATAACTTGTGGATTTCTATATCATGCCTGTGCTTGTGAGCAACAATGTTCCAATTGCTTTTTCAATAAACTGTTAAGTAAGCTCAAATAGAAGATTGTATTAGTCGTCTATACTCATGGTTGTATGGGGATTGAAGCTTTAGTATATTTTTGGCTTGCCAATTACAATTTCAATGGAGAACTTGTGAGAGGTTACTTTCAACACCGAGAACATATCTATACTGAAGAGCATATGATCACAACCAAGTATGTATATGGAAGAGCACATAATCACAACAATTGTGAATAACTCATGTTGTTATGTGCCTGACTGGCGGCGGCGACATTCTCTTTTTTTACATGAAGGCAGAAGGTAGAGCAGATTATATATATGAATCTTCGTCTTCTGCTCCCTCCCTCCCTCCTTCCATGCCAGGATTTCCTCTGGCAGGATGTGTGTGTTTTATGGCACAGGTCAAAGATGGCTGCTCAACAACCCATGTGTTTGTGCAGCAGACCTTGGACTGCAATACTGTCGAGTGCACAAGATGGAACTGCCTAACACCGGATGCGTCCGTGAACTCTTTTGTCGTCACTCTTGTACAAGAACGAAGTTAAATTGAAAGACTAGTGCTGCTTGCTGAGAGCATTCAACATGATATCCTATGCTCCCTATTTTTATTGGATCTTAGATTCTTATGTTTGGATTAAGCTGTCTGACATCTTGGTAGAGGAGAACTTCATCGAACAGGTATGCTTATCATATTTGAAGGCTCAATTTTGAGTTTTGTAATATAAAATTCATTCTATTGCATTACAGGGTATTTTTTTGGTCCCATTTCTGCATGATTTATTCATCTATGCATTAGTTGTTCAAGGCATGTAATCATCTGCTTCCATTTTGTTTTACCATTTTGTCTGTCAAGGTACATATAATCGTCTGGTTTGGTATGGGTGTATAACCATGCTCTGAGACACTCTGTTTCATGAGGTACATAATATGCATAATCCATACAAAACCTTTCTGTACGGCATTGAACATGAATTAGAATTATGGAGACATTAGTTTATTCTGGTTACATAAACCTCACATGTAGTTTAAGCTTTTTTGCTATGCAATTTAGTGTATGTAACTAAGGATGGTAAATCAGGAGACATATATTTTCTTCATAATATCCATTTGGTTCTTCAAGTTTCAACTTGGGTGTGCTATGTGATTTAGCATCATTAACATGCATTGAACTCTCATTTTCTTGATATTATTCATTTAACCTTAAGATTTTAAGCTTGAGTTGCTATGGCATTTAGCATTAATCAGAATCCTATTGTCTGTATTAGTATGCTTGAGATTATCCTTTTTTAACCATTTTTTAGTTATTAATAATTACATGCTATACATTTAACCATTTAAAGTTCAAGCTTTCCTTTTGATATAGAATTCTGAGCATAAATCAGGATGCTATTAGCATGCATCGAGACACTTTGCATTTTGTTGCAGTGTTTAGTGTTTTCTTTTGTCCTTCGGGGATACCACTGTTTATATTGGCATAGTTAAAGCCAAAATAAGAAGAGAAAACCAGGTTTGGTATTTATGAAACAAATTATTTGTGTTTATATCTGAATCAAAACGGAAGTCGAGCTGGAAATTAGTGCAGATTATAAGTGTTGTGCTATTTGTCATACCATGGCCTAATGAGCTATCCCTTAAAGTTTCATGTTATTCAAAGGAAAGAAAAGAAAATATGTTACATTTTTGTTTCATTTGCATTCACATATATCCATATACATCCCCCCCTCCCTCCTTCCATCTGCCCAATCCATCCATCCATCCATCCCATCCACCACCATGTGCGGTGGTGAGTATAAGCAAGAAGCTTCTTCAGCTCTCTCATGTTTTTATTGTAGTTTTAATATTTAATCTTGATTGAGACCCATCATTAGGCATATATCACGTAAGATCTAGTAATAGTCACTTTGGTTTCTGGTCATTATTAATGCATATCTAATATATGCAATCTAGCAATATCCATTGCTTTCCCAATCGTTCTTGAATCAACATTGGGCATATCCAATATCATAAAGAGATTTGTTGGCAGCACTCCTAATCATTGTTGGGACATATCTAATGACATAATGAGATTTTATTATGTTTCATTAGGTCCATCCGTAGGCATTGTTGATCTGAAAGAAGATGGACAGTGGTAATCTTACAACCGAACAAAAGCGGAGCAGGCAGTATATCTATGTCTATGTTTGGATTTTTGCTTTCAATCAGGCAAGGCCATTTTTTGTCAATTCATTATTTGATGAACAATTAATAATATCCCCCATAGTACTGGTAATTCAAATCATACCTCTGAAACTGCTGCCCAATATCCCGTACCCCTGTTAAAAAGATTAGGTTGTGTTAAAGGGGGTATTCTGGTAAAAACCAGCCACTTAGGGATTTATTCATTATATGAGGGTTATTATTGATTGATACATTACTCATCATTTTTGTCATTGATCCTCAGATATTGTTGAGAATCAATCTGATGCTTCATTGATTCGTTTGCCTCGACAGCTTTCTCTACTGTTACTCATCTCTAAGGTTTCATTCTTTGAATTGGGGAAAGGCAATTGAAGGTGTTTGCCTTGATCTCATATTTGGCTACCGTTGTGGATCCCATTGTTTGGTACCAAATCACAGTTCCTTGCATATCCATTTTTTTGGAACTTGCCGTGTTATGTTTCCTGCCTTGCCTTGTTCAGTTCTATTTTGGTTAACTGTAGATATACTTCCATTTTCACAAGATATTTGTATCTTTTGAATGTGAATATGTAAGATTATGAGATCTTTTTCCAGAACTTGATTATATGTCTAGTACCTCAAATATACTCAAAATGAAATCTAATTTTGTTAAGAGCACACATGACATATTGATACTTCGACGTTGATATTTGATGATGTTTGCACATGACATTTTGACGTTTAGTATTACATCATTCTCTAGTGATTATTTTGAGAAAATGAACGATTATGATAAAGATTGGATACTAAAGGCACATGGATTTCTATTTCGTGTTTTTGCTTGGAGTAATGATTCACAATTACTTGGAGCTTTTCTAACATTTTTGCATAATAATCACTCCAAATATAACTTTCAGAATTTTGGATAGCTGAACTTACGGCATCACTTGACATGGCAATCTGGATGGTAGTTAAAAACCGTACTTGTATCCATTGTTTGGTCTTCCTCCAACCTAGTAAATGTGATGATTGTTGAGAATTTCTATGTGCTTGGCAAGTTAAACTTATGTTTCAAAAGGCTACGTACATTTGGAAAAGTATCAATATGAGATCAATCTTAACAAAGCTCTAGCGTAAGATGATTTATATCCTAGTCTTTACTTGTTGGATAGAAGTTGAATAATAAGTTTCTTTGTGGCATATATAGATGGTTAGCTATATGTTGGTGTTTGACAATGTGATTTGGTGACCTTTCATAAACCCCTCATGGATTGTTTATGTGGCAATTTATGTTAGGTGTGTCAGCTTAATTGTATGCCTTTCAATCCAAATCCATGCTAGAAAATTCTATATAAATGTGGTTGAGTTTTGACTAAATACCCTTATGTTTATGTTACTCCCCAATGTGATTCATAAAGTAGCTTGTAAGGAGAAAATGGCCAAGAATTGACCATTAATTGCTCAATTTGTGGATAGAAGTTGCCTACGAGGTTAAGGGCGTTTGGGTAAATAAAGAGAAATTTGTGGGTATGTTGGTGAGTTTACCTTAAATTTATTCTCTTCAAACAAGACCAAATTCATGTGGGCGCATCCAACAAAATTTAGGAGACTTGCTAACAAACAAACAAGTGAAGAAATTGTTGCATGTTTAATCCAATAAGATAAAATAGCAAAGTTTCTTGAATTTGTTTTCAATCATGCTACACTCAACGTCACTTCTTTCGAAGTTTGTTGTATTCTTTTGTCATAATATGTGTATATCACTTCAAGAAAAGACAAGAAACAAGATGAGATACAAGGCATTTGATGCTTTCTCTAAAATATCCATGATTTTGGCCACCTCGTTCAAATACAAAACTAAGGAATTGAAGGTTTTGTTTGAAAAAGCATGATTTCGATTGATTTGCTGAATGTTATGATTCATGCTCAATTTGAATACCATTGCTTATGCAATAAAATAAAAAGCTTTGTAAACCATTCCCTAAAACCATGACGGATTTGGTTTCATAACAACAAATGGGAGAAACAAAAACTAAGAACTTCAATGTTTTGTTTGAAATAATAGGATTTGATTGATTGGTTTACATGTTAAGATTCATGCTCAATTTGAATATTGTTGCTTATGCAATCAATCAAAAAGCATTGGAACGATTACCTAAGATCATATGGGAAAATTTAAGTTTTGTGTTGGTTTCATAACAACAAATGGGACACACAAAAACTAAGGAATTCAATGTTTTGTTTGAAAGATATGATTTCGATTTATTGGTTGAAACGTTACGATTCATGCTCAATTTGAATATCATTGCTTATGCAATCAACTAAAAAGCTTTGTGAACCATTACCTTAGGATCCTAAGGGAAACTTTAAGTTTTGTGTTGGTTTCATAACAACAAATGGGACTCGCAAAAAACAGCCTTGCGCCCACGTATGTGTAATCAAAGATTATTGTTCCTTCTTGACATCTTGCCATTGGATTTTAATTTATGGAGCCATTTCAACATTTCAGACATCGGATGCTTGCCATTATCCTTCTTAGTGAAAACACAGCTTCTCAATTTCATTCTTTCCTTTGTTTCTTGTTTGAATGCCTAGTAGCAACGCTATCATTTGTATGTTTGTGATATTTTTAGTCAATTTATCTTTTCTTATTTGTCAAGGCTTGCTTGAGTTACACTCTTTCGGCAATGCCCATGAGCAGTGATTTCATGAGGCTAAAGTAGGGAATCCTTTTTATCTCGTTCTACTCTATATCGATGATGATTCTATCATTTGTGTTTATGTTTCTTTGTGATATTGTATTGTGATTTCTTTTAGTGAAGGACAAAAATGATGCAATGTGGGTTTAAAATATTTTGCATTTGAGACTTTAATGCAAAAGATTTCTCGAAGTTTTCCACGTTTGCAAATATATTGCCTTGGCCTTGTATTTGGTGTTGTATTAGTGTATCTTGGCATTGGGCAATGCCCTATCAAGTATTAATGATTAGTGTCTCTAGAAGATTTTTTGTATAAAGAAGATGCAATTGCACATACTTCATCCTTTTCAGTTTTTTTTACTTTGACTAGAGATTTTGTAAGCCATATCTTTAAGAATCCATACATATACCTCAATTCGAAGCTCATAAATCTATTTGATGTTTGTGTGGAATGGAGTGGTTAAATGCATGCATGACTTTTTATCCTTGCAAAGAGAACCTTACCATTTGTGCTACATTTGTCGAGTACTTGTGTGTCCCATGTGATGACATTGTATACTACACTATGTTAATTGCTCTCTTTCTAGTCCTTTAGACGTTCACGGAAACTCTATTTCACCGTGTTGTAACTAGTGTTTTCAACTCTGTTTTTAACATGCTAGATAAAAATGAATCATTGTACGTATCCTTTTCTAAGTCACGACTGGCTAAAAGTCAATGCAATTGGGTTGTGTGGATATTTTTCTAATAAAAAAATCTAAACCTCTATTCTCTTTCTCGACCACATAAAAGATTCTGCATCATAATCTATTGTGTCTGGATTGGACATGTCTTTCCAAGCATGAAATGAGCTTACAAGGCTCATGCTACTTGACTAAGGGGCTAGCCTTCTCCAAGTCCTTTACTTGATTGTTTCTTCTTCACGTAAGAACTTGGTGATGTGAAAGGCGGAAAACCTTCTACCATGGAAAGAACAAAAAATGCATCAATAACAATCAATAGAAATATATTGTGTACTAATGCTTTGTATTTGGGGTCTTGTTTCAACTAGCTTGTTTGAAGTTATACCATCTTGAAATGTTAATAAACACTTCTATAATTCATTTAACATGTTTCTTCTCTTGCATGACATCTATTATTTACTACTACATTCCTCTTCTCTTTTACCATATGATTTGTATGGAATTTGTCCCTATTGTAAAGTTTTTATCATTACTTAATTTTTTCGGCACATAATACCTTATATTAAATTCTTAAACATCTAGTGTCATTAAGCTCCTCACACGCTCTGAGAAAATGTTTCGATTTGGGTTCTCATATTTAATCTCCATGCACGATAATAAAATCTATCAAGTCCTCTATTGCAAATCCCTAATCAAGTGAACACATAATCACTAGTTACCCTTACATCTAGAAGGCAAGATGTGCAATATTTTCCATGTAGTTTGAATGTCTAGATTCCATGTAATCATCTCAAAGTCATATTCCTATTTTGTGCGCAGTGGAGGTGTATAAATGAATACTTGAAACCTATTTAAGAAAGAACACAATTTCTGATTTTAAATAATTAAGGTAAAATATCCTACACAAATATATCCGAGAGGATTGAGTTTTGCAAGTTGATCCTCAAGAGGTAAAAAATGTTGCGACCACAACAATCAAACCGCCAAACCACAATACAAAAATGAATTTGAAAACATCTATATACATGATTAATTACTCTATCTTTCTTCTAGTCCTTTTCCATTACTCTTTGTAGGTGCGTTGCACCAAGCAAGAATGAGCTAAAGGTTAGGCCAATGCATGTGTTTGAACCTCAACTAATTGCATTGTTGATGCATGCACAAGATCACGTAACCCTTACACAATCTAGAGATTCCTAAAGTTGCATGCTTCCACAAACACACTCACTATCACATACAAGTTTACAACTAAATTATTTCTGACAAAGTACTATACCTAATTATGTCGCTTGCCAAGGAAATACCCATATGTTGTATGTCACTTTCATATCAAACGTCTCTCATATCTCTCTCTTACATCATGTACATGTATTATTCGACATTGATATCTTTGATAGAAGAGGTGGCCTTATATATGCATGTCCCCAAGACCATGTCATCTATCTAAACACTTACTCTCCAAGATTGCACATTTCTTCATGCTTCTAAATATATGTTCCTCTCGTGTTTGAAGCATGACTTTTCATCCATATTACTAATACGCCATCAGATAAACATGACGTTGTTATTGATATTACTTGTACTATCAAAGTATCTAAAAAACAAGCCTCAAAAACTTTTCATCTAATTTTCTTGGTCCTAACCAAATTGCAGAAGAATCCTTACCAAATTGATGTATTTCCAGATGTGAATAACTTTAATGTATCTTCCTAAGACAAAATACCATTATTTGAAAGTTCTTGCATATAATTTAAATGGTCAACTCTTAGACAAGCTATCTATGTGAAATCAACGATGACATAAAAAGGTCTATCATGGTCGGATTTCAAATTGATACAATTATTTTGTGTGTGTGTGTGTGTGTAGTCTCCGTCGATACTAAATTGTTTCAAATTGTTAGAAAAATAGATAAAAAATCGTAGATGTGATTTTTTGGATAAAATAAAATAAAATCGTAGATGTGATTGTTAAAAGAAGATGAAATCATTGAGAAAAGACATTGGAGACACCTACAAATTACAATACAATCCTACACCCCCAAAATTTCACCCAAACCAAGAAATCTATTTATAAAAAACTAAACAATTTTGTTTTGAGAACTTTCCATCATTCTTGGTAATAGAACATAGGAACCATTCCATCATTGAATTCCAAGCCAAGTGGCCAATAACCTAAACATGAAACATTGGCTTGCACAAATGGAAGAGCGCAAAGTAATTTGTCATTGGTTTTTTTCACATGTTAAAAAAGATTTCGAAAATTTCTTAGAGTGTGAAATTCTACATTAATCTAATTATCGAGTGTAGTTGAGTATCTTCACAAAAACATTATCTAGTTTCAAATTTCTGTTTTTCTCTAGTTTGAACTTAAATTGAATATATTGTGTTAAGATTAATATGTTATTGAGTAGTAAATGACCCTTGGAATCATTGCTACAAAGAAAATCCTATCATTATCTAAGACCGTCATATAGCTAAGTAACTAGCATGTGAATATGCACTTTGATCCTTAACTTAATCCTCACATTTCAATCTCTAGAGGTGAGAAACCTCTCCAACAGTGAAACTAAAAAAAATGGTAAATTTATTGATTCATTCATACTTCAATCTTCCATTTAAAGTGTTCATCACAAGAAGATGGTATTGTCATGAATCCTTCATCATACCTATGAGTGCGAAAGGCTAGCTTTTGTCCTTGTGACTTCTCCACTTTGTTTATGTTTTCCCTTGTACTTGAATCTCGTATGGTAACTATTGGCATTTAATACAATGGGTGAACCACATCCCCACTAGTAAGTTAGAGGTCATAAAAACAATAGATGATAGAAAAGTATAATCTGTCCACGTCTCGTATATGTGTTTTTGTGGAGCTTAACGCACCCGACGAAACAATGGGGCATGACATTAGAAGTAATATTTATTGAGAGGAACAATATATG
This sequence comes from Azolla caroliniana, assembly GCF_043228905.1. Taxonomy (NCBI): domain Eukaryota; kingdom Viridiplantae; phylum Streptophyta; class Polypodiopsida; order Salviniales; family Salviniaceae; genus Azolla; species Azolla caroliniana. Next base: position 4,498,312 of record NW_028230440.1, on the reverse strand, counting down.
AGGGGTTACAACTATTCTATATGAATGCGCCGGGAAATCAAAAGGACTATTCAAAGCCAAATCATAAAACAATGTATTTTTTAATCGAAGTGTGTGTGGCATGTGTGACGGCACATCGAGAGTGTAACATGACAAAGGTTAGTTCAAGCAAAAGGGATATATGTATGCACCTGGAAAGATGGTGGTCATAAACCTATGTATTTGTGATCACCTTACTAGACAACATGAGCTAGAAGGTATTGTTGATTGTATAATATGATACACTGGATTAATCTGAAGAATTAAAAACCATTTTAGATTACGTTGCTAAATTATGATTAAGTGTTATGATCATGTCCTTGTCAAATAAACTATAAGCCTCAAACTTCATAAGATGGTGTTCGGAAATATAATTTATCGGGTAGTCATTGCCTACTTCCATATTCTTTTTTGGATGACATTTTAACTATCGAGTATATTCTTTTTTGGAAAAAAATAAATTGAAATATATAACCCTCTTTATATATAATAATGCCATGCCTAGAAGTCTTCATTTCCATATGGGCAAACTCCAACAACTTGCAAGAAATATTGGACTTCCAATTTGTTGATGGCAATATTGCACTCAATTTAATGATGTATTTACAAAATTTCAAGTGCTCATGTGCCAAATTGAGAAATTAAAATCTAGAATTTAAACACGTCAATATGTGGCTAAACATTTGGCGTGATTACAATTGTTTGATTTTGTTCATGTGCCAACACCAACTGATACTGACAAGCACAACGGTTTGAGTCAGGCTTGTTTGTTTGAATTGACAGTTCTTGACGAATAACGACAATTGATTCAATGGCAAATCTTTAGACTAAAAAGATAACTATAAACATCATAATACTTTTGATCACATGTTTATGTCATATCTTTGATGATGTTATCATCACCAACCCAATAGCTACCAACTCATAACTCTGCATTCCATCTACCAATTGTTTGTTTGTTACACTATCAAATGTAGGATTAATGGAGACAAACAATTCCCTTGGAGATGGAGTACTTGAAAGGCACATCTTTAAAAAAAGTTTGATGAAAGTTCACGACTATGCACCCAGTTGAGAGATAAACTATCAATGTCTATATTTGAACTAACTAAATTCACTAGCATTTCATTTAGAAGCTGTTTTTTTAAGACTTAATAGTTGGTTCATATGTATGCTACCAAATCATAACTAAGCACTTCATCTATCTATTGTTTGTTTGCTACACTATCAAATGTAGGATTAATGGAGAGAAGGATAGGAGAAATAAACTATCAATCCAATGCTTGGAATAAATTTAATACACTAGTTTTTCACTTCGAAGACGTTTCAGTAATATTTATTGTGTTGATTCATATGCATCTTACCAACTCACTAAGCACTCCATCTATCTATTGTTTGTTTGTTACACTATCAAATGTAGGATTAATGGAGAAAAGCAACTCCTTTGGAGTCGAAGTACTCTAAAGGTACATCTTACAAAGAAGATAGACGACAGTTAACGAGTGTGCACTTACTTGAGAAATAAACTATCAACATCTATGTTTGGACTAACTAAATACACTAGTTTTACATTTGGAATTATGTTTTAATAAAACTTATCAGTTGGTTCATATGTGTGCTACCAACTCATAACTAAGCACTTCTATCTATTTTTTGTTTGCTACACTATCAACTGTAGGATTAATGGAGACAAGGTCGAGAGAAATAATTGTCGATGCCAATGCTTGGAATAACTAAATACACTAGTTTTTCATTTCAAAGACATTTAGAAAAATATACTAGGTTATTCATATGCATACTACCAACTCACTAAGCACTCCATCCACCTATTGTTTATTTGTTACACTGTCAAATGTAGGTTAATGGAGACAAGCAACTCCTTTGAGTGGAAGTACTCTAAAGGCACATCATATAAAGAACATCGATGAGTTAACGAGTGTGCACTTGGTTGAGAAATAAACTATCAACGTCTATGTTTGGACTAACTAAATACACTGGGTTTACACTTGGAATATTTTTAAATAGAACTTATTAGTTGGTTCATATGTGTGCTACCAACTCATAACTAAGCACTTCATCTATCTACTGTTTGTTTGCCACACTATCAAATATAGGATTAATCGAAACAACGACGAGAGAAATAATTGTCAATTCCAATGCTTGGAATAATTAAATACGCTAGTTTATCACTGTGAAGAAATTTTAGTAAAATTTATAAGGTTGATTCATATGCATACTACCAACGTCTATGTTTGGACTAACTAAATACACTGGGTTTACACTTGGAATATTTTTAAATAGAACTTATTAGTTGGTTCATATGTGTGCTACCAACTCATAACTAAGCACTTCATCTATCTACTGTTTGTTTGCCACACTATCAAATATAGGATTAATCGAAACAACGACGAGAGAAATAATTGTCAATTCCAATGCTTGGAATAATTAAATACGCTAGTTTATCACTGTGAAGAAATTTTAGTAAAATTTATAAGGTTGATTCATATGCATACTACCAACGCAAGAACTACGAACTCATAACTAAGCACTCCATCCATCTATTGTTAGTTTATTAGACTATCAAATGTAGGATTAATGGAGACAAGCAACTCCACTAGAGTCCGAGTACTCTAAATATACATGTATTAAAAATAAATTTGACAAGAGTTAACGACTGTAGACTTGGAGGAGAAATAAACTATCAATGTCAATGGTTGGGCTAACTAGATACACCAAGAAAACTTATTAGGTTGGACTACTACCAACTTATAACTAAGCACTTCATCTACATATTGTATGTTTGCTATACTTTCAAATGTAGGATTAATGGAGACAAGCAACTCCATTGGACTTGACGTACTAAAAAGAAAAGTTTGAAAAGCGTCAACAACTTTCCACTCATAGGAGAAACAAACTATCAATTCAACTAAATAAACTAGATTTTCACTTCGAAAATGTCTTAAAAAAACTTATTTGGTTGATTCATATGCATGGTAATAAGGCATCCTAGTAAAAGGTTCTCATAAAGGACATTCACATCAACAAAAGAGAAAAGCAACCACCAAGTATCATGGCAAACTAACATCCTTCTAGTGGTGGGAAATACTAAATGTGGAAGATTACCAGATGGAGGCACAATCATAATGCCACAAGTTAAAACATGCTCGTAAATTGACCAAACAACCAAAAAGGTTAAAGTCATACTTTTAGAAGACAAACACGTATTGACATTCAATCCTTGGATGCTTCGAGAAAGTGCAGTTGTCTTCCAGCACTTTGTGGAGTATGATATGAATACGTAAGTCTGGGATGCGGTCACGTTAAAAAAAAAATGTCCACTTGATTCATCGGTTGGAGTATGGCATGAAGCTAATTAATTAGTGGAGTATTGAACTAGTTGTTGCTTGCAAATAATGGAAAGAAATCAAATTTTGATTTTAGACACAAGTAAATACTCCGTAAAAGGCAATCACAAGCGTGCCTTATTGGGATGATTGAGATTTTTGCATCTCTAAAATCTCAATAAACGTAAAAGAAATGATCAAGAAAATACACCACCAAACATTGAAGTGCACTACAACCAATTGTTTAATGGTGAAGAGAAAGGGGTCAAAAGATCAATGTTCTAATAAATATCAATCTACCGAAGGTGACATTATAATTGCACAAGAGAGAATTGAGCGAACATTTTAATGGATCACCTTGTTTGTGTATTATATTTCTGTAAATACCTCAAATAACAATAATCGAAAACATCAAAAGTAGTTTCTTTCTCTCTCTCTCTCTCTCTCTCCGCTCCGAGTTAAGATAAGGTTGTTTTCACGTTGCAATGATCATAATGCCATACTCCATTCACCACATGATGCACATGTGTGATGATCATTATCTCACACACAAACAATATGATGTGACAATTCCAAAATTATTAGAAAAGAACACCCCTTCCCTCCTCTTGACTTACCATTAAAAATGGCTATCCCCATGGTGCACATGTCTGAAGATCATGATCACAATCATTATTTGAATTGTCCACATTCGAGCTCAATGCACTGATTGCAGACTTGTGAATGAACATACTTCCAACTATGTGTAGAGGGCCAACAGACACCCCTGCACAATACATTGAAGCGCACACTAATTGTGGATCAATGTGCATATGACACAACGGCTAGTATTTTTTTTTAATTTGCCTTAGTCCCGACGCAAGTTTGGATTCCATGCTCTCGTTAAATCAAGCATTTGTCATAGGTCATTCATAGGAGAAACATAGAATAATGGCCTTTATCAACTCGATCATAAAACCCTTTCAAATAGATCATTCATCACTCACACCCCAAAAGCACCATGAAGAAGATAAATTTTGAGTGCTTTCTACTTCATGGGCACACAATGCAATGATAACTCTTTCGCAAAAAAACAAAGGCCATTCTAATTCCCACCCATTTTAGTCCCTACTTTTCGTGCCGTCACACGTTTGCATGCCTCAAGATTGCAGCATGGGCTTGAACCCAACACAATCAGGATGGGGATGGTTCATGTTTGCACCGTTTTTTGTAGTTTGAGCCATATGCCCAAGCCAAGTTTGCTCGCTTGTTTGACTAGATTTGGGGGATGAAACCATATACCCCACCCGTGTGCCGCCCATACAGAAGCAAATACTAGTCAGTGGCTATGGGGCCCAACACGCGAGCCAATCAATCCACTGACCAACCATCTTGGGAGACTAATTAAAATAAAAGCCATAGTGAGATCCTCACTCGCTTGACTGGACTTGGGGATGGAACCATATCCCATACCTGTGCTGCCCATACGGAAGCAAATACTAGTCAGTGGCTATGGGGCCCGGCATGCAAGCCAATCGACTCTGCGTGTCCAACTGGAGAGACTAATTAAAAATAAAAGCCATAGAGAGACCCAATCCCACCCCCCCACAAAAACCCCACCCAACTTCATCTCACCTCTTCTGAATGCAGTAAATGCATGAGTTGCCAAAGTGTATAAACTTGAAAACAAAAGGTCCCCCTCCACCTATGTAACACCTTACACTCCAATACCCCCCCCCCCCCCCCCCACATACCAAACCAAACCCAACCCAACCCAACCCAAACACTTGCCCTGCCCCCTCTTCTAGCATATCAAAAGAACAGCCCCAAAATCAAGAGCCAAAAAGAACACCCTCAAACACCCCCTCCCTCCTCTCTTCTTCCTCACATACATATACATAACACAAACACAAACACAAACACAATACAACACAACACAACACTACACAACACAATACATCCTTTCTTCCTTCCTCTTGCAAAACCACCACCACCACCACCAAAGATGGATGACCCCAACAACTATAGCCTCCATGGCTACCCTCACACCTTCTCTCCCACCCTCATGAGGACCTTAGGCTCTGTCTTTGAGACCTTCATCCCCTCCATTCCTCTCCATGACCCCCACCAATCCTCTCAACTCCTCCTCCCACCCCCTCCCCCTCCCCCTCCCCCTCCCCCTCCCCCTCCTCCTTCGGTGTCGTCGCCGCCATCTTCGTCCTCCCCGTTGTCATCGCCTTCTTCGTCTTCTTCCTCGCCTTCTTCTTGCAATGCCACTGCTGAAGACGAGCTCCAATGGAAACACTCTCATGATCACCTCCAATCCTTCTATGGCTTCTCAGCTGCCCATGATGGAGTCCCTTCCTATGTAAGCACACCCCCCCCAAAATCTAAAAACAAAAACCCTAACCCTTACAGATTAAATTGTGCTTTCCTTATTTAAGTCAAAGCCTAGCCCTAACCTATATTGCTATGAAAGAAGAAATCAAACCTTACCACCCTACAGTTTACAATTGTGCAATGAATCAAAGCCCAAACCTTAACTTTTTGGTGTTTTTTTAAATTTTTGGTGGGTTTCAGGGTGCAGGGCTAATGTGTAGTAAATTGAATTCGGATTTAATAATGCTGGTGAAGCTTGTGCTACTTCTGCTTTCTTCAAAGATGGGGACATTCCTTCTCTGTGGCAAAGCTAGCCTGTGTTGGAAGAAGAAGAAAGCTCTCCCTGGCTGTGGCCAAGGCTACCCAATCTATTGTTATGCAAGGGCCTTCCCTGACATCCCTCCACAAGAGAGAGAGAAGATACTGCTGGAAGCTTGGTCCCATAGCCCAAAACAGACCTTCAGAAAGCTCTTCAATGCTTTCAAGATCTTCACCTCATACAGCTACTTCACCAAGGTAAAGCCAAAAAAGAAATTTCTAAACATATTAGAAAGAAAGCAGCAGAAAAACAGTAAACCAAAAGCAAAGAAGCAAATCAAAGCAAAATTTAGACTTAAGAGTTCCAAATTTAAAACAAAAAAAACCTTGAATCATTTTGTTGGGTTCTTTTTCTTTAATCTTTAATCACATGTATGATTTGCTTTCAATCCCACTGGCTCCAAAATCCCTTAATTTCATGCTATGATTCTCTGGGCGCTACCATTTACGGATCCTCTTCGCAATCCGAATACCACTTCGAGGATTCTTCACGGGTTAAAATTCTCAGCATGTTCGGCCCAGTAGCATTTCGTTCAAGAGTTCTGTATAACTTAAAATTGGTGCATTTCATTCATTTATTCATTCATCAATTGTTCTCTTAGGGTGCTCTCGCGAATTGCGGCAAAGTCTCAAAACACTATTATAGAGAAACAATTGGTAAGATACCGTCGCAGGATTAGGGTTTAGTGTTTCGATGGTATGCACCTTACCTTGGTATGCTTAAATGTCATAACATTTCTTGTTGTGATGTGTGTGTGAGTGTGTGATGTGTGAGCCCCTGTGACATGATCAATGAATCAATGAATCAATGGTGTTAATGGTATGAGACTTATGAATGTGTGTAGCTTAACAAACAAGGGAGTAATCTGGCATGGAATGCCATTGGTTACTGTGGTCCCGATCCTGCCGCAATCAAGCATCGCCAGGCCCAGACGAAGAATCCTGCAAAGAAGCCTTTGGACGGGGCGGTGCTCGATGCAATGGCATTGAAAGAGAAGCTATCCATCAAGCTGGAAGAATCGGGGTTTGAGGTGTTGAAGGATGTGAGCCATTTGGAGAATCTATGGAAGAAGCCGGAGCCGGAGCCGAAGAAGAGTCACCACGGGACAGTAACGAAGGTCGGCGTGAAGTGTGACGTTGTCATTGTCGGGTCAGGAGCTGGGGGGGGCGTAATGGCCGCGGTGCTCGCCAAGGCGGGCTACAAGGTTCTTGTGGTGGAGAAAGGCCAGTACTTGGCTAGGGATGACCTCTCATTGCTAGAGGGTGAGGCCATGGACAAAATGTACGAGGGAGGCGGCATCTTGCCGACCGAGGATGCTAATGTACTTGTGCTCGCGGGATCCACGGTCGGGGGTGGGACGGCCATCAATTGGAGCGCGTCCCTACCCACCCCTACCCATGTCCTCCAGGAATGGTCGCGCATTCACAGGCTCTCGGCATTCGGGCCTGGGGGTGAGTACCAAGACGCGATGAGAGCCGTCCTAGATAGGCTCGGCGTGGTCTCCGAGCGCACGGAGGAAGAGAACACTCAAAACAAGGTGCTCCGCGTGGGATGTGAGAGGCTCGGGTTCCAAGTGGCCGATGTCCCGACCAACACAGGGGCCGGGGTTGTGGGGAAGGATCATCATTCTTGTGGCTGGTGTGGCTTCGGGTGCTGGAGCGGCACGAAGCAATCGACCTCGGAGACGTGGCTGGTCGACGCGGTCTCCACCGGCAATGCTCGTATCGTGACGGGTGTGTCGGCCACATGTGTGCTTCTTCGTAAGGGTTCCGAAGGGGGACGGTCGAGACCTGAAGCGGCCGGTCTTGTGGCCGGGACCGAGTCGTCGGACATGCTCCTCTTCGTCGAATCCCGAATCACCGTCGTGTCCGGGGGCGCATTGAGCACGCCCGTCTTGCTCCAGCGGAGTGGCCTCCGGAACCCGAACATCGGCAAACATTTACGGCTCCACCCAGTGCAACTCGTGTGGGGCTACTTCCCCACCTTGGACAAGCCCACCTATGAAGGCCCCATCATAACTGCCATGTCCTCGCAACTAGCCAACCTAAGCCTTGATGGCCACGGAGTGATCCTCCAATGCCCTAGCGTCCACCCCGGTGTCTTCTCGGTCATTACGCCGTGGCTCTCGTCTCGGGACTTCCGGAACCGCATGCGCCGGTTCTCGAGGACTGTGAGCTTGTTTGCCCTTGCACGTGACCACGGTTCGGGGACCGTTGGTTCACACCCGTGCCTGGGGCACCGCAAGATACAGTACGCGCTCAACCCACGTGACGAGCGCAACCTCCTCGAGGGCGGGGTGGCTGCGCTCCGTGTCCTTATTGCCGCGGGTGCGTCCGAGGTCGGGACACACCATCGTTACGGGGACAGCCTTGTGATCGACTCACGCACCACACAGGCGGACATTGAGAGCTTCCTCGATCGCGTGCGTTCACACAGTATCGACCGGCTCGGCGCCCCCCTGTGCTCGGCACATCAGATGGGCTCGTGCCGCATGGGCGTCGATCCCCGGTCCTCGGCCGTGAGCCCCACGGGTGAAACCTGGGACGTTTCCAATCTCTTTGTCGCGGACTCAAGTGTCCTCCCCACCGCGTTAGGTGTGAACCCGATGGTCACTATCCAATCCGTTGCATATTGTATCGCTCACCAAGCCATACAATTCCTTCGGAATCGAACTTAAATATCCACAAACTTAAATCCACGAGTCTCGCAAGGAAAACAAAAAAAAAGAGTATCGCAATCACTTTGTATCGGGTAACCTAGTTAAGACGAAGCATATAAGAAAAATATATTCTACTCTCTACTTTTTAAGGGAATCGAGATAGGTCCATAGGCCATCTTTGTTTTCTTAGCAAATGTAATAATAAGAGACCTTGTATGTAAAAAATATTGGTTGTGCTTTTCTAGCAACTTTTGCCTGCTGATTTTATGTTTACCGCGTTATGGAAGTGAAGAGTTGTTGGGAAAGTGAAATCAAAATGAATATAACTTGTAAATCATCCTACTCGATGGATTTCTTTTAGCTCGCAAGCAATGTAAGGATGACATGGAAAGTTGATGACATCGTAGTATTAGTAGTAGTAATTGTAGTTTTGATTGTATTCATTTATGTCTTGTTGCTTTGCTTGTCTTAAACTTGGAAACAACCTTTGCTTTGATTGATACTGGCGAGAATGCTATGAATGCAACATCTTTTTGGAGTGTCCCATTTCTGCTAGTCCTCGTCTTCTCTTTAAAATCCCTTACATCAATCACCTTGTTGAAGTTATTTGCATGCCCTTGCCAAAAGTAAAACGAAAAGCTATAGGACTTTTTTATCACTTTTACTCATTATATTGATTTGTGCAAGTTATGAACTAGAAATGTTAAGTGTCCCCAATTGATTTGTTTCTAATGTGTCCTTATACGTTTAGGCGGCACGTGCATTGTTTTGACTAGTTACACACTTTAGAATAGCATTGATATTATCAATCAATCTTACTCATTGGAGTAAGACAATAAAAAAGTCTTCGTAACATTAAAGTAATTGGATTGTGATTGTGTGGTTGTCTTATATAACTATGGAATATGTTGATCAAATAACTCAAAATTTCATTCATGTTTATAACAACACTTCACCAATTATAAGTGTTGTGCTTGGTATAAATTAAGAATAAGGTTGATGCATGTTCTTCATTAACAAGTTGACATTGCAAAAAGCCTTATGCAATGGGACTATTAAGGTCTTCAAAATGTTAGATTTGTGGACACTTGTGTAACAATGAAGGGGGTGAGAGGTCATTGTTGTCATCGTGGCAACAAGCATGGTGGCGACGATGTTGGAAAAAACATGTGGCATGGTGTGCATAATTGAGCTCAGTCTCATGGATGGGTTGCTAGGTGGTATAACGCCTTGAAAGAAATATGTGGTTTAACGCTAAAACATACGAAAATTACTTTGAAAGCACAAAATCTACTTTGGTAAATTGTCAATCATATACATTGGGTGGGTGCAAGGTCATTATTGTCATCGTTGGAACAAGTATATGATGTTGAGAATAAAGAGGTATAATGTTTAAAAAAAGATGTGGCATGGTGTGCATAATTGAGCCAAGTCTATGGATTGATTGCTAAGCGGTGTAACGACTCAAAAGAAATATGTGTTTTAACCATTAATACAAATATAGATTACTCTAAAAGCACAAAATCTACTTCGTTAAATTGCCAATCATATAAAGGAGGTGAAATACTCAGTAATTTTTGCATGAATTCTTTTAAAGTGGATATTTGAGAATGCCTTGGTATAGAATGAGTAGTTATTTGGCAATGTTGACTTAAACGAATTGTTTTTAACCATGCCCTTGTCGAAATTGATTTGTGCGAGCCACTTAGTAGTTGTGCGTGAAAGGTAACAATATTGGATTTAGACCTTGGATCATGCAAAGAAATTTTGTCAAGAGAGCATGGAGCAAATGGTTAGCATGAGCTCGCTGCTCGATAATAGGTGATAATACGCTAGATCAAATTTGTGGGGAGTCCTAAAATGACATAACAAATGTACAAGGCAATGTTTTCACATTGTACCTTGCCACATATAGTCTTATTTATGAACAACAAACCTCGAAAGGCAATGTTTACATTCGTGACAATGAACTTGTGATTGAGATTCTAGATACATACAATGCATGGTGAGAGTCAAGACGGCATATGATACATTTTCAACTGAGTCGGTCCCAACAAATTTCTTAGTGTACATGACACCTCTCCCTATTCCTTGACAAGTATTGTTTATTGTCAAGGAATATGTATCATGGCTACACAAGACTACAACATTAAATGTGATATGTGTGCCACATATTGTGATTATTTATGTGTGGGTTTGCATATCTATTATAAATTCAATATATTGATTGCATATGTCTTATGCAGAGATTATTGTTATTCTTTTCCTATGTGTACATTGGCCTTAGAATAGACTTTGTACATCGTGCAAACGTAGACATGATGCCAGAAATGATTGGATTTGAGATTCACATGGATTTGGCTACACAATATCTCAAAGGGATAATAAGAGGGTAAAGCATGCATCTTCCTCATATTTTAATTTGTCTTTTCTTATGTCCAAGGAAAGAAGTGTAGATTTTTATAGTATATAGTTGAGCAATGTGTTATTGGTTCTATTGATGCATTGTGGAAATATGGATTATGGAAAGGAGACCAATATCTAGATTATCTTGGGATCCTTGAAAACTATATTGGAAGGTGTGGGTTCAAGATCAGATAAAATGTGCCTTTTATCAATATTCTGTGAAGAATGATAAGAAAATATTAGGTACTACATCATGGAAAGAGTCATTTACGAATGCCATTTGGAGACGAAATGGACTTTCTCCACAACATCTCAAACAATTTTGGAAATGGTTGTGGGATATAAAAATGGGCAGAAAAATTGTTTGTTTCCGTTCGTTGTTGGTTCATAAAGCTATACCAATTAATGGGTGACGAAAAGGGAATGTAGACAAGATGTGCCCTTTCTGTATGGATCTAGTGGAGATTGCTAAGCATTGTTTGTGGAGTTCTGGTTTTGTTATAGACATATGGAAACGAATCATAACATTATTAATACCAGTATATCCTCTAGCAATGTATACATGGGGAGTGGTATTATGGGCGGTAGTACAAGATAAACCTATGGTATATGAACAAGAGGAGGTTGCAGATGCTATTGTGATGAGACATGGTTTGATGGAAAAAAAAGTGATACCTTTGAATCTACAAATAGAGACAGATAAACCTCAACCATGGCAATTGGTAAGTAGTATTTCAATTTGGTATATTTGGAAGGCTTGATGTTTGAAGGTATTTCAAAATGTGATTGAAAGACCTACCCAAATCATTTACGGGATTTGGACAGAGATTGTGCATAATATCAGAGGTTTGTTGGATAGTATAAAGGGTAATACGCAACAAGCGGAGCTTAAACGATTGGAGTTTCATGCCATCTGGGACATAGGTATATTTTATAGACGATTGCCTAATAAGGTGGAGTGGTTTTACTCGGCACCAAAGTATTTATTTAAGTTGACGGGTAGAATTTTAAAAAAAAGGGATATGTGGTTTATCTTGTATGTATAGCCTTACAATGTTTTCTAGGTTTATCTTGTATGTATAGCCTTACAACATTTTCTAATACTAATTTAGTATCTTTTTTTTGGAAAAAAGAAAAAGAAATCACAAGATTTGAGATCAAATATCCAACTTTACTTAGGCTTCCTCATTATGTTAGATTAAGGCATTAGATTTGTGGTGACGATATTAATTCGTATGAGCAAAGTGCAAATCTGTTGAAGCAATTACAAACTTAATGCAATGGCCATTATCTATAAGGATATACTTTAAAGAACCAAGACATGTCTAGACATGTTGGCTACACATGGCCAAAGATGAAAGTGCAAGGGTTAATAAAGTGGAGAATGTAGTATAAACTCTAGGACAACAAAAACATTTAGTTTGAAGTGGGTTAAGTTTGTAAGTGTACATAACGTAGTTATAAAATGACTACCTAATGGAACACGGTGGTTAATCCATGCACGGACACGAAATCATGAATAACCACATTTCTGACATTATAATTTATGATTTATAAATTCTCCACTTGAGGCCATGGGAATATGAATACATAATTTTGCCACTTGATGCATGTGAGATTCTCTTAAATTCGTCTCATGATGTATGAAACAAACTAAAATTATATGAAAGTCAAGACGAAAAAAACATCAAAGTTTGCATTTAGCTTGGTCCAAGCAACCTTATCTCACAATTGCAAACATCCAAATACTTTGTTGTTATTGTTTGTTGCATATAATGGCCCAATCAATTATACTTGATATTCTTTGTGCTATGTTGAAATAGTAGTGTTTCATAAATACATAGTTCTATCCACAGGTTATGCATGTGTTGTGTTGACACTTCAACTAGCATATAAGTTGTAGCTAAACGTATTGCTCTACATATATAAGTGCATATATTAGTGCTTCATTGTTAACGGTATCAACTTTAATAGATATGACTAGGATGAGACTACGCTATAACAAGACAAATTTGTGTAAATGGTATCAAATTAAACGTAGCATGGATGTTATAAAGACGTAGCTATAACAAGATAAAATGATGTTAATGCTACCCACTTGTGTGAAGCACAAACAATATAAGACTTACTAGATAAAATTATTGGCATAAACTTTAATGAAGCATGGACATTGTAACGACAATAATAGCAGCTTTAATGAATTGTGGAGATTTTAAAGGTATGGGTATAATGTTCAAAAGCCATTAAGGTTGAAGTGCACATGCATTGGAGTCATGACATCCACTATTGTCTTTGCATCCAACTTGATAAAATGCCACATTTCTTGGGATTAAGTTTTTGTTAGTGTACATGTCAAAACTCTAAGTCTATTCAGGAATTTATATTTGAAATAAAAAAGTATGATGTGAGCTATTTTCTCTTTACGTGTATGACTTATAAGCTATAATATATCATTTCATCAAATCTTTGCAACCAATAAATAAAATGGCATATTTGTGTGGAAACCTTTTGGTAGTGTACTAGACAAGAATCGAGTATAATCGGGAATTAACATTTGAAATAAAAATATGTGATTTTAAACCTTCTCTCTTTCTATTTATACAATTCATAATAAATCATTATCATCATCAAGCTCAAAGAGTTTATGGGCATCCATCTAATTTTCATACACAATTGCAACTATAGGTTCCCTATTTACACAATAACTCAATGAAATGCATGATTGTTAACCATTTTGCAAGCACAAATATGATAATTGAGAAAGATAGATTACATTGACGTTCCCTCTTTTAGTGTCTTTTGTAGAATGTAAATGACTTGGGTTAACGATGTAAATATGGTTAAGCTAAGTGTATCCTTTGGTGTGACTAGGCATTCTTCACTTGATATACTGCATTTAGAGGTATATGCAATGGATCATGATCATTAGGAAAAACTTGACTTAAAATTAATTGTTTCCATCATTTAAATTGCATGTTGTCCAATCACAGTTCTTTGAAATGGTGGTATTTTACATTATGTTTTAAGCAATTTTTATCCAATGGTATAATGTGTTCTTTACTTTACAACCTTGTGAAACTGAGTTTTTAATTTGACAATGATATTCACATTAACTAAAAGGGCAATGAACTTTGCCACAACAACAATTGCCAACATTACTACCATCCATGGCTATTTACAATTATGGCTAAGACATTTCAATATCACATCATGCATGTAGGCAAAGAATAGCTGATGAATGGCTGCTTCCAAGAGCTGAAAGGTAGGGGTGTGTGTGTTATCTTTTCAGTTTGATATTGTTAAAATGATCGATCAATCAGGGTTGAGCTTATGGATGATAATATATACAATGCTAACTGCTTTTTTTATAATGTACATTTAAGATTTCAGATTATAAGAAAGCTGAGCTAATAGTCACAGAAATGTTAGTATATTTCTGGTAAAAGAATCATCATGAAATATAAGTTTCCCAGTAGGAAACAAGTAACTTTCAAGTGCAAATTAACTCTACTTAATAATATGCAGTTAATCAAGCAATCCCATTGGGCGTTCCATCTGAAATACCAAACTCAACAGGTTCTCATCTGGATACGATATTAAGTACAGCATGCTCTTAATTCAAGAAATCGGTCCAAAACCCTAGAATTGATTGAGAGAAAAGAGGGGCCTGATGACATCACCGACACATCAATCCATTTGTTGACACTACATTCATACTTTGTAAAGTTCAGCACTGCCCAAGACCATCACCGCATGATCTTCTCTGGTGCTAGCTAGTTTCTAAGGATGAACCAGACATTGTTTCTTCAGTATGACGTTATCATTCACAATGCCAGGTTTCCTTCCAAATTGGGCAATCCTTATTACCTACACATCCCTTGTCAAGGAACCCAATTCGCTGATTCGCGAGCAACACGGACACCAGAAGATGAATTATTGTACACATGGATTGGATCCGAATCTATCCAATAATCCATCAAAGGCCTATGTTCAAGTTCTTTATCATGGTCAAAGACAAAATCCGGAACCTCCACTTCACCTTTCTTTATGTGGTCCCACAAAAACTCGATTCGGTCGATGTAGTTTAGCTTGTAATAAAACCTATGGTTGAGGCAATATTGCGTATTTTGCAAATCAAGCATTACATTCACTAATTAAACTTAATTGAGAAGTCATTTTAAGGAGAAAATGTGTCCACAAATAAGCCTATCCCTCAAAATGATTACCCCCCAAACACTTCATTATTGTAAATTATGCTTTGGAAGCTCACATATACATAAGTTTTAAATATGATGTTAATTTTCAACAAAGCATATACATCGATTATTTTGATAATAAAATATGAATTTTTAAATACATACGCATATTTTAGTAACATATATACCCTTATTTGTGAATTGAACATTTTATTGGCTAGTTAAAACCCGAAGCTAGATTGAAAGATGAATACAGATTTAGGTCATTCTCATAATTGGATATAATCTTATACATTAGACATCCACTCCATTTTTTTGGTCTGCCATATGTATTAAATTTATTTAGGCATGTCACTGCACGCCTGAAATAGAGCAACCCGAAAGTGGGGAAGTTTTTCCCCCTGTCTATATATACTCTCGTAACCCGAAAGTGGGGAAGTTTTTTGTGATTCAAAACAAGAACCCAACAGTGGTATCAGAGCAACTAAGTGACGTTTGAGCAGCAAAACAAGTGAACAACAAGGTGACGGCCTCCATCCGCATTCTGTGTACACAATCTGTGGTGGCGTTTTTCTGCTGTTGCAAAACAAATTTCTGCATGTTTTCTTTGCAGTTACTACACAGAAATCAGATTTGCTTCCTTTTCTCTTCATTGGTTCATCTTCTAAGTCAAAGAGGTACGTTATTCCTTTTTATTCATTCAGCAGTCCATTTTCTGCATCAAAGTGCATTCAGTCAATGGCCATGGTTGAGAGAAATGATGTATTTCGGAAGCTTGCTGTCAACGATAAATTGGATGGAACAAATTACCCTCTTTGGGCTTATATGATGCACCACGTATTAGTAGCAAAAGGGTTGTGGAATGTGGTTCAAGGGGTTGAAAAACGTCCTGTTGTTGTGAACACAAACGCTAATGGTACTGATTATGTTGAGGATGTTGATCATCCTACTCATGCTCATGATGCAATTTCTATTGTACCAAATGCAGAGCAACTTCATTGGGATGGCAGAGATGCTCAGGCACATGCTTTGATAGCTTTGTCTGTGAAACGTGCCATTATTTCCCATATTCGCTCTTGCAAGACAGCAAAGGATGCTTGGGATACTCTTACCACTTTGTACCAGGCAAGAAATTAGGCTCATGTTGCTTATCTCCGAAAACGGTTGGAGAGTGAGCACATGAACGAAGGTGACGTTTTCTCACAAAAATCAAAGATTTAAAGGAACAATTGATTTATGTTGATGAAATGATACCAGATAGTTCACTTGTGCAGACCTCAAAATGGTCTTCCTAATTCATATCAGAGTTTTGCTTCTACTCTTTGTTTAATGATGAAAGGTAATCCCAATGCCTTATAATTTGAGGAGTTAGTTTCTGTTTTGTTACATGAAGATCAGTCTACGCAAAACAGGTCTGTTATGCGTGTTGAAAATCAAGCTTTCCTAGCTAGTTAGAAGGGCAATGGTAAATGGAACTCATCTACTAGCAAGCAGAGATTTGCTAATACTTCACAAGTGAATGAAAAAAACAAGAGAAGAAACAAAAACTGTTTTGCAAATACTGTAAAGGAACTTATCATATTATAAAGAACTGTCCAAAATTGGTTGCAAAAGAGGCAGGACTCACTGTTGCAGAAGTCTCTACACCGAAAACAGAGTCTGCAAATCTTGTGCAGAATGAAGAATGGGCATTTACTATTGTTTGCAGTTTTGACCCATCTTCATTTGAACAATGTAGAATCAAATGTTTGGTACTTTGATAGTGGGGCAACCAAACATATTACCTCGCAGCACAATTTCTTCACTTCATTGGAGCCCACCCCTATAGGGAATACTGTCACATGCGCCAACAACTCATCTTATCCAGTTATGGGAGTTGGTAAGATCATTTTGACTACTACTGATGGTAGTTCTTTCACCTTGTCAGATGCTTTATTTGTGCCAAGGATCAAGAAAAAATTTGTTGTCAGTTTCAGCATTAGCCAAGATTGGGTTGGTTGTTAAATTTGTTGATGACAGGTGTACAATTCATGATCTGTTCAATGGCGATGTTATTATTGCTTTTGGCGTTTTATGTCATGGGTTGTATAAGCTCGTAGATTATGAAAGATCTATAAATGATTCAGCATGTGCAATACAAGATTCTCAGGCTATTTCAGATGCAAAGATTTGGCATACACGCTTTGGTCATCTGAATTTTGCAAGTTTGCTTCACTTGCAAAAATCTGAAATGATGTCCTCCTTGCCCAAACTTGAGGCACCTCGTAATCATGTTTGTGAAGGCTGTATTTTGGGCAAAATGCAGCGTTCATCTTTTCCAAAAGTTGGTTCAGTTAGAGCTACGCAAAAATTGCAACTTGTTCATAGTAATGTTTGTGGTCTTATGCAGACACATTCTCTTGGGAACTATCTTTACTTCGTGACTTTCATTGATGATTTTTCTAGGCATGCTTGGGTATATCCATTGAAGGCAAAGTCCGAAGTGTTTTTGTGCTTCAAACAGTTTCTAGCTTTGGCTGAAAATCTGTCAGCATGTAAAATGGGCACCCTCCGTTCTGATCAAGGTGGGAAGTATATGTCTTCTGAGTTTAATGCATTTCAGGCTGAATGTGGGATAAAACATCAGTGTACAGTGCCGTATACACCTCAACAGAATAAAGTTGCTAAAAGAAAGAACAGGCCACTCATGGAAATGGCGAGGTGTATGGTCAAAAGTCAGGCTTTACCGCATAGTTTCTGGCTTGAGGCTGTCATGTGTGGTGCATGTGTACTTAACAGGTGTCCCACTAAAGCAATGCACTCTATCACTCCATATGAGGCTTGGCATGGCCAAAAGCCATTTGTTGCTAATCTGCATGTTTTTGGTTGTTTGGCATATGCATTAGTGCCTAAACAACAACGCAAAAAAAATTGGATGATAAAGCAGCGAAATGTATCTTTGTAGGATACAATTCTGAAAGTAAAGGCTATCGTCTGTATCATCCACAATCTAAACGCATTCTGGTTAGTCGTGATGTTGTTTTTGTGGAGGATGCAATTCAGCCACTTCTTTCATGTACTAAGGAGACATCAGTTAGCTCCAAAGATGTGTAAGACACTTTGTTGCCTCTTTTTACAAGTGGACAGTTAAGTGTTGGCCCACTTGAGGCACCTTCTCAGCCTTTGGAAGCTACTCATAATGATGTAGATCATTCTATTTCTGATGCAGACTTACATGATGCACTTATTAATGAGAGGGCTGATATAGAGGAGGCAAAGACTGTGCCTAAATGGCTGTTGCAGACTTTGCAAAACAGCAAATTGGATTTTCCTTTGTCATACCGTACTCGCTCAGGTTATCATAGTGTTTCTTTTGCATCAGATTGTTTTTTTCTAAACAAGATATCCTTCCATTAGTTTTAAAACGCATATCATCTACAAAATACAGTCCACTTATTTTACCAAAATGAGAGATGATTAGGAGATATACAACCTCCACTATGTGACTTTCAGCATACATGCTTGACATCAGTGCATATCCTACTATTGTATCAGGATCCAATTTCAAAAAGCTTCATTCGAGCACAATTTCCCCCTATCTATATTGCCAAAGCATCTACATGCTATCAATAAGGTCAACCAACTACACATATTTGTTGCTCAAAGGTTTCAAAGCTGAAAAACCTTTATTATTCTGCACATACCCATAAATCATTGCGTTGTAAGACACCACATCTCGATTATGTTGCTTAGAAAAGACAGTGAATGTTTCTTCCAAGTTTCCACATCCAGAAATCATTGCGGTGTAAGACACCGCATCTCAATTATGTTGCTTAGAAAAGGTTGTGAATGCTTCTTCCAGGTCAAAAATAAGTGACCATATTTGGCAAGATGCTCTCACGCTTTTGCATCAGATTGTTATGTTATGGCTGCCTCTAGTCTTTGTGATGAGAATGAGCCTGTTTCTTTTGATGAAGCACAAAATTCAGAAAATTCGATGGCTGCTATGCAATCAGAATATGATGCTATTATGAAGACTGGTACATGGTCTTTATGTGACTTGCCTCCTGAAGACTGGTACATGGTCTTTATGTGACTTGCCTCCTGGCAAGAAGGCTATTGGCACTAAGTGGGTATACAAGCTAAAGCGCAAACCTGATGGAACAGTTGACAGGTAGAAGGCTAGGCTTGTTGCAAAAGGTTATGCCCAAGAAAAAGGCCTTGATTTTGATGAGACCTTTGCTCCCACCTGCCGTATGACTACTGTTCGTAGCATATGCGCAATTGCAGCTCATCGTGGTTGGAATGTACATCAGTTGGACATTAAAACAACATTTCTAAATGGTGATCTTCATGAGGAAGTGTATGCATCTCAGCCCCGTGGTTTTGTGCAAAAAGGGCATGAACACAAAGTGTGTAGGTTGAGAAAGGCATTATATGGCTTGAAGCAAGCACCACGTTCTTGGTATGAAAAGATACAAGCCTATTTGATTGCATTTGGGTTTGAGAATAGTCCAACTGAAAGCACCTTATATGTTAAGCGTGCTGATGATGTATTTCTGATCATGGTTGTGTATGCCGATGATATGTTGCTCACTAGTCCCAATGAGAAGCATATTGCTGACTTTAAGGCTGATTTGCATGCCTCTTTTGAGATGTCAGATTTGGGGCATTTGCATCATTATTTGGGCATTCAATTTATGCAAGTTGATGGTGGAATAGCTTTGTGTAAATCGAAATACATTGACACATTATTGCAGCGTTTTGGCCTTGAAAACTGTAAACCTATTGCCACTCCCATGGAGACAGGTTTACATTTGAGCCTTCATGATGCTGGAGATGCATTTGATGTTATTCTCTATCAGCAGGCAGTTGGATGCTTGATTTACTTATGCATAACCTGACCTGATATTCAGTTTTCTGTCTCTCAGATGAGCAGGTTAATGCATTGCCCAGGAGTTACGCATTGGCAGGCAGTTAAGCGCATCTTTCGCTACTTGAGTGGTACCTGGTCACTTGGATTGTTTTATCCCAAGGGAGGATCACTACCGCCAGACCTGCATGCTTTTTCCGACTCTGATTGGGCTGGTTTTTATGGCACTCGTGTGTCCACAAGTGGTTTTTGTTTCATGCTTGGTAACTCATGCATATCTTGGTTGAGCAAGAAGCAACCTATTGTGGCCACTTCTAGTTGTGAGGCTGAGTATAGGGCAGCTTTCACAGCTACCGTTAAGTGTGTGTGGCCCAGGCGCCTTTTAGCTGATTTGGGTGTTGGTCAGTCTTCTGCAACCTCCATCTTCACTGACAGTCAAAGCGCAATGGCAGTTGCGAGGAACCCTGTGTTCCATGCTTGCACTAAGCACATTGAGGTGCATTATCACTATGTCAGGGAAAGGTTCTTTGCTAGAGAGATCACTTTGGCTTATGTGCCCATGCAAGAGAACATTGCAGACCTCTTCACAAAGGCTCTGCCTAGGGAGAAGTTTGAAGTTTTCCGCAAAGCTTTAGACCTACTTGCATTTGTGGATTGATCTCTATCCACGTAGCTTGCACTTGCTTAGCCATGAGTGCCAGCTCCTTGTTCACCACATCACTCCCAAGGGGGATTTGTTGACATATTTCGGTAGTGATGTGTGTGAACACACTTACGACAGTGCTGTGTGAACACACTTAGGATAGTGATGTGTGTGAACACACTTAGGATAGTGATGTGTGAACACATTTAGGACAGTGATGTGTGTGAACACACTTAGGACAACAAGGGCATTTTTTCCCTCTTTAGGGGGTTATTTCCCCCGTCTATAAATACTCTCATAACCCTAAAGTGGGAAAGTGTTTGTGATTCAAACAAGAACCCAACAATTAGGTTGCTACCAAATGAAAAAACTCTTTTTCAATAGACTAGTTAAACGTGGTTACCCCCCTTCCTTCATACTAAAAAGCTATAGGAAAATACCCTTTAATCTTAGAAAAACAGTCCTATATCAACCCAAAACTACTAACTCCCTTAACCCTACAATCTTTAAACTTAGATACACCAAAAATACCCCAAACTTAGGCATTCATAGTTTTCTAAAAAAACTCTATACTGACTTAGTGCTAGATCCCGAGCTTGCTAGCATCTCACGCCCCCTCATATGTTTGACAAAATCTAAGTCCATACATGCCCTCATGGTTAAGACTAAGTTTTCAAAAAATCCACCCAAATCCCCCACTTCATATTATATCGCCATCCTAAAACCCTTTTTCATCACATTAAGAACTCCCCCCTCACTCTTATACCCATCATTACACTCATCCCTCCCTCTCTCTCTCTCTCTCATCACCACCTCCTATTATATCACATTTACTACACAAATCAAATCCTCCCCACTCCCTTTTTTCTCACTCTCTCTTCCTCTTCTTCGTCCCCACCCCTTTATTAACTACATTCTCTTGTTGTAATGGTCTTTGCACTGAAGAGCTCCACTAGTTTTTGCAAGACCACCACCCTCTTTTAACAAGAACATTTCTCTCTCTCTCTCTCTCTCTCTCTCTCTCTCTCTCTCTCTCTCTCTCTCTCTCTCTCTCTCTCTCAACCAATCCTACTCGTTTGAAATGTATCTTGATTCTTCATAATCCTTTCTGTTGCCTTCTAGCATCTCATTGAGTTCAATGTCTCTAGCTTTTTTCAGCATTCCATTTTTTGATTCTTTAAATTGACAGCTCTTTTGAAAACATGAATAGAAACTACCATTTTCTCTCCTTATATATAGAGTATGATGTAGTTATCTAGGAGAAGAATGTTACCCTTCACTCAAAACAAACCGACCAAGTGTCCCCAAGATTGTCCTTGATAGAAGCCCCGGATGAACAAAGTAAACAACCTGTAGCCTTTGCTTGAATTCTTGTGGTAATATTTCATAAAGCCACCTTAATGTGAACACTCCAGGACAATTATCCTTTCTATTTACTAGAGTATGGAAATACACAATGCAAAATTGCCCCTCTGAGAACTCCCTGGATATCTTTTGAATGATGAAATCCTTCAAGCGAAAACAATCAACAACTGGAGCTGCACAAATCACGACATGTGGCATAAGAAATTGGGCATAAGTAGTTGCCTAATAAATTGTAGTGTAGAATTTAATTGCTATACAACCTCCAGAATAAATTATTATCATATACCCAAACAAAATAAAACTTCGTATACATATTCATGGGTGTGCATGTGTGCATTGATACTCCTTTGGCTATTTGTTGCTGGTAATGCGTACATTAATGTCTCTTCAGCCACTACCTATATTTTGTGTTTCGGAAAATATCAAAATTCACCCTCGTATTAGAGGCACCATACCATTAGTGCATTTCTTGAACTATCACTCTATGCCCCTGGTCTGAAGGAGGTGCATTTTCCTCGTATATTTCCAATGCACATTTACACACTCTAGTTGTAAAGAAGTAGACGATAGAATGACAGTTTTCTGAAATATCTAAAGACAGAAATATAGAACTAAAACCAGTTATGGGTTTTTCACACATAGGAGAGATTGAAGAAAGCGAAAACTGTGAACAAACGCCCACCTCTTAAAAAAATGTAGAAGATAGGAGTCCACACCTCTGTGTGTGTGTGTGTGTGTGCGTGTTCTATTAAAGATACATAGAATATGCTCTTAGAAGAGGAGCTTTAAATGATGATGGGACAGCTAAGTCATGGTGTCATAAACACATATTTAATGCTGAGTGGGAATCTTGTCCAAGGATCCCATTCAGTGTACAAAAAATTCTTTTAGAAGTTGTAGTACAGTTCTGAGAGCGAGATTGTACAACTCTATATCTTAAAACATTGTCTCGTCTTTGAGAACAACCAAAATCAATGTAGCTAAGTAAAAAGTAAATAGAAATAGAATAAGAGGTGACTAAACAATCTCGTCATCTATACATGTAAGGTTCTCAAGTCAGATATATTTTGATTTTTTTGTCTTTGAAAGATCTCCAGAATAGGTCAATCCAAAATGGAGAGGTACCAGAAGCAAGGGAAGAATATGTGATGGTAGAGATAATGACCTTTATCTGTTGACATAGTTGTTACAAAACGCGTATTCTACATTTTAGAATACTTTGAAGTATTCTACGTTTTAGAACTGCCATTTTCAAATTTTCATGTATTCTACATATTTAACAATTATTTAACATTTCAAAAAAGTTTTAAAATTTTAAAATTTTTTCTTTATGAAAAAAAAGAAGGATAGTGCATTTATGCTTGATGTCATGTGACTCGAAGCATTCTTGCATTTCAGCATATCAACATTGATTATCATTGTGTTCAACAAGTTGTTTTGATGACTTAAGTGCCAACAATGAGTACCTTTGTGCAGAGCTTTCAAAGCTGCTTGATATCGGACACTAATCAGAATAATGCCTCAGTGAATATTGGGGCTGCTTCCATCTCCGCCAGAATTATATCATGAGACATTCACACTTTGTTCCTTATCATGTGGGCAATCATCAAGACAAATGATTCCTCGAAATCTTTGCAGTTATTTCCTGTCTAAAGACTTCGTCCCTAGGTTTCTACTATGGTGCAAAGATGTGGCAATAGTATCAAATAGCCACAATTCATACAGTGCAATAGTATCACCGTCCCTTTTCTGACACACATTCATACAGTGCATAGATTCGCCGTTACATGTCTATAGGAACTCCAAGGGCTTCTGGCTGCTGCATGAGCCAAGTACATGGTATAGTGTCAAAGGCTTTTTGGAAATCTACAACACAGGAATAAATCCTCTTACTATGGGTTCTCCCCTCTTTGGTAAGGGCTCAGAGGGTCTGTTTGATCCAATGTTGTGAACCCCTTCTGCAAGCCTGCCTATCCAGCTGATCAGTGGCCATTGCTCTCTGCCCATATAATCAATTCTGACTCTAGGATTTAGCATATAGTTCAGCGAAGTAATCACCAATAATGATTGATCTATTATTTCTCAGCATCATGGGGTCTCCAGTCTTGAAGATTGGCACAACGTTATGTTCTGTCCAGCTAGTAGGGAAGCCTGATTTTTCTTTGTTAAGGGTAAATTATTGAAAGAATGCACCAGATTTTTACAAGAGGTATACATTGGTATTTCTAGGGCTACTAAGAGTTAGACAACATTACCCATAATACAATATTGATAATTTATTGTTTCTTTTGAAAATTCTGGACTCTATACAGTGTGTAACAAAACCATCTTCACATCAGAAGCGAATCGATCAAATTAAAGCTGCTCCTTGAAGATGGAGAGGAGAACCATGTATTCATCATTCACCACCCAGCCATTGATTAGCTTACTAATGCCCTTCCAAGATCTTGTATATGGAGGAGCAGCACCTCATGGGAAAATCCAGTTGCCTTGCACAATTAAGCATGATTAGAACATAATTAATCAATTAACTATGGAAGGATAAAGAGCATAACTCTCATCTCTCATCTCCCAAGTTCCAACCACACTTGTATTACACCAACCTAAGCATGGTTGTCCACAATAGAGAAGGCCACCCCAAATCGGTGGATGTATCATATTCCTCTTATTGCTGGCATTCCATGAACTTTGTTTCTTTCACTCTCAGAGTAGGCATTAGTCTTTCTTGACTTTATCAGTTTTGAATAGGAGGATATTGTGTGGCCTGTACACGATGCCATGAGGCATAGCACAGTCTAGTAGTGTAATGTTACGAAACTTTGATTATGGCCTGGAAAAGAATGTTAATGAGCAGAAGTGGGAGCTCGATTTGGTTACGTAGCATAATTTTAAAGAGAGTCAGGATTGTTCTCTCTTTTTAAAGTGTGTCTAATCATGATGTGTAAGAAATCTGCACAACTGCCAACCCAAGCAACAACTCCTTTTAGTCATGATGAGTATTATTTTCAAGCTATATAATCCATTGACTAACGGGTATATCTGCCTTAATTTGACCTTATAAACTTGGGTATACATTATCACAAGAGCCTTCTGACTGAGGACATAATTATCTTATAGAAATATAAAAAATTCTAATAAAACCCTACAAATTTGTCATTTTTCCCACA
This sequence comes from Azolla caroliniana, assembly GCF_043228905.1. Classification (NCBI taxonomy): domain Eukaryota; kingdom Viridiplantae; phylum Streptophyta; class Polypodiopsida; order Salviniales; family Salviniaceae; genus Azolla; species Azolla caroliniana. The sequence continues at coordinate 4,472,985 of NW_028230440.1, read as the reverse complement.
ATGTCCGCAAGGAACCATATCTAACTTCTCACTCTTACTAAAATCCTACAAATTTGTTTTTTCTTCTCACAACGTCCACAAGGAGCCCTATCTAACGTCACGCTCTTGCTATTGATCATAAAAAAATTCTACTAAAATCTGACAAATTTGTCCTTTTTTCTCACAATGTCCACAAGGAGCCATATCTAACTTCACACTCTTGCTGTTGATCATCCACTATTCATGAACTCATTTTTGGTCAAGCTACTTAGGATCCAATTCCAATTTCCAGGTTCTCGATATATTTAGAAGATATCGACTATATTCACAAATGTCAAGGTAACTAGGATTCAATCCGAATTTCAAGTTTTCTTAAGGCAATCTCTCTATAAAATGGACCATGCTGGAAATGCTGGAGTGACTTTGGAAACGTATCCAGCAATCAAGTTTTCTTCACAAAAATGGTTATATGCTAATAACCATCATATTCACAGTGGTTAAGCTGGTCCGAATCCTTATCCAAGATTCAAGTTTTCTTTTACGACAATCTTTTGCAACTTTAAGACACATGGTCTAAGTATAGTATGCATCTGTGAAATCTTTGCTGATCTACACTGCGATGATCTTTACACTATTTGAGTGTCCAGTATACATCTATGATCTCTTCTACACTTAATTCAAAGGCAATCACGAAAACCATGAAAGATGAGGAAGTAACAAAATTACTTGAAGCAAGCCAATCATCTCAAGAAAATAAAAAAGCAAACAATGTAAGAGACCAAAGAAGAACTTAAAACGTAAATAATAAAATGAAAAAGATTTGCTTCAAAAAGAAAGCTTAAAAAGAAGAAAATCGTGAAAGCTCCAAAAGGACAGAAAAGAGAAGAAGAAAGAAGACCTGGGAGGTATTTTCCGACGATTCTGATGATTCTTCTCCCTCTCTTATCCGTGGCGTGAGGATGAGATGTGAGGAATCGGAGCTCTTCAAGGTCTTGAAAACATCTGGTTTCCTCTCCTGCTCTCATATCTGATCTCTACTAACGAAAGAGGGCACAGAGAAGGAGGAGGGGGCGAATGGGGCCTGGCCTTTCTCCTGGTGTTCGATCACAAAGCATGATTGCCATTGGCCACAGACACCATGTGGAAGCAACAGCAAAAGGAGGAGAAGGAGAGATCCATGGTTTAATGGTTTGCCGGTTCGAATATAATAACACGGTTTGGTTTTCATTCGGTTTGGTTCTAAACCTCAAGTTTATCAGTTTATAGGTTTGAGTGGTTCGATTATGGTTTAATGGTTTACCGTTTCCAATATAATTAAACAGTTCAGTTTTTATTCAGTTTGGTTCTAAAACTCAAGTTTATCAATTTATAGGTTTAAGTGCTTCGGTTATGGGTTTTACAATTTACTAGTTCAAATATAATTAAACGGTTTGGTTCTAAAACTCAATTTTATTAATTTATTGGTTAAAGTGGTTCGGTTATGGTTTAATTGTTTACCAGTTCCAATATAATTAAACGGTTTGGATTTCATTCGGTTTGGTTCTAAAATCGGTTTATTAGTTTTTGGTTAACTTTTTTTTATTTCCTTAATAGTTTAATTAATGTTTTTGTTTTAGTGATTTAATTAAATTGCCTAAATTGCTTAATTAATTAAATACTTTCTTTTTAATTAAATTGACCTAAATAGTTAGGTTTAAATTTTTTATAAAATAGTTCAGTTTTGTTTCAACTTTTCTCTAAAGGTTTTGCTTTACCTTTGCCAAAAATGGTTTGGTTCAAGTTGCTCGAGAGTTCATAAATAGTTCAGTTTGGTTTTTGTTTGCTATATATGGTTCAGCTTGGTTTCAAGGCAAAGTGATTGAACTGAACCGAAACCGAACCAGGCCCATAGCTACCATCGATCTCTTGATCAATGCCAACAACCTTGTATTATTGTGCCGCGAGTGAGTGAGTGTCTCGATTACTGCATCGCTCGTGAACACACATAACTAGCGATTGGAAGGCGTGAACACGAAAATATCGCATGGCGAGAGTTTGAAGACAACCCAATGTTGTGATTGGCATATTTTTTACGTGCAAAGTCTAATTTAAGGACGAAAAAGGAGATGAACAAAGATTTCAAGGTTTCATTTACTACTCTATTATCTTCACCTATAGGCTATGAACGCATATAGAGGTGAAAAGAGAATGGGAGAAAAATGCAAGAGGAGGGTTATATGATTTTGCGTGTTGTTCTATTTTCTCAGACGATAACCAATAAGAGAGATTAATTGAGAGAAAGAGAGAGATGCATATTAGAGATTGCTTGCTTGTTGGGATAACAAGCTCAACTTTTTACATCATATAAACACACATAATGGGTCACTTGTATGCATTAAAGACCACCTCCTTCATCATACCTTTGTTGTTTGCGAGAATGTAACTACCCTTGTTATGTGGAAGCAAATAATTGTTACGTCAAATGCAAAAGGATATCTCATATAATATCCACATGTAATTAGAAGGTAGAGATACATGAACCACCTCCTCCTCCCCCACCTATAAAGTGTTAACTAATTCATATATAAGCTATTACCATATGTTCAATATATTGATATAATTGTAGTCATCCCTTATTTTATTAATTACATCCCTAATATATGTATTTGTACAAGATTGTACATTGCCATTTGTCCATAATGAATAAGATCTAGTATTCAACTCATCATATTCATCAAATTTAGAGAAGATTCATCCTTGGTAGGTAAATGTATCTCATCTTAACTTTTCAAAATGGTACTGATTTTTTTAATTATCTTGAGATTCCCAATATACATGATAATACTACCATTCACTCACCTATATTTTGTTAGAAGGAAAAAATAACCGAGATTTTAAGAGATTTTCAAATTGATTGGCTTGAGTCATGGAAGAATTCATATCCTAATGTACTCATATTTACACTCAACTCAACCATTAAAATTAGCATGCCCTATTAAGTATATGGTATGCACATGCAATTCAATATGATAAATTCACATACAATATAAGTGTGTGATCATGCCTTTCAACATTCTAACTATACTTCATTATGACTACGTCTATCTTTCACACCTCTTTTCACTAGCATTCTTTTTCCTCAAAAGAGACTCTTTAACATCCAAATATGACTTAGTTACGGATAAAGCATCCAACATTAACAATCGGCAATGGTTCGGTTTGAACTGAACCAAACCGCGAAACCATGGTTTAACGGTTTCAACGGTTCGGTTAAGTTCAGGTTTAGGTTTTTATTAACGGTACAGTTCAGTTTCAACAGTCAAAAACCGCGGTTTAAACGGTTTAGCGGTTTATTATTATTATTATTTTAAAAATTCTAAAAATTGTTTTTTTAACAATCTTTTCATTTTAGACCTTATTCTCACAGTTTAGGAACATCTTAAAAATTTTAAAAATTTTAAACAATTAAAAATTAAAAATTTTGATTTATGTTGAAAACCGAAACCGAACCACGAAACCGTGGTTTCTACGATTTAATGGTTTAACGGTTTGGACAAATTTTACTAGTTTGGTTTAACGGTTTCATGGTTCAGGTTTTTACCATTTTTTACGGTTCGGTTCCAAACCGGTTTGGTTTGGACCCTCTCGAACCGAACCGAACCGTTGCCGATTGCTATCCACCATTATGTTGTCTTACATGCAGCGATTGTGTTGGACATTGATTTAGCTTGTAGAAGATCCATTAATAGATTACAAACAATCATTAATGATCATGGTCAATGGTGTATCTCAATTCATCATGGATAGTGATATAATTGATAAAGCATTGATGGGATTATCACATATTACACCTACATCCATCATAGAAGATAGATAATGTGCTTCGTAGAGCAAAGCATATACTATTGTTACATCATACATGATAACACAAAATACATGATTGGTAGTTTAAGGCAAGGCAATTACAAGAATGAGATTGTGCTATCTTGTTAGAAAAAAAAGTAATCATCAAATACATTAAGAGGAGGAATGGCAATCGGTCACAAAACTAGTTAAGAGCAACAAGGGAATGTGTTGATACATTTTTTTCTCAATCATGATATAGCCATATTGGAGTATACAATAAATATGTCCAACCCATTATTCTAGAACAAGGCACCTAGAATTACAATAAGATAAACTTTTGAAGGCAAGAAGTGGGTTACGACGATGGAAAGCACCTAGTTGGGATGACACTATTGTTAAATTCTATAATGTATTGGGATTGCTTGATGATTCACTGTTATTTCTGGCAAATAACGCACAAGAAGATCGGCAATTACTTTGTTCATATAAAGAGGGCTTGATTAAACTTTGTTCAAAGAGGAAATGATGTGAAACTCTTTCAAATTGGAGACTAGTGTCACATATGTTTTTGATTTATAAAGTTTATTAGTGATTATAGCTAAATAATGTCTACGCAAATGCATCCATCTTGATCAATAATGGTTTTATAGCCATGAAGACAAATAATGAACAACTTCACTTTTGCTTATATTGTTGCCGAGAATGCAAAATATACAAAAATAGATTTAGTGAATATGTAGGTGGCTATTGGGAAATATTTGATGCCATCGAATAAAGATTTATGGAAGCTATGTTGTTTGTTGTAGGTATATTGGATGGACAATTTACTTATTCAAGAACATTGTATAATTCAATAAACCAAAATTATTTTGTGTTTTTTTTGTTCTACACAATCACCACTCACTAGATAATCTTGTCATATTTTGTCAATTATATGGGTTACAACCACTCAATTCGAGAGATTTTGTGACTCAAGCATATACATATGACTAATATTGTATGCCACACTATTATCCCCAAAATATGTAATGAAACATTATGTGTTGTATGGTGTTGCTACTGGGTTGCTTGTCAATTTCACTAAGTGAAAACTCTTATCGCTACATTCATATGATTGGAATGCATATGCATGGCATGGCATATAATTAGCAAAGACAATAATTTTTATGGGACGTAGGAAAAACCTGTAAAAAAAACAATTGTTTCAATATACCACAAATTTTGGCCAAAATATAATTCAACAACAAGGGATCCACAAAGATGCACTTGGTATTAAATGGAGGGAGGAGAGCTTAGATGACACATGTATGCAAGCTTATTGGAGAATGTTGTAGGCAGTTGACTTGCCTGAAAAATGCAAATCCTTTCTCTAGCTTATCAACCATAAAGCCCTCCCCGTTGGTAAATGGTTACAATGGAGAGGCAAAGATGGTGCCTGTAAGAGATGCAACTACGATTCAAAGTCTTACACGCACACAAATATGATTGGGAAAGAATTATATGCATTTTGATGGCATGTGGCATGGAAGGCTCAATTTCATTTGGTTATGTTATATGGTGGTCTCTTACAAAAGAAGACGTGGATGTGTGAAGCATGGGACTCCTCCTTAGCCTTCATAGTGCATAGAACCCATTGTACATGGACAACGATTGGATGTACGCAAATTTGGGAGGATTCACAAGATCGGCAAAAAACACAATCAATTGTGGCATCAATCGATATGTGGAACATTTGGAAATACAAATGTCTCAAATGGTACTCACGCAAAACACACACAATTGTAGATTCCATCACAACTATATGGATTGATCTAGTGGTATTCTTGCATGCACAATTCAAAAACCTACATGGAAATTCAGAGGCTCAAGCATTGGCACAAGCACAAATTTATCTCACTATGGGAATCTACACCATTAGTGGACTTCATGTCAGGAGTTCGGACATCTGAACTGGTGCTTCTAGCTAACAGTCGGCAACAGTTCGTTTTGAACCGAAACAAACCGTGGTTTAACGGCTTAATGATAAAAACGGTTTGGTTCGGTTTCAACAGTTAGAAACCACGATTTATATGGTTTTTTATTTTTTAAAAGATTTTAAAAATTGTTTTTAAACAATCTTTTCATTTTCTTGGAAATTTTTGAAATTTAAAATAATAATAATAATTTAAAACTTAAACAATTTAAAAATTGAAATTTGACCTAAGTTGAAAACCGAAACCAAACCACAAATTTGTGGTTTTAATAGTTTAATGGTTTGAAATTTTTTTAACAATTCGGTTCAAGTTTCAAAAAAATTTAACGGTTCTGTTTTGACAATTTCAAACCGAACTGAACCATTGCCAATTATTACTTCCAGCTACCTCATTGGTTCCTTCAGCCCTAGCTAGCAAATCACCCATATTGCTTTCCGTGATATCAATGTCTAGCTAAATTCAGAAGCTTGCTAATTGTATCTTGATGCTTGTTGAAAAATAATAGGTTTTGTTAGGCAATTGTTTGCAGTTATGTGGATAGTGCTTGCCCCACGTTTTTTTATCTACGGTGTCACACGATGATAGCCCAATATATATGAAAGTGACATGTAAATAGTAGTGTATCTATAGGTACTTAGAGTGTGCATAGCCTGATTTGTATATGTGATTCACCTAACTAATGGGAAGCAGTTTTTCGGGAAAAAAGAGATAGTAAAGGCCTCTAGATATCCACTTGGTCCAAATGCAATAGGAAATAAAAAGGGATGAAGGGGTTTTACAAAAAAGTATCACAAATGTGTCTTAATGCTTGTTGAAAAATAATAGGTTATGTCAAGTTATGTGGATGGAGATTGCCCCACCTTTTTTTATCTAAGGTGTTACACAAAGATAGCCCAATATATATGAAAACGACCTGTAAATAGTAGAGGATTTGTAGATACTTAGAGTTTACATCACTTGATTTGTATACGCAATTCACCTAATTGATGGGAAGCAGTTTTTTTTCGGAAAACAAAAGATAGTAAAGGCTTCTCGATGTCCACTTGGTCGAAATGCAATAGGAAATAAAAGGGATGAATGGGCTTTACAAAAAGTATGACAAAAGTTGAAGTGCTAGAAAATAGTGACTTGGCCATTCCAAACATGCGTATCAATAGTGCAATCAATGTTGATGGTTTATCTACATTATTTTTTTTTTCAAAAAAAAGATACTACATTAGTATTAGAAAACCGCCATAAGGCTAAACATACAAGCTATACCGATCCCCTATATTTTTCTAAAGTCTAACCATTGGCTTGAATAAGCACTTTGGTGTTGAGTAGAACCACTCCACCTTACCAAAATACCGTCTATAAAATATACCTATGTCCCAAATGGCATGAAACTCCACCCGCCTAAGCTCCGCTTGATGCGTATTACCTTTTATACCATCCAAAATCCCTCTAAGATTATGTACAATCTCTATCCAAATTCCGGAGATTATTTGAGCAGGTCTTTCAGTCATATTTTGAAATACCTTCAAACATCGAGCCTTCCAAATATACCTTCAAACATCGAGCCATTGATGGTTTATCTACATTATTACTTTCCTCTTGGTTTAGCTAAGTACATGTTGCAAAATGTAATCATTGAATTTTTGGTGCTCGAAACATAGCTAGACTAAGGGTTTTAACACGAGTAAAACCAAGGATTGTTGGTTTATTAAATTTACTTGATTTAAAGTTGCACAATGCACATGTTGCGGGGAAAGCTATGTTGTTACATACATTAATCTAATCAAGTTTCCCGTAGATAAAGATGTTATTTGATATGTATGGATGTCTTTTTTTTATCTCCTACCTTTTGGATTTGCGAGATCACTTATTTGGAATATATCGAGGCTTGTTTTATTGTTGTATCGAAGGGTTTCTATTTATGACCAAATTAGTCAAAGATTGTGAATTATCCCAACAAAACTTTTAGTTGAAATAGTAGAGGAGCTCATGCTAGTAACTCCATGATACGTTAGAGTCTCCATTGGTACTCTCTTTTCAATAAATGCATGATTAGGCATATAGGGCATTGTTCGTAGTCAAATGCAGTGTTAATTTATGATGTCACTAATTATGATGGGCATGTGCTTAGTTAGTGTTACGGGCATGACCATATAATATCCCGTGGTGAGAATTTACCGTAGTATTCTATACACGTGGATAAGTGTGAGGGTTAAACGAGAGTGTAAAGAAGGGGAGGATTACTTTTAAATCCTCGGGATTGAAACAACCCATTAGGCCAAGTGTGAACATGGCTGGGGGCCTTGGGTATCGCTATAAATAGAGGCCTAGCTACCCTCATTTGATGATCATGTTGACTACATCGAGACTCTGTCTTGTGGTGGATCAACTCTTGTAGCGAGCGCACCAGCACCAGGTACGACTCGACGCCACGACGGTGGTATGGGACACCGATCGAGGCTCGAGTCCGTCTCGATCCCTTCGCTCAGGGGTGGTCGGGTGGATCTGCACCCTTCTTTCTCTCTCTCCTTTCTTTCTATCTACTTAGATCTATCCTTATCTAATGCTTTTAGTACATGTCTCTAATATTTGGTATCCGAGCCTATGTACTAATGTTTCTTTTGTTGGTCTTATCTTCTCGATGGATGGCAATCGATCGTTGTGCGGTTGGCCTTCATGTAGACAAGGATCAACAAGGAACTTCGGTAATCTTTCTTGTTATTTTTTGTCTATTTTTTCTTCTCCTATCTAATCGTGTGTATGGTTAATATGTAGATTATTTTCATTAATAAAATGATGTTGTAGTGGTATTTAATTGGTTATCTAAAACGCTTACATATGTGCACGAGGTCAATACCTCATTTGACATATAAATAATATGTGATGAGTGTCGTATGCGTACGAGGTTAATACCTCAATTACGTATTACGTTCACGAACATATGTTACGTTTGCGTATGAGGTCAACACCTCGATTTTGTTGTAAATGATATGCGTTTGGTCTCGTATGCGTAAGAGGTCAATACCTCAATTGCGTATTACGTTGAACCCTTATTTTTGGATGTCTCGTGTGCGTAGAGGTATATGCCTCGATTATGTATCTCGATTACATCATTTTTGGCTATTAAATATAATGATTTCTTTAATATAGGCATATGTGGTCACGTGTATACGTAGTTGATCGTATATATGTAATAATATACATATGTGTATATAAATTATTACGTGATTTTAAATCAAATGTTTTCCTTTTCGGGGAAAGGTTCTTGGTGGCCGTCCTCACATTTTTGTGAGAATCGTGTTGTCACCATCCCTTTTTTTAACAATTTTTTTATTGTTGAAATCCCCGTTGGTGACTTCGATATTTCGTTACGTAAAGAAACACCAGTAGCCATAATGATGTTGAGTACGTAGGGTTTGACCCACTTCATGTGAGGTCGCTCTTATGACACACGTATCCAACATCCCTCCCTCATTACAAGGATACGATGCCACCATGAGATCATTCTTACGAGAGCCATTCGTAATGACGTGACCATGTGATGGGCCACGTGGGCCTACTACGAAAAGAGGGCTCATTTGGCTTGACCATTAGGTTGCACTTTGGCGTATGCCATTGTAATTACGAGACTTGAGGTTAGGTAACGTACCAACATAGTTGTAGTAAATGAGGGCGAAATAAGGACTCTTGACATATATGTTTCATTTAAAAAAACATATATGGGCAAATGCCTCGCATATCTCTTATACGTATGAAACATTAAATATTCAAGAAGAGCAACTTACTTGGTTGGCTCAAATGTTTAATGCATTTGTTCTCAAGGTCTCGAGTTCAAATATGACCAAGACCATACACCATCGTTGATACATATGATTATAACACATGTTTAGACTTGAGGTCTAAGTGTAGTTTGGGGTCCTCGTAATAGGACTTAAAGAGCCGAAACCACATATGTTGGCACCGAAACATAGTTTATTGTTAACATTTTTTTCCTGTATAAACTATTCATGACGCGAACATACATGGTTGAGCCTCGGGGAGCCGCCATATAAAATCGATATCGAGATCAAGGAAAGACATTAATTTGTCACCCCCATGGTTTTTAAAACACCTTTGTGTTACCATAGTAACCTGATCTTGAACCTCATCTCATATGTCTAGAGGGGTATTGACGTGAGATCATGATATCGATTAATGTTTTCCCATGATACGTTTACATCACAACATGATGTTATGACTATCTCTCTGACCTTATCATATTTCTTTTCCAGAAATAATCATTTAATGGCTCAAAATAACGACCCGATGTCATCCGCTCAAGCGGAAGGAACTTAAGGGAATCCTCCTGGACAAATGTCCATTGAGATGTATTTTTCGCAAATAACCCAATACCTTAGTTTCACTGCTCAACAGATGACCGAACTTCGGCAATCTCAAAGTGCTCTCGAGGCACGTGTCATTAGTCTACAACGTGAGACTAATAGACCTAATGAGCGACAGGGTGAACCATCGTTTGTCGTTAAGCCATTTACGGGAGACAAAAAGGAAAGAACCTGTTGGGAGACAGGTCCCTCCGGATGGGAAGGGAGAAGAACAGTGCTGATGAACAAACTCGGCCGAGGCCAATAGGCCGAGGCCGAAACCGTATGACGAGTACCCGGCTACGGAGAGCCGGTGTCAGGAACAATACTAAGACAGAGAAGGAGTTAGTACTAAAAGAAGTATTAGTACTAAGAGAGGTGAAGAACTCTCGAGAGAAGGAAAGAGTGAGTGAGAGGGAGGGAGAGAGAGAGAGAGAGATCGAGATCGAGAGAGAGAGTGATGATAAGAAAAGATATATATTATGTGAAGAAAATGTAGAGTAGCTAGGAGGCTTAAGACTGGCGTTGAACCGATTTGGTTCGAAATAATGCCTTGTCCCTCCTTTTATAGTGTTCTAAGGAATAATCCTGAAGTTTCTAGAATGTTCCAGAGAAATCTGGAATATACATCAATTTTCTATAATAAAACATAAAAGAAAATAATATTTTATATATTACAATGTATAGTCTGATGGTCAAGAGCTCGACCCATGTAGCAGAAGGTCATGGGTTCGAGTCTTGCCATATCATGACACTATCCCCCCTTTAAAACGACAAGTGTAATGAGTCGTTTTGGATTGAGGACCCGGTTTGTCTGGATATTGACGATGGAAGTCTTCAAGAAGAGCACGAGCATTGGTGACATTCTCTATCGGTTCCCAAGTACGCTCGCTGGGACTATATCCTAGCCAATCGACTAGATAGTAGAGCTTGTTGCGAACAAGCTTGGAATCAAGGATGGCGATAACCTCGTACTCAGGTCCATCTTCAAGCTCGATCGGGGGTGGAGGCTGTGTAATACGTCCTGGGATGGTGCTCTCTTGATAGGGTTCAAGGAGAGAACTATGAAACACCGGATGTATGCGAAGTTGTAGAGGTAGATCAAGACGAAAAGCAACATCATTAATCTTTCCTATAATACGGAAGGGACCTAATCGCCGATAATCCAATTTCTCGCATGGGCGAGTAGTCTTGATGTGTCGTCGGAGTAGCCATACCCGATCTCCAATGTTAAAACTAGATGGGAGTCGATGACGATCCGCATAAACCTTGTGTGTTTCTTGAGCTTGTTGGAGAAAAGTAGATAAATCCACTTGTATCTTGCGTAACCTCTCCAAACGATCCTCTACGCAAGGATTTGTGGACACCTTTGGGGTTTCAAGTACACACCACCGGGGGTGACATCCCGTATAAGCATAAAATGGCGTAACTTTAGTGGATACGTGGATAGAGTTGTTATAGGCAAATTCGGCGAAGTGGAGAATATCTGCCCAGTCATCCTGATGATAGTTGAGAAAGCACCGCAAATACTGCTCCAGTGTTTGATTGGTTCGTTCGGCTTGGCCGTCGGTTTGTGGGTGGTAGCCGGAGGAGAGGTTACAAGTGACCTTGAGCATGTTAAAAAGGTGCTTCCAGAATTTTGACACGAACTGGGGTCCACGGTCGCTGATGATACTATTGGGAAGTCCATGATGCCGACATACTTCACGCATGACAATTTCGGCAGTGTCTTCACTGGAGATCTCCTTAGTACATGGCAAGAAATGAGCCATCTTCGTGTATCGATCGACCACCGTTAGAATCGCATTGAACCCCTTAGAGACTGGAAGATCTGTGATGAAGTCTACAACAATGGATTGCCACGACTTGCTTGGAATTGGTAATGGTTGTAATAAACCATATGGATGATGCCTTGACATTTTTCGCTCTGCAACATGTATCACACGTCCGAACAAAATCCTCGACAAATTGTCGCATACAGGGCCACCAGAATGATCGTTGTACTAAATGTAACGTTTTAGTACTACCAAAATGCCCAGTTGTATATGTGTCATGACAGTTTTGTACTACTTGAAGGCGGCAAGAACCATTAGGAACGTACAAAAGGTCTTTAAAGAAGAGTAATCCATCATGGTATTTGAATTGATGATAGTCCGTACCTGGTGGTTGTGATTGTGAACACGACGCTTGAGAGGGATCAATTTGTGCTAGTATAGCTTGGACGAACACATCTGTCTTCAAGTCTTTGTGTATGGTATCGATAACGCGGGAATCCATGGGCATGTCAAAGATCTGTGTTGCTTGTAGTCGTGCCAGTCCCAAGATGACTTGTTTTTGGTTATCGAAAGCTGGCTCGCCAGGACGGGGTGCTAGATACGAACGCTGTGATAATGCATCTGTCTTCCCTTGGTGCTTCCCCGGACGATATGTAATTTTGAAGTCGAAACGCGTGAGGAAGTGGGCCCACCGTGCTTGACGTCGATTCAACACACGAGCATCCTGAAAGTAGGCAAGGTTCTTGTGGTCACTAAATACGGTGACCGGATGAGGGGATCCCTCCAGAAAATGCCTCCATTGCATAAAAGAATCCACTATTGCCAATAGCTCCTTATCATGAATTTCGTAGTTGATTTCGGCGGCGTCAAACTTACGTGAGTGAAAAGCCACAGGATATAGCTTCTCATCATTCCCCTGTTGTGACAGAATGCTCCCCAATGCAAAATCCGATGCATCAGCTTCGATAATGAATGGTTTTTCTGGATCGACATGAGCTAGAATTGGAGTCGATGTAAATGCTTTTTTAAGACTCTCGAAAGCCATGTCCGATTCTTCAGACCAGATGAACGGTTGTCCCTTCCTGGTAAGTTGTGTGAGAGGTAGAACGATCTTTGAGTAATCTTGTATGAACTTCCGGTAAAAATTGGCAAAGCCTAGGAAGCATTGCACATCCCGCACCGAACGCGGAGTCTGCCATTCTACCACTGTTTTGACCTTAGCTGGGTCCATGGAGATGCCTTCTGACGAAATGATGTAGTCGAGAAATTCCACTTGGTATACATTTTTCCAGCTTTGCATACAGACTATGTTCTCGAAGTCGTTTTAGTACTAATAGTACATGAGAATCATGTTCTTCTTGGGTCTTTGAATAAACCAGTAGATCATCCAAATAGATGATCAAACAATCATCCAATAGATCTCGGAATATATCATTAGCCATGTGCTGAAAGACTGTCGACGCATTAGTGAGGCCGAACGGCATGACCGTATACTCGAAGTGCCCATATCTGGTGCGAAACGCGGTCTTCCATTCGTCTCCTGGTCGGATCCGTGCGAGGTTATATGCTCCCCGTAAGTCGATCTTCGTGAAGAACCTGGCACCATTGAACCGTTCTAAAAGACTTGAGATAAGGGGAAGAGCATACCTATTCCTGATTGTAACCTTATTCAGGCCACGGTAATCTACAACGAGACGAAGCGATCCATCCTTTTTCTTGACGAAGAAAATGGGCGCGCCAGCTGGAGATTTCGAATGCCGAATGAAACCATTTTCCAAATTCTCCTATATATAGGCCCGAAGGACTTCCAACTCGGTTGGTGACAAATTGTAGATCGGTCCCCATGGCGGCTCTTTTCCCGGTTGTAAATCGAGGGGGCAATCGTACGGTCGATGATGAGGAAGTGTGTTGGCTTGTACTTTATCGAACACATCGGCGTAATGACGATACTTCTCGGGAAGTTGAACAGTGGATTCCTCTTTAGTGGTGCTGGAGGGGTTTATTGATATTGCAAAAAGGAACATCTCCTCCTTGAGCCCTTCTTTACGTAACTGATGTAGCGAAATGGTTGCCATCTTCTGAGTTGACCCTTGGGTTTGTCGACACCGGATTTCTCTTGTTCTCCAATCTATGTCTGGGTTATGTAACTCGAACCACGACAATCCTAAAACTATGGGATGTTCTGTGATACTAATAATATTAAATGATACTACACATGCTAAGTTATCTAGGACAATATTAATGGGCTCTGACTCTTCTATGATATTTCTGGAAGCAATGGGACGTCCATCAATGACTACTACAGAGGCTGGACACTGGAGTTTTCTTAGGGATATCTTATGAGCTTGAGCAAATTTCTTATCCATAAAGCAAGAGTTAGCTCCGGAATCTAGGAGTGCTAGGACATGTACTGGAGGGGTACTTTTAGTACTAACTATTACTTGGGCTACGAACACATCACTAACTTGCTTAGAGGGAATGGAACCACTAATGGGCTGCACAGATCTAGGGCTGTCCAACCAAACGGCTCCTATTTTGGCTGGACTTAGTCGTTTAACTCTTCTTCTAACTGACTAAGGACATCAAATCTGTTCGCTAGATCTGGGCTATTAGTACTATTAGGACTATCAGATATCCCTACTGAAACAGGCTCAGGTTTAGTACAATTAGAACTAGCGACTATTTGGTTTACTTGTCTTCTTGGCCTATGGGGGCAATTTATTGCAATATGTCCTGGTCCACCGCAGTAAAGACATAGTCGATTTGTACGACGTCGCTGCTTTTCTTCTTCGGATAATGGCCCTCGACGACGTGTAGTGTCAATCTCCATCGGAGTCGAAGTATTCGCTGGAGACGCATTATATGACTCCCTCGGGAAAGGTCTTGCTACCACTGAGGCGTAGGTGGGCTCTGATCTTGCCCTCGGCATCTGTAGTTGTCGTTCCGAACGTCGCTCAAAGAGGCGGTTGTCACATCTCACCGCGCGACTGATTGCTTCTGTTAAGGACTTTGGCTCTTCGGGGAAGGTCAAGAGTAAATCCTTGATGTCGTTGTGTAAACCATAACGGAATTGCTCCATCAACGCTTGATCATCCCAAGGGATATCATCGGCGAGTAGGCGAAAATCTGCAGCGTATGCGGAGGCTGGACGGTCACCTTGGTGTAATCGCCGAATTTTTTTGATTGCGGTCCTGATGCTATCAGTATCTTCAAAACATGCTTTAAACTCACCTAGAAACTCTTCAAAATTGTTGAGTAACGGAGATTCATTTTCCAATAGTGGAGCGAACCATGCCAACGCTGAGCCACTTAACAAAGTGCCTACTAAACCCACTCGTGATGCATCGGTGGGATATCTGGAAGGATTCATTTGAATAACTAATCGTACCTGGTTAAGGAACCCTCTAAACTACGATCGCGTTCCATCGAACTTCGTGGGAAGGCCAATCTTGGGTTCTTTATGAATCCCTTGTGTTCCGGGCCCTTGTTGTTGCATCGCTACGATGGTTGCTTCGAGTTGTTGCACGCGTAACGCAAGTTCCCCATGCTGTTGTTGCATTTGTTGCTTTTCTAAGGAGATTTGTTGAAGATCCCCCAACAACCGTTGGTTTTCTTGTTCCAAAGCATGGAACTTCTCTTTCAAGCATTGAAATTCCGAGAAAACAGATTGATATTCTTCAACACTACGGATGAAGCAGAACCGGAAAGAGCCGGATGAAGAAGGCCGGTGAGAGTCTCTCACCGGATGAAGAGACATATTTGTAAATAGAAGAAAGTATAAATATATATATATTACATGCATAGGGCAAGATTCGAACCTTGCACCTCCATGTTAATAATGTTAAGCCTTATCATTATACTAGCGTATTATGAATTTTAAAGTTATACTAAACTTTATCCAATGTAAAATTTCTAGACATGCATGGTACAAAAAGTTATTCATGCATAGACACTCGAGTTAAAAGAAAAGATGAGATAGAAAGCTAATCATGCACATGCAGTGTGCATGAAAACTAAAGATAGGAAAAGCATGATGCTTGCATGTGATAAACTTAGACTCTTCCAACACTATATAAGGAAGAGAGAAAGATGTATAGAGGTTGTTGATTATTTTTACAAGGGTTGATTAATATAATATAATCGTGGGATCCACGAGTTTGCTAACTATTTTCCTCTCTTAATTTGAGTACTCACTAATACACTATACTTGCGGGATTCACGAGTTTTTCATATCTTTCTTTCTTACAATATATTGCATATTCTTAATTGCCTTAGAATTTTCTTTCCTCCTAGTCCAAAACCCCAACGGTTCCCACCCGACTCACGCAACGATCCAGAGCCGCAAGGCACGACACAAGTGGTGAACTCAACGTGATGAGTAGCAGGGGAGGACGAAGATGGATGGCGAATATCTCATGGAGGCAATGTCAAAAAGGATGATGGAGTTTTTGAGAGAAGGGAAAAGACGAAATGAAGCCCAACAAGCCGTCGATAGCATAGTCGAGCGAGTGAGCTATTTCAACAGCGCTGAAGTCCAAAGTTTTCTAAAAGTCTACAATGCGGAGATGGATTCAAGAGGTGTGGACGAAGCTATGAGGCTGGAGTACTTTTGTCGGGTGGTGTCTCAACTGATCTTCAAAGACGTAAAAGAGCTTCTAGAAGCTCATGATTCGTGGGAGACTTTCGAGAAGGCTCTATTGGAGGGATATGGCTATGAGAGACTGAAGGGACGAGATCGACGCAACTTCGACCAATGGGTGACATCAGTGACACCCACCAAGGCGCGGCACAAGCATTCGTAGACTTCGAGCATCATTTTTCTCAACTCTCAAAGCGGGAACAAAGATTGGTGGGGGTCAATAAGGTCCTTATGTTCATGAAGTCAATCGATCGAATGGAAAGGATGGCCATTGGCCTCAAGCTCGAAGAAGATGATGGTGCAAATGGCCTCATCGAGGATTGGAGAAAAGTGGAAAGTGTATGCCGACTACACGATAAGGGGCGAGCGAGAATATCGACGACAACAAGACGGTCCATGAGGGACGATCGAAGAGGGGCGAGATGCAGCAACGCGCCACCAACAAAAGAAATAAAGCTTAAAAGGGAGACAAAACCGAGGCGAATGGTGATCGAGGAAGAAGAGACCTCCCAACAAATGCGGGTTAATGAAGTGGCCGATACAAAGGCTCAGGTTCGGTATGACGGTACCGAGAGAGAAGGTGTGAAACAAGTCACCTTCTTGTCTTATGAAGAAACGACGGCCAAGGAGGAGGCCGATGACTCGAGGACGGCGAACGCCACTTCGAGGGAGGATAAATGTTTCGGAACACGCATTGTGTACGAAACATCGGGTGATGAAGGTGCAAGCATGAGAAAAACTTGCATGATCGAGGGAGATAAAGTGTTTGAGTCCGACGTGATTGTGGAGGTAGCCATGACAAATGACATCGAGTCGGAGGTGGCTATGGACGAGTCGACGACGGATAGCCATGTCGAGACTTTGTCCACACTTGTTCCAGAGACTTCGGCGGTTGCGCCTGTGTGCCAACGTGACACCAGAGAGATGGAAGGTGGTGACGGGAAGACGAAGGCCCAACACAAGGAGGAAGAAGATCGAGGAAGAAAGGATATCCCCACACCTATTCTAGAGACTTCGACGGTTGTGCATGTGCGCCAACGTGAGACTGGAGAGACGGAATGTGTGGACGGAAAAGTGGACGACCGGAAGGGCGATGAGGAAGACAAGGTAAATGTGCATGAGCGAAGGGATTCCTTCACACTGGTTCCGGAGACTTCGGTAGTCGAGACTGTGTGTCGACATAAGACCGAAGATAAAGGAGGTGGCGAAGAGGAGACAATATGGCTCGAGGCGAGCATACACAGAGGGAGGGATATGGCCGACGAGGAGGCCAACGATGAAGCCGCGGTTGAGTTCGATGGAGAGGCCGCATGCGGGAAGGAATGAAGAGTTGAGAACCAATCGAACCGAAAGACGATCCGATCGGGATTCCGGCCCGAACGAAGGAAGATCCACATGGGAGCCAATCGACCGGGGCCGACCCAGCCGAAACCTGATTCGGCGAAAATCAATCGGACGATTCCGATCCAAAAGGGGGCCGACCTAGCCAGATTCAATCGGTCGAGCCTGACTCAGGGAAATGCGAATGCGGACGAAGGCCAACCAAGCCAAGAAGCGATCGGTGGAGACCGATCCGGACAAGGGCAAACCTGGCATAATCGGAGATGGACACGAACGATCTACAACACCCAGTTGAAGATGATGAGCACGAGGAGTGGCCAGGAATCCAATCGAAGGACACACGCGGTGGACGAAGGAAGAGCGGTCGGATCGACGACCTTGTTCAATAGATCTACTACAACCGATCGGGGAAGAAGGTGTGAGTGCCGGATATGGTGGATCGGGTGGCTACGGTGGTTCGGTTGGAAAGATTATGCATACTCGAAGTGGAAGACGAAGTCAGACGAGGTCGACGAGCGTGCGGAGGAACTCGGTTGATCACCGTTGCCAAAGATCTCACCTCTTCACCTTTCTCAGAACATACCGGAGGATGTGCAGGTTTGGTGGGGGTGTATGTCGTGACGATTTTCGGCTATGGTGTGAAACCGAGTGAGACGAATAAACCAAGGATGTGCAACATTGCACATACACTTAGCAAATAAGCCTCATAATGCCTAGTGGCACTTGAGTTCATACAGAGGGATGCAAGCAAGGTTTGAACCTTACACCTCTAAGATACAAGATATTTGCCTTACCACTAGGACAACTATCATATAGTGTAGATTTTATGTATTTCCTTTTCATATACAAATTATAGACGAAACAACCATAGAAAACCATGTGTACAAAACCATTATTCTACACCCATGGTTTGTGCATGACATAAGCAAAATAGTGTGCACAAAACCATGGTTTTAGCCCATGGTTTTGTGCATGTCACAAGCATGGAAAGACCTATAAAAGCCTCTACTTGAGCTTGTGTAAGGGGGGCTCAATATGTGATATCACCAACATCACTATCATCAATATAATTATATTCTTCTTTATCTTCTTCATATTTTTCTACTTCTCAAGTGTACAATCCTTCTTCTTCTCAAGTGAACAAATTTCATCAAATCTTACATTGATCGTCATCTCTTCGATAATTTTGCGAACGTCCTCCCCAGTCCAAGACCCCGGTGGTTGCTCGAGTAGCACACACATGCGCAAATCTTCGCGACAACGTTATCTCCCAATTCTGGAGTTTGCTTATAACAGCTCCAAGCATACGTCAACGGGATATAGTCCTTTTATGTTGATGTATGGTTTTCAGCCACGAGCCCCGATTGATGTTAATATACATCATGATGAGTTGCGAAGTACGCAAAACTTTCTTTGGGATATGCAAGTTATATTGCATATTGCACGAGATAATATAAAAATAACTCAAGATAGAGCGTGTTTTTATGCCGATCATCATAGGAAACCTCGTGTATTCAACCCTAGACAGAAGGTATTTCAAAAGGTATTTTTACGTGTACCTCACAATTCTAAGACATTGTCTACGGGTAAGTGCGCTAAGTTAGCCCCACGGTTTTGTGGACCTTTTACAGTCCTCAAACGCATTGGGTCATCAACCTATCGTCTCGCTCTTCCTGATGGTGTTGGAATTCATCCAATCTTTCATGTGAGTCGTCTAAAAGAACTTCTAGGTTCTGGCGACAATACAGTTACAACTGAAACTTTGGTTACTTCTGAAGAATTATCTTCTAAACCACATGTACCAGAAAGAATTCTTGATGTTAAAACAAAAAAATTACGTACTAAATAAATCCGAGAATTTAAAATAAAATGGATGGATAAATCAATAAAAGATGCCACATGGGAACGCGAAAATACTCTCAGAACTAACTTCCCTAACTTTCCATTGCAAGAGTGCAATGTTTTAAAGAGGGGGAGTATGTTACGGGCATGACCATATAATATCCCGTGGTGAGAATTTACTGTAGTATTCTATACATGTGGATAAGTGTGAGGGTTAAACGAGAGTGTAAAGAAGGGGAGGATTACTTTTAAATCCTCGAGATTGAGACAACCCATTAGGCCAAGTGTGAACATGGTTGGGGGCCTTGGGTATCGCTATAAATAGAGGCCTAGCTACCCTCATTTGATGATCATGTTGACTACGTCGAGACTCTATCTTGTGGTGGGTCAACACTTTTAGCGAGCGCACCAACACCAGGTACCACTCGACGCCACGGCGGTGGTATGGGACGCCGATCGAGGCTCGAGTTCGTCTCGATCCCTTCGCTCGAGGGTGGTCGGGTGGATCGGCACCCTTCTTTCTCTCTCTCCTTTCTTTCTATCTACTTAGATCTATCCTTATCTAATGCTTACTTTAGTACATGTCTCTAATAGTTAGGTCTCAAGATACAACCATATGATACAACTTTGGGCTTCAACGCATAAATATAGTTTAAGACAATGGATAAATGAAAACCATTTTGCCATTGTGCCACCACTACTAGAAGCATTAACTAGGCTTGTTTATTGGCGATTGAAGTGGGTGGCATATGTGTTCAAATCAAGATGGTTGTATTATTAGCTCGTGACATTTGGTGACACTTCCTCCCTGATTGGGTTCAAAGCTCATGGAAATACTCTTTGGAAAATCTCGAAATTTGGGGGATGAAAGGAAAAGCATATTAAATTAGGGAAATAGGAAATTGTGTTCACTAGTGAAACAAGGTCTTGTCCTTGTGGAGTACTTACTGTTTATAGTTTTTGTAGTATTTCACCTAGAGAGATGGTGAATTTGCATTCTCTTTTGCGGGAGAACAATGATTCACACATTGTGTACTTGTCTATTAAATCAAAGTTAATCATTGACTCAATTCCCAAATATTCAATTGGGAAATTCTTTTCTATTATTGTTTTGCCTCTTTCCCAATAAGATACAAGATGATGCCCTTTTTTTTTCCATTGGATAAGATTTTGGAACATTTGGATGATGCAAAATCATGCGGTCTTTAGTCAATCCCATTCGTTGTTTCTTTAAGTACCCTTTGGCTCATTCTCTTTGTGAATAGCTTTGAACATGCTTAAGTTCATATACATATATTTCAACTCTCTTTTTTCTTTTTTGAATAAAGATTCACCTCGGTATCAATGGAAAGATGCCCAAAGGCTACAAAAAACTCATATAGTAAAATATAACCCTCATACCCACCTCAACCAACATACCAACATGTTGAGTAGCAAAAGCCCTCATGCATGCTCCTTCCAAGATGGGGGACGTAAAAAACCATATTGGTGGAGCATATCTCCACTTTATTCTCTCCCCAAAAGAGGTGAAGACCTCTGCCTTTTTCCAAAATTCTCGAAAGTGTTGTTGCTTACGAAACACAACATCAATCTCACCAGTTATTGCCTCATATTGATGTCTTAGAGTATGTATGAGCATCAACCATATGTCCTTGACTAACTCAACAACATTTTGTTTGACTTTTTGAAATTCACATTTACATCTTGTCTTCCACAATACCCAAACTACTAAAGAAGATATTGTAGACCAAACCTTGTCCTCTTCCAAACAACGGATTGTTGAAGGATAAGAGACCTCCAATACATGTCTTCCATCGGAGAGGAGCAGAAAATCAACATACTCATTTTCATAATTCTTTACTTCTTCAGCCAACCTTCACCATCTCACAAAACCCCATGTGTACACTTGTTTACCATAAATAAGATACAAAATTCTCAAAGTCCTTTTCCCAACTGCTCTAACAATAGGACATATCCATAAAACATGGTGAACCGATTCAATGGGAAAACCACAATTATCACATTTTTAATCATGGTAATGCCCCCACATCCATTACTTCACATTAAGATTTCCGACCATTAATATACAAAACAATTAAAAGTTAAGGGTATTATATGCAAAGATGTATTGGTTGGTGAGTTTAATGGGTTTGAACACAACATTGGCAAGTGGATATAATTGTCTAGGGAGGGTTCAAATGTGGCATGGGTTGAATGAGTGCTGACCATAGAGAACACGCCAATGTGATGAGTATAGTTTAGTGAGGAGGGTTTGATAAAATAATTGTGAATGAAGGTTGTCCATT